>NC_064599.1:14511875-14832500 GCF_943734845.2 Anopheles funestus | reverse complement strand
TTTTCTTCAAAAAAATCACTCATTTAATACGTTAAGCATCGGTGATAAAATCATTTGAGTAACTTTATAGCGATATGTTTTTTTATTCGTATAAAATTCATTAAACGAGTCACATTAAATCTTCAAAGTGAGTTTAATTTTGAATTTTCCCAAGGAGGCATTTCGAATTCGACAAATAACAAAACCTTAAGCTAAACATTTTAATCATCAGCCATATAGCGTTAGAAGAAGATAAGAACGATGGCGGCTACACGCTTTACTAAATTTTTGCCGTAGAATTTACGATGGTGACAATATTGTGTTGCCCTTGCTCCTTGACACAAATAAATGGTCGGCAATAATAAGACTGCAGATTGATAAGGAGTAAACAAACAGCGGATGAATACAATCAGACCGAAGCGATTGGTTTTTAATGTCTTTGAATACTAAATTGTGTATGGAAGTAAGCATTTATGTTATGAATTTGCCAACTCGTTTGCAATGGTAAGTATCTTTGCACTTACGTCAATGCATTATATTTGATGTGTTTAAAAAATAGATATAGTATTCGTTGAATTATTTAGCATTAAATTAAAAATTAATTCTTGTGTACAAAATATTTTATAAACATTACAATTGTTAGTTAAGCTCAAACAACGTAAGGCATACAGTTCCACAGTGACACACATATCAGCACGGGCAAGTCAGACATCTCAGTTGTGGAGGTGTCATTTGTTTCGTTATCATTCGTGCTGTATCAGTGCTTTCCACCGAGTGCTAAGAGCATATCAGTGCTTCATACAAAAAAATGATTTGCTACGGGTTGTTTGTGGCGATGAGTGGGAAATTCGTACCAAACAAAACCAACAAATCGACCATTCAAAATAACCACCATACTCATACCTTTCTGACGTATAAAAACTGCCACAAATGGCCGACAATGGCTCATTTTAGGTGATGGCAAAAAGAAAAGGAAAAATCTGCTTCACACCCTCCTTCGCTACCAGCAGGAGGTCACAGTGGTTGCAGAAAAACGGATTGAATCGGTCATTCGTCTATTAATGCAGGCCGCAAACACCCTTAAAATGTACACCACCCCTCCTCACCACCACATTAAAGAAGGGCATCCCTACGGCACACGCACTGCGGGTGTCACACTGCAATTTTCGTGCGGAACTGGAAACCGTTTTTGTATTAACTCAGCACCGCAAAAGCTTTCGGGCGTTATAAGCAGGGGCACGGCTCTTATCATGACTTCTACTCGGAACATTTGCTTTGCCAGTTAGAGGAAGCTGTACACATTCGATAATGGGCGTCCGTTGGCGAATGTCAAATCATTTCCAAATGCTTTGCCCCCCTGCCGCTTGTTTCCTATCCGCTTCCGGGCGCACACGGTTAAGGGTGTGTGTGTGCGTTACGAATATACGTATAACGAACGGTTAACGTTTATGATGACGACAATCGGCAATCGATGTCACTGGCAGCCCATAATCGTAAATGATTCATGGTTGTCGTGCGTATATGGGTACCCGATCATCGTACGCGCTATTTCCAACTGGCCGATAAGGGACCATTTTGGTATATGCTGGCACCAGTACTGTAACAGTTTTAATGCGGAAACCGAAACAATGCCCGGGGAAAATGTTTGTCAGAGGCTACCATTTTCGGGTCGATGGTAGTAAAATCAATGCTTATACAATCGATAGATTTGGTAGATTTGTCAACAGAAGGGATTGTAGGATTAAAGCACAACACAGATAAATAATAAAAGCTGATAAGAAATTAGGCTTGTTTTAAATTTGCTACTTTTTAACGGTAACTGATACGGGGGATGGTATTAAAATATGCCATCTGTGATACAAAACTCTTCGCCAGTGGATACTGTTTTGCAATAAATTAAACTCTTTTCGATATTAACCTGTAAAACTCCCTGGAGAGAAAAAAAAAGTTTTTTTTTGCAACATCAACATCAAGCGGGTCTCAACAGATGTGCTCAATTTGCTACAAACGTTTGCGTGTCATTGAACTTTCAATGTCGGAAAGTTTTTCCAACCCGATCCTGGAATGGCGGAACGGAGTGAAAGACGAAAAAAACATACACAAACATTTGCACTCAACCTTTCACCTTTCGGGTGGGCACAAAACTTTATAGGAAATTTATCATAATTAGACAGCACCCTCACACCCTATGATACCCCTTTAAAACTGAGGTTCCGCTTTCCAACTGGAACTGGAGCAATAATATTGGTTCGTAATGGAAATGCGAAAATACCCGAGCTACCTGTTGGTAATTATGTTCCGGTAACTTTTCAGCACCAAGTGTCGAAAGACATGCTGCGGAACAGCAACAACAACAACAGCAACGGGAGTTGGAAAAGCGGAACAGAAAAGGATACTTGAAGAAGTCGCTAAAAGACCACCCCTTAAGGGGTGAAGAAGGCCGGGTCACCGGGGGAGTTTGGTTTTTATTTTCGATTCACGGTTCACGGAAATGACACGACCCTTGTCCAGATGTATCGTGCTGCTTCCCGTTCCCGTCCCCGGTGATGACCCAAAAAATCATTTCCACGTTTTAAAACGGTATGGCATTTGGTCCCATTTTCACTGCAAAGTAAGGGATGCCTGGTCAAAAGGGTGGAGGAACTTGTAAATCTACCGTCGTTTATTTTAAAAACCTACCACTTTAGTAACTTTTATTGCTTCGGTGTTGTGATTTAATTAATCGATTACACCTTTTTTTACCAGCCGAGCCGGAGTGGGTGTGGAAAGGAAGGGATTTTTTGTTGCTTCTTTTCAATCTAAACCAAAACATAATTTTCAACATCTAAAAGCTGCTGCTCTTTTATTCATCGCCCCCCCGCGGAGCGTAAAGTTAGCCGTGTTTTTAGGAGGCTTCCTTCTTTTAAGCGGGCATAAATATTCTTCCGTTACGCTATACAGACGTGACCGAAGGAAAGTTGCTTCCACGGTTTTGTAGATTTTGTGTGTCCTGCGGCGCTGTTGTAATCCATCAGGTAAGGTTAAGGGCAAGATGGAGGCGCCCCACTGCCAGATGCAAACAAGTGATAGGGGACGAAAAATGGAAATTTCACCACACAGATTTTAGGAATGAAAAGGGGAGGGCAAAAGGTGGAGGATTGTTGGTAAAAGTTTGTCTAATCGATACACGACCATCTATGGTTTATGTACGTAAGTGTACCAAATGACTATCCGGCAACGTGGCAGAAATGATTCAGTGCAACAGATATATCTGTACCAATAATAGCTTCGAAAAGAAATGAATAATAGGAAGGCAAGGCCTTTACAGGCGAAATTTCGGCAAACAAATATGAGCGATAAGATAAGGAAAAAAAAGATGAATTAAATTACAAAAAAAAATGTTGAACGAATGTCTAAAATGACATAAAAAAAGTCAAAGAAAAAAAGGCTGCATTCGGTAGGATTCATGTCATCCGTAACAGATTCTTGTCCTTGTTAGTGTTTTTTTTCCATCCCCAAAAATTGGTGAACCCTGGGAAAAAGATGCAGCTATTTGCCCGTTTTCTTGAACTTGTTCGCGACTTTCCGCTCCTAGAACTGTCAGCAACAAATGACGGAGGTCAGAAAGTGAAGATACCTGCTATTTTTCTTGTGCCTTTTCTTTTTCGGCAACCATTTTCAACCATCCGCCATTTAGCAGGATCACATCCTGGCAAGGTTGAAAATGGTTCCGAACAACAACAGCGCTGACCTTTCTATAACTCTCCCGGCTCCTTCGAACCCCCCTTTTTGCCATCCACTTGGAAATGTCAAATTAGTTCCGCAATTCTAATTTCCTTCAGGGCGTGGAAAAACCTCAACAAAGGCATCGGGGAAAGGGAAAACCACATTCGACAAAACGAGCCAACTAGACACGCTCGCCGTGTTTCTGATAGATGAAGGCAGAAGTAAAGTCCATAAGTAAAGGTATAAGAAGACAACAATAACAAAAAACCAACCATCCTCAAAATGCTATTAAATGCTGCTCAATCAAATTGAATGCTTTCAATCAATTAAACGTTTGTACTACTGAGCATCAGGGTTGGATTCTGTGGCGGTGGCAGCATTCGAGGAGCATAATTGAATATTGCTTCCAAACGCGGAAGTTGTCCCAAAAACGCCCCGGTTACGGTTTCACCAAGTGGAATCATTTCGAATTTGAAGCATTTTTTGTTTTGTCTCCTCGCAATCAACTTTGTTTACCCTTGCACTTGCTGCGAAGGCGAATACACTGCCAGGAAGTGAAAACCGTGCTTTTTCATGTGCGTTACAGTGCGTGTGTGTTTAAAAAAAAAAGCTTGGAAATGGGATTTAATTGCAATTTACTATATAGTGTCGATTGAAAAGTGGAAATCTGAAAATGACGGATGAAGTATATGCTCTTCGTCATAATCGTCCTAACCATTTCATAATGTTTCGTCTCGCGAAATTGTTAAATTAAATAAAATGGAACGCCGATTATCCGTGCTCATCGGGAGTCAGACCTTGCCGCATAAGCGAAAAATAGGCACAACTCTTGTTATTGAAAAATATTAGTGTTTAGTGTGTAATGGGTCGACCTTGTTTTCCAAAGCTAAATGTTAATTTTCTTAGGTGCATTTTGCAAAATAAATCTGTTCTATTTGATCAAGCTTGAGCAAATTGTATCATTCCCTATTGAGGCTTTTATTTCTTGCCATCACCGGTTTGCTGTAGAGATGTGCAAAGTGAGTAAGAGTGAGATAGTGAGCAGAAACGTTGTATTGAACGAGTTTCGTTCACTCATCACGAGGAGTTTTAGTGACTCTTTTTTCACTTACTCATTCATGAGTGTAAGCATGTAGCCGTGGTGAGTCGAGTTGCAAAACGAGTAAATACGTGAGTTGAAACGAAAATGTGCGAGTGAGTTGAAATTTTGAGTAATTCAGCAAATTTTATAAATTGATTTATTTTAATGCAAATTTGTTGCAATAAGTTTCTTTTCACTCAAATAATGATTTTAATTAAAAAAAGAATAAAAAATCAGAAAAAAAATCAAAAAAAATTTCAAGTCGAAAATTTGATAAGGCTTACCCCTTACGTTTTTTTTGGGAAATTTTGAAAAAAAAATTAAATTGATTTATTTTAATGCCAATTGGTTGCACTAAGTTTCTTTTCACTCAAATAATGTTTTAAACAAAAAAAAAAGAATAAAAAATTATAAAAAATTGAAAAATTATAAAAATTTAAAAACTTCATAAGGCTCATTTTTGCACCAAGTTTTGTCTATAACTCGGTCGGTATCCAACGGATCGCCAATCTTTAACCTGTGGTCGATAGATGGCACCAATGGCTACATTTTCTTCTTGGACGGCCATGCCCTCAGATGTCTGTGTCAGAAGTTATTCGAGGAACCAAGTTCCTTACCCTGTTTGAGGAAATGTAAAATTTTCCTCATTTTTGAACAATTTAGCAAAATTTATAAATGTGATATATTTTAATGCAAATTTGTTGCAATAAGTTTCTTTTCACTCAAATAATGCTTTAAATTAAAAAAGGAATAAAAAATCAGAAAAAAAATTTACAAAAAAATTCCACTCGAAAATTTCATAAGGCTTACCCCTTACGTTTTCTTGAGAAATTTTGCAAAAAAAAATTAAATCGATTTATTTTAATGCGAATCGGTTGAAATAAGTTTCTTTTCACTCAAATAATGCTTTAAACAAAAAAAGGAATAAAAAGTAACAAATAATCGCACATTTTCGTTCAACTCACTTGCACATTTTCGTTTCAACTCACGTGTTTACTTTTTTGCGACTCGACTCACCACGGCTACATGCTTACACTCTTGAGTAAATAAAATGGCCGAACCGTAACTTTTACGTTTATGCCAGGGTTTTTTATGACTCCGAAATGAGTCGTTAAACGAGCTGAATCCTAATAACGACTCATTCACTCTGAGTTGACTCACTAAAAAGAGTTGTTATTCTCATCTCTAGTTTGCAGTTAATATGTCAATTCACTTTTGGAATTGTCATTTCCGTGCAGCACGGATAATGGGACAGCCGGATAAAAGATACCTGGATAAGTAGCGCTTCACTGTATTTGCTTCTTTGCCAGTTGAAGCTTTGCATAGAATTGACCATAGAATTCATATAAGAATGTATAATAAAACAAATTGAATAATTATCCCATACACTTAACAAACAAAGTGTAAACAATACCCATACGTTTCAAACAGAAAAGATGTGTATTGGACAAATTTTTATTTTGGTCTGTTTTCTCACCACACCATGTTCTGCATTAGTAAACAAACATTCAGTGTCTTCGCAGGTTATGAAAAGGAGGAACAAATGAATATTAACGGCTTTACGGCATCGACTTCAGCAGAAGTTGGGACTGGTGAAAACAATCTGTGCAAAGCGCCAGAAACGTGGTTGCGTCTGGGCCATTGCAGATGCCTCAAGTAGCGCCATATCAGGAGGTTTTCTTCTGGTTGGTTCGTTAGTATCGTACCTTTTTTTTTGTTCTTTGTGTGTGTGCGTATTCATGTTTTTGTTCATCCCCTATTCAACTGAAGCTTCCATCCGGAAGTGGTGCACCGTGCTTAACCGCTCGCTATTGTCCTCATGCCATTGCTATTGTTTTGGCGCTTTCTAATCCATTTCGAGAGTGTTTTTTTTGTTTTTGGATTGAAAAAAAAACACGTGTGCGTTTTTAGCCCTACCTCTAAGGATTCTTTTCATACACTCTCGGTTTAACTGGTTCCTCTTTTATTTCCACCCGTTTCCATTGCTTTCCCCTTATTTTAGGACTTCAAATTTCGTACGCGTATAATCTTATCAGCGTAAGTAAGCGTAACAAGAACAATTCCTTGCAGCTAAATGAAAAAAAAGAACGGTTTCCGTTCATTTCGATTTTGAAACTTCATTTAAGCACATTTTCCGCAAAACATGATAGCTAAAATTTTACGCATGCTGCCGATCCCCGCCCCCTACAATAAAGAAAGCACTCCCTCGGATTGGGATGAAAAAAGGAGAACCAAAAACCGAACTTTTTTTTTTGTTTGGCCTGCTGGAAAAAGATGCTGGTGGTGACTGATTTTCCAAAAAGGGGAGGAAAAGGGATGCGATACGTATAATACTTTATTTCTGCTGCTCAATTTGCTAGCTGTACAGAATGAATAAACCGGCTAAATTTGAAAATCGAATCAAAAGCATACACGCACACGGAACATACACGATCCCGGACGACACCTTGCAACATGGGCCAAGGGTGTAACGAGTCAGGCGGTGGTGAAACGGGCGAGGAAAAAAGAACCGACAGCAAACGGTGACAATCGGATCCCGTGTTTCGCCGGGGTGGGTTTGCCGTTGCGGGATTAGTCGTGTGGATGGCCACCCCAAAACCCACGTCAAGTATACACGCAGCGGGTTGAAATAGGGAATCATTGCATAAAGTGAAGCATATCTTCGCTAGTGTTCCCCGACTAGGTTGTTGTAGGGCCATATCATCAGTTTGTTCCTGTTTGGTAAAGCCTTCCAGATGCCCTTCTTGGACGAGAATTTGGACGAGATTTTTGGAACAAATTCTCCGAAACCGAACTACCAACAAAACCCTCCGTAACTCGCCCTGAACCGGATATGTTTAGCAAAACTGATTCTCACCAAGCGTGAATTGTTCCTTGTGGACGTTTTCTCCACATCTCCCCCCTCCCCATCTTCTCCCCTTTTCACAACCTGAAGATGGGAACGAATACCCGGCGACGAATCATTGTCCTCGGGGTGTTACGCACGGGCGACGTAGGGACCGGGTGACTTGGAAAGTGTCACCGAAGAAAACGTCAATGATGGGGTGCGAATGACAGGGATGGTGTGTTGTTCGGGTCGTGGCATAAGCAAAAGGAAATTTATTCCATACAATAAAGATCCAACTTCCGGCATTGTTCCGGCATTGTTCCCGATTTCCTTCGCATTTCACCGACAAAAGCGATTCAATCGTTCTGCCGAAGGTACGTATAAAATCTTTCGATAGGCAGTGCTTTTACGTCTGTCTCTTTCTCTCTTTCTCTCTAGCTCTCGCTCTATCTTCACTTCGTCATTTTGGAGCCCTTTTGTTTTGAAGCTTTGTACCCGCGGTGGGAAAAAGCATCAGCATAATCGGCATCCCCGTGGAGTAGAACAAATCGCATATGCAGTGTGTGTGTGTGTGTTTTTCCTTCTTGTGAGTGAAGCATTTTATTCATTGTCTTTGTTGTTGTTGCTTCAGTTGCTGGCGAGAAAATTGTCCTTTTTTATGATTATTCGTTTTATCTGCAGCGAAGTTTTTTTTATGGCGAGCTTAAGCGAGTACAACGTCTGGAGGAACTGTGGGTAGAAAGCATTGAAGGAGGGACGGTAACAAACGTTCATATAGAATGGGAGTGAAAGCTGAGAAAATTTTCATTAAATTCTTCTGCCATTTTGCACTGGTGATTCTTCTCTCCATTTTCCTGCCATCAACGCTTGCCGGATGGTGTCAGTTTCTTCGGTGGAAGTACAGGCACCTCCTTTCGACCCACGTAGGTCACACCCAACGAAGAAAAGGGTTGACAAATTCCAAGCGATGGAACCATTCCAAGCACTTCTGGTACGACGCGTTTGCAGGTCGGTACGCGAACGGAAATTACGGCCAACGCTACCAAACGGAAAGGATCAAAAGCGGGCAAACGGATGGCATTTTCCCATCATTCTCTGGCGTGTGTCTCCAAAGAACTCCAGCAGAAGGCCATCCCGGTGATAGGGATGTGGAGAATGTTGCTGCGCACGTTCTCCTCCAACGTAATCTTCATTTTTGTGGATGGAATTGTTAGATCTCTAAATTAGAATTAAGAGGATCTACGTGCCGAGAAATTCAAACGAAATCCGTGGGCCAACGGCCAAGCTCAAAAAGCCCACCGGCCGCATGTGGGTTTATTTGTCGAGAGGAGCACGTTATCGCTGTAGATTCGATGACGTTTTTGGTGTCTGCTTGGATGGTGTGTGGCTGTTATTAGCTCACGGCTCTCGAAAGGTCAGCATTAAACTGAGGTACTAAGTTTGCTCTGGTTCACTCCAAGGGAGTCATGCTGTAAGTAAGTTTGGGCAAAGAAATTTACGTAGGACTTGACTTTTGAAGTCCATCCACCATGGAAGATATGTCATTCGCACCGATTGTCGTCTAAAGACTGTGATATGCCGTTAGATGCTACTTCATGTGCTCCCGGGACATAAGCGTATAGTCTCCACACGTTCGCTTCATCGCACGGAGAAGCACGGGACCAATGCGGGTCGTGATTTCCTACTCATTAACGTGTCACTCGTTTCTTTTTTTGTTTGTTTAATCAGCAAATTCACAAATTTGCAGCAACTGTACATACAAGTGAAGCATAACACCGGGCCCAAAACTGGAACTGCTTTCGAGATTCCCCGCATGCCGCTAGAATCCGGACGAAACCGCAGAAAATACTTTCAAAGCACTTTTCTCTTATCAGCCAGCATATCGTAACGATAGTCCTGAAAGGAACAGACGTACACACACGTACAAGCTTCTGGCTGTCGGCAGAGTCCTCACACAAGAACCACTTTTCGTCCAGCTGTTCCACGGGTACGGTACGTTCGCCTTCCGTGGGAAAGGTTGCGCATAAACTTTTGCATAAAATATGATAAAAATGAGATTAGCGCTGGACGAGGGTGGAAAATATAATTTCCAAAACTTTATCTTAATAATTTGATAGACAAAGTGAAGGTGAAGCTGTTTGGGACGGGCGAGGTACAATGAACGAGAGATAGAGAGCATAGAAAGATCATGCGATAGATGGGGAAAGTTGAACGAGATGTTTCTGTCGCTTCCGTGCCAAATCGGAACATTCCCGTACGGCCACCCGGGAAGGAAGAGAAGGTAGATGAAGCTGACTCTCGGGTGTAAAATAATGGCCAGATTTTCATTAGTATTTTTCTCACACTTTGCATCTTTGCCGGGCACACACACTGGTTGGGGATGTTATTTTTTTGTTTCCTTCGTTTGGTACCTACCGCTAAGTAAGGTCGTTTTTTAACCAAACTAAAAAGCCGCCCAGGCTTTGGTGGTTTGGCGTTGTGGTTTTACGAATTATTAGTCTATTTTTAATACGTTCCCTGTTTGAACAACAAATGAAGTGAAACCGCAACAGATTGACTTTGCGTAGGACATGCCGGGCATGATTCAGTTTCCGGTATTTTAAATTCGTGGTTTCATTACTAAATTTATCAACATGTTTTCCTGTCTTCGCTAATATTCTGTTGTGCATGCTGCAGCATAAATATTCCGACAAGGAACCTTTTTTTTGGCTAAAAAAGCAGCAGCTAATTTGTGATGCAGAATAAATCTTCCCCTTAAGGGGAAAAGGAAAGAGGTTTTGTTTATCCACCGGACGAACGCCCCTCAAACAGCTCATCGTGGACGGTTGTTGATAGCCGTACCACCACAACGACACAACCCGTTCGTTCCGGCCGGAAAAGCTGGAGAGATTTTATCAGCAATTATCGGCACCACAGTAAGACCGGAGAGACAAAGGTTTCGTCGCTTAGTGTCCTTTTTTTGCACCACGGACACTGTTACACTACATTAACTTTCAATTGTTAATCTGCCGTTTTGGGGCTGGTAGCGTACGACCACCAAAGTTGCTAGGAAGCTAGCTCTCGATGGAGTGACTTTTGAGCAGTTTTTGGTGGATTATTTCTGCCAAGGCGACTCAAGCGTTTCATCTTACCCGGTTACTTTCGGCGAAGAAAATAATATAGGAGCGTGCTGAATCGTGACTGCTGAAGCTTACCTGTAACGAAAAGTGAACGAATACATAATGACGTTAGTGTTTGGAGAAGCATGAGCCAAGATGCGGATGGACATTGTGAATTAAGTATGCTGCGAGAAGTTTGCCGTAAATGATAAATAAAATTACAATGCTGTATGATAAATGCAAGTTATTTTCAATGAGTAATTGCAATAGGTTTGTTCTCCAGAAACAATTCTGTGTTGAATGAGTCATAAATATAACACAAATATGAAAAAAATATTATGATATTTCTGAGTCATCAAAGTTTGCCAAATGGCATTAGAAAATGGTATAAAAATATATTACTGACAGTAAATTGTTTAGCAGTTACAGTTAAGGATAGCATTGCGCTTTGATGTTAGGCAGAGTGTGAATAAGTTCTACTTTTAGTTTTAGCTCTCATTTGTAAAATTAATTTTCAACAAAACCTCTTAATAATGATGAAATAGAGAGTACAAACTTTATTTGTCATATGTACAACACTTCGAAAGAAAGCGCTTCATCGTCAATCGGTGCAAAGTTGAATGTGTTTCGCCTCGGACGATATTACACGAGCTATATTGTCATCAATGTTTGTCGATATATTGAAGGGTAATGGCAGGATCGCATAAACCGATTTGAAGGCACATTCGCTTTACGGCAAAATGTTATCACTGTAATGCGCGTGGCACTAGACGACGAACTATGGTAGGATAACACACCACCGTCAGCGTGTATTTGGCTCCCGGGTGTTATTGTGCTGTGGTGTTCGACCAAAGTGAAGGAGTTGCAGGAGCCAACATTAACTACAGAGGAGACAGGAAGAAATTCGATACCAGTAACATATGGTACCTCCATTGAGCGTACCGGATGATGGGTGGTTGTACGTGTGGATGCTCCGTATGTTGGTTGACAAAGTACGTATATGTTATAGATATATATATCCCACTCATGTACGAACAGAGAACACCAATTGCCACTAACATGGTTGGCACTTGATGACATTCGATGTTATAGCTTTCTTCTCTTTTTTCTTTTTGCGTCTTCTTGCTTTGTGGATTGAGTGGGTAACATTCTTGAAGGTGGTGATACAACCCAGAGATTGGAATAACTTTCACCATCAGCACCATCAGCAACCCCTCCTGCCAACAACTTCGTTTTCTTCATATCGATTGCCGATTTGTTGAGCTGAAGTTCGCTAATGCAGTTGGCTGCTGTTGTTGTTAAGAAAGCATGCATGTTTTGCTGCATGTGTAAAGAATGCAACAAAAAAAAGGTCATCCTATCGACTAAACAACACCTCGTGTATCACATCCAAGATGGAATAGAACAGGCTAATGTTTACGGTATGAAGAGAGATAGTTACCTAGCCACGTAATATGAGGCAACATTAACCGATGGTAATCAGGTGGTGTAAAAACAGGGCAATATGGTTTTTGGCACACCGCAAAAACCCTTCAGTTTTAGTCACTATACATTTTTGGTGCCGTGACCAGGATTTTAGATTTTGTGCTTCTTGTAGGGAACGTCAATTATGTTTTTACAACGGCACAAAAGCAACATACGGTGAGAACTATAACATCTTAAACAAAAAGCAAACATCAGCACAGTCATACAATCCCACGCGCTATCTTTGTGATGTTCTGATAGCGTCTCTGCTGCTCATTTGTGCCATACCGTTTGATGCTGTCAGCGACTGCCGTTTGATACAAGTCGAATACATAGCTATGTCAGTGATACTGTGGCCATCGTACGTTTCTGCTAACCTTTACTCTATGGGTTATTGAATGCGGTGCGCGGTTGTATGATTGATAGGCGGTATAATCAATCATCACACGCGTTAAAACAAGACGCCCTGGGTCTGAAAGTGTGTGTGTGTCTGCAGGTCGGTGTGCGTACAACTGACGATTTCATCGAATCTGATCGCACACAGCGTGGTGGCGGAGGTTTGCACAAAAAAGGGGTGTATTCTTGGAAAAAAACCTCTCCTCTACTACGTTACCGTTTTATCAACCCCTCGGTCCTTTGCTACTTGTGCAGATACAACGTTTTACTTGACCATCAAACTTAGCCGATGGTTCTGGATGAGTTGGAAATAGAGCTGGAGCAGAGATATTGCTATGATTTCATAATCCGAATGATACTCAGGTCGGGCTACGTGAGCACGTCCGGATGGGAAATATCACCCGAGTAGGACAAATTATAATCTAGCTATGCCATAGGCTAACCAAGTAAAGGAACCAACACCGTGCGTTCGAGATATTCGAAGATGTGACAAAAGGGGACCAAATGCATTGGCATTTGAAGGACGGCGACTCAGCGACTTACGAACGAAATGAAGCGATTGTCACGTAGTGATTAATCGAATACAGCTTGGGACGTTTCGAACGTCTTCGGTTGATTTTGTACAATTCTTCCCAGAAGGCTGTTGCCAATAATCGTGGGTTAGATAACGCATGCTGATTATTGTGTGTACTCTAATACGACGGGAGTTGAGATAATTCTGTAGAGCAAATGGCAAAGTTTCAAAGATTTACAGTGGAGTAGTCTACAGGAATTGAGATGCAACGCAATTAAAATCTCCATCTAGAGCATTGGACTCGCTATCGGACAATCCATTGGGATGGTCAGCTGGGTACAACTGAGTTCAATAGTCACCATCGACGGGTGAATTCCTTGCATACCAAATCTTGAGCGGGTCTTTAAGTAGAACACGTCACTGACACTTTGAACAAACGGAAGAATAGACCCACTTTACGTCATTGTTTCATCTTTTTATTTGCTCATTCATTTGATTTGATTGGTGTTCTTATACCCAGCGGAAAAAGGGATCAAGAAGATGGTTATGAATTGTTCATTATTTACTTCATTTATAAATTCCTTCAAATTTACACACCCCATATCAAGCTGTCTTAGCAAAAATCCCACAGCGATCATTATCGTTTCGATTAATTGTTTGGTGAAGAATCACCGCCATTAAAGCTCGGTATGGGCTCCCTCGAGATCCTTGGCAGAAGCGGGATAAGAACGGGAGATGAATAATTTTCGCACCTCAATAGAGGAAACACATCCACCGCAAATAAATGAGTTCTGATAGCGAACGAATGCCGATGATAATGATTGGAGATCGAAAGGATGAGGCCGCTGCTGTGGCTTTCGAGAAAGATATTTCTTACTCCTGCTAGTAGCATTTTCATCTTTATCTTTGTTTATTTTTCGCCCGTTTTTTTTGGTCCAGCCTTAACATGCTTTCGGTAAAGGAAGAGTAAATTTTATGGCAAAGATTAATGATGTTGAGTGAGGATTTTTTTTCGTATGAAAAAAAAGAAGAAAGAAATACGTATCCTTCGTAACGGCCAGTGAATGGTTCTAGATTCTTTGCTAATGGCAAATGATAGCCTCGTGCTACGGGAACGGAACCGCTGGGTCATGGTGGGTATGACACGACCGCGATGATAACTTCCCCTTTCACACTGTTTCGTCTAGCGCCCGGTTTTATTCATCATTCACCTATTTTGACGGTATGTTCCGGTGGTGTAAATAGCGCCAGACCTACGCACGCACGCACGGTCCGATATGGATCCGGTGTGATTTCCCATTTCCCTGGAAACGGGCTAATGATTTTCCGGAACGCTCTTTTGCCACCAGTTGGTTGCTTTTCGCATGAAATTTGCTGCTTTATTCCCGTCCTGGGCTCGTGTAAATAACATAAATTTTCATTTTATTTGTTCCAAATAAACCTCGTCGGGATGGACCAAAAAGGATCACCAAAACGCCGTGGTTGTGAAGATTTGCGTTCGAGAACTTATGGTAAATTTATACAAAATTTAAAAATAATATAAACAAGGTTTATAACAGCTTTTTTTTCATAAAAGGCTGCTGGTATGTAGAAACCCATGTCCAAATGTTACATCAACATAGAATTTAATTAGCTCCTAATAATCCACATTGCTGACAGCCAGAAACGGGAGGTGTTACAATTCAAAACTTGAAGTAATGATGAGTGTCAAGTTTAAATCTAAACTGCACCTTCACAGCTCATCAAGATTGCCAGGGAATAAAAACTTCGTTACGAATTTAATTACTTCACCTTCATCAACTTGCGAAAAGGAACTAATCGTTTATAAGAAACTTATTGTTAGCTGTTTTGTTTTTCTTTTACATGATCGCCTACACATTTTCTTCATTGCTCTTTGCTACAACAAGGTTAATCGATGGCACTTTAAGTACTCTCTGCACTTGAACTATTAAAGCAAATGGTACGGGGTGTTCCTGCTCCGAACCAGCCATTCCACATGTGTGACTTGATGAATTGATGCCGGTTTTGCTTCGTGCTGTATGTTGGAAGCTGAAGATGGATTATCATTACAAATCCAGATGGATGCTCACGACCGATCTCGTACAGCTTTTCGGTGCTGTAGTCGCCCGAGCCCAAGATGGATGAGCGTCTGCTTTCCTGGCCCGGTTGAGATTGCCCCGTACATTACAGCCCAAGACATTCGAAACGACAGTAATTAGAGTTTAGTAGAGTGAAAAAAGAAAATAGAGAGGAAAAAAAGCCTCCTTCCAACGGTCACAATTTTCCCAACAACGCAGAGGAAATAATTTCCCAGGAAAATTTGGGTTCATGTGCTACACCAAACCAGCTTACGCTTCTGGGCTGTGAGAGAAGATCTGCTAGAACGTCACAACCGATCCGGAATGGTTGGCCGCAAATGCACCACGAATCTGATTTTGGTAAATGGATTTATGGTCTTATCATCACCCGGTCGGATGCAGCAACGGAGCGACGGTGCATCATCCAGCGCTCTAAATCACATACGAAACAAATCACCACATTCGGGTCGGTGGATGGAACAACACGCCCAGAGACGGTTGCGTGGTTGGATGTGGTACGGTTGTTGTCAACGTCATCTCCGTGTGGTTTCCGGTATTTTCCCCAACCGGGAATGAAATTCCTGTATGCAGCTTTCAATGGCTATGTAGGGAAACTGCCGGATTGCCTGCAAATTCCCGAAACATCATAGGCCGTTTATATGCCAAAGTTTTGGCCTACAATTCAGAAGATGTACGATGGTTCCTCGATTCTTGAATGTCTAACCTTGATGAAGAGCAAACAGGATTGTTTCAGAATGATTGAATCGTAGTCTTGCTGCGCTCTCCGATTGCATGATTATTTTTTCGATATAATCCGTACTCTGTGATATTGCTGCTGCAATCGATTCTTCGAAGTTGGTTTCCTCGCTGTGGAATTCGGAAACTATCCGAATCCATTCTTGAAGGTATGGGAAATTCCACCAGGTATTCCGAATAACTCTTCTTCCAACAGTGAAACGAATGAATGCAGAGTTTATTGTAGTGTTGTCGAATCTGCAGGTTTGTCGAGTACGTAGATCTCATCTTCTTGGACATTGCAAGTTTGTTATTTAACTATTTCTTCCATTGGTTGGATTTTATCATCAGGCTTTTTTTTTCGTTTTCTTCTCCACTGCATAATATTCCTGGTGATTCACATTAATGTGCAAAGCTAATCATAAACCAACTTTGAGTTCCACCAGTTCCAACCCAAACCCATGATCGAGATTTTTGGTCCTGTATTCTTCAGCAAATTCTTCCAAGTTTCGTCGTGTATCTGCATCCCATACACAATCAGTGGAAAGCCCTCATTTTCCTTGTTTCCTATGTGGGATTGAAAGCGGGTTGAAGCGTGGAAAAATGAACACCAACCAACTACAATATGCGTTGTGCGAGAAAGAAGAAGTTTAAGGGAAACACGAGTTTTGGTAAACACGACCTTCCGGCTACAGGAAAGGTTCTCATACACGGCTAGTCACAATATGCCTACGTTTGCACAACATGAAAATGAAGAAGCACATGCAAAAAAAAACCAAAAGTTGAAACCTACCAAGCTGGTAGTGTGGAGAAAAATGGAAATATAAAGCGTAACCGCTCCAAGGTTGTGGGGGGGAGGAAGCGCATTGGAGCGGTCCAAAAAAGTTTTCGATAATTGAGTTTAACAACCTTCTGCGCGGGACTCGGGAGACACGCTACACAAACACGTACAACCGGCCGACCGGTTCCCACCGAAATGTACGAAAAATGGGTTTGGGAACACCTTCCAGTGACTCCTGTGTTGCGGGGTGTAGAGGAGTTTTCGGTTGGTGTACAACCCTTTTTACTCTTCTTAGTGCCATGGCCCGCCACATTTCCCCTCACACCGCTATCTCACCTTGAATGTTAAGGGTTGCAGCCGGAACAAATTTAAGTTTGACAAAATGTCATGCGGTTTGCATCTAATTAAACTTGCTCATTTTTCATTCGAGCCAGATTTGCAAGTTCTGACAAAAGTGTGACCTGAGAGTGTGCGTCTTTTTTCCCATCGACAGAAAGATCCGCTCGGAACGATGCTAATAGAAGCAAGGGTCAACGTTTGATAGTGACATTTGTGGTGTAAAGTTTTCATATGAGTATAACTAATATAGCAGCGATAGAGGCTCTCATTCCCAAAAAAAGTTAAAACCGTTAGTGTTTGCCATATCGCTAATATTATTATGATAAATTATTGAAACATTCAAGATGGCTGTTACTAGCAAAAAAAAATCATTTATCCAATTTTATTTACACATCAAGGAAATATTGTTATCGGATGACACCAGCTTCACGTTCCATATGGTAACAAATCAAGTGACCATCTGTTGAAGAATCGTATCATTTTTCACTTTCCTTTTAGCGAAACGCATTGCGGAAAAATAAAGGGAAATTGTTGCAATTTTCGAACATCGAGTTTGGCCCGCTTCTTTCTTGTTGCCATTTTGTTTTGTCAACCTGATAATGTCTGATTCAATGCCATCTGTTTCCGGGTCTATACCCATCCCTTATCTTGCTTGCTTCTTTTCACCTCTGGCACGCATTGGTTACGCAGTAATAAGCACGTCCCTTTCATCACCCTGCGTTATCACGCCTCGTAACGGAGATCGAATCATACGGGCAACAGATTGTCAGTAACAACGTTACGGATTTACACACAACCGGGTTTGTTGCTTTGCTTGCCTACACCTACGCCGATTGTTGCTTCGTTGTTTATTTATGCGCAAGGACATCAAACAATCATGCAACCAGCGGGTAGGTGGAAATGAAAGGATTGAATGGACTGACAGTTTAAACACATCGCCATACCGAAGGCGAAAACAGGTGTGTACCAGGTTGGTCGAATTAATGGGGCGGGAGAAAAAAAACAACAGGAACTTACTTCCGCTAGAATGCTTGATGAAGTGTGACTCTGGATGGTAATCAAATGGAATGAACACTCACTAACATGCGCGCACCACCAATGCCACGTGATAGGAGGCCTTTCGACACCCTCGCGGAGTGTTGTAATGTGTGACAAGTGTGATCACCGCAGGAGTGTGTAGTTGATATGGGGGAAAAAAAGCAAAATAGCTTCACCAAAATCGAACAATATGCTACAACGTTGGCATTGGTTTGAAACACTACTAACACTAAACTCGATCACCACATATGGGGCACTGTGGACACTAATGAGCGAAAACAGATACAATATGGTATCAGTGCCGCTTCCGTATGGACCGTACGGTGTCCACTTTCATGCGTATTGATGCGTGGTAGTAGCCGTCAGTACTCTAACCTCCAAAAATGCATCACCTGTACGTAACTACTAGCAGGAGTACTGGAAGATTTACACCGCTACACTAAATGCCACCTGTTTCACGCACAAACACACTAGCTTCTCTACCATATGGTTATCATCATCACTCCAGAACTTGCGTTCGAGGACCTTGGTTCTAGTACACTTCTAGTATCCTTCAGCCTGTGACCCTGTGACGATGCACTAATAACAAACGATCGACAACAAACCGAAAACAAATGAAACACTATCGACGAAATTATGTCCCCACACACACACACACAGAGTCACCGGTATAGAAGCGTTAGCACGCAATCTACAGAACGTGGTACGGTGCGATATCTTATGCGTTACGTTGCGTAGCGTTGTGACGAATGAATGAATCTTGCGACTCCCTCTCCGGGACCGGGTACCACGCACCACGATGACCCGAGACACGAGCAGTCGGTGTGAGTGCGCGCGCGAGTTCGGGGCAAAGGTTTTTTTGTTTTGTTTTTTGGGTGACAGAAAACGACAACCGCATGTACTGGAAGTCACAACGGAACCGGCACGCACACCGACCGTGGCTTTGCGTGTGTGAGATATGTTGAAGCTGACGACGATGATGATGATGAGGATGCCGATGATGTTACGGAGTTCTCCACTGATAGGAGTTTGCCGTATCAACGGCAGCAGTATAGAGTCAGCCACGGCGAATACGGGGCGTCTTTCGGTACGGCCTTTTTTATCAGCGCTCATGCGCGCTCCCGGGTTTTGATAGTAAGCTAGAGAGGGTACGAGAGTGTAACGATCGGCAAACTCTCAACTGTGTCTGAAGAAATTGAGCCAACTGGTACGGCGAGGTACGGCTCAGCGGATGTTGGAGGTGGTCGACGACCGGCAGTGCGTTCATATTCCGGGTTGTTGAAGATCAACGCAACATAACCTCTCACTCGTTCATTCTTTCCGATGCTTTCACCACAAAAAAAAGAAAAGCTCCCAGCACGCAGTTCTCACATCTCTCACAGTGTGCGAAATTCCCCGCCAAATGAAGCTGCCACCAAGAAGAATCAAATTTTGAACATCTTTCCGGAACGTCATCTGGTTACTCATTTACTGCCCTCTCCTCACCATCCGCACCAGCATCCGTATAGCTTCCTCTTATCGGTTGTTCGTGGATGGGGAAAGCCACCCAACCTTTTTGACAGCTAGTTTCGGTACGCTCGGTACTTTTATTCTACTGCCTCGTTGCAAACCATTATAATACATACCTGACGATCGTGGTTTTATCACCATTCCAGATGGTTGTTGACGGCCAAGGGGAAATCTTCCGCTGTTAGCTTTGAACCCGTCCCACCTCCGGGGGTTTCTTTTTTAAAGCGTGACCGATTTTGACCTACCGATAGCGGCACGAAACCCTCAAAAAAACCCTGGAACGGTTGAACCGTAAATGACCATCGAGAGAATTCGTTCGCGTAGGACACTGGTGACGTACTGGCTGACGGGGAATTGTTATTTCTGGTACGTGCCGATGGTGTGACATCCGTTTAATCACGTCGAACAAGCCGAAAATGTGAGATTTAAGATTGCGGTACCCTGATAAGCGACCACACTGCCAACCGACGACATGCTCAATTATTATAATATTGAGAATATAATAGTGAACCTTTCGCCCATCGTCGGCCATTTCTTGAACGGTGTGAAACCGTGTAAGAATTTCCATCCCGAGTACGGATTGGGTGTCGAACTCCGGTAACATAATGACGCCGGTACCCAAGCGTGCCGAGACATGCGGCATTTGCATTATACATTCCGATGCATTGTACTGCGTACTGCTACCGGGTTTTGTGGTATTATACTGGAAAGTCAAGACTTGGAAAGAGCAACGAGCTGCAAAGATGTTCTCTAAACTACCACCACCACCAATCTGCATTCCATGCATTCATCTTTGCCGTTGCTGCTTGTTCCTTATGTTTGAGTGCATTCATCTCAAGTTCAGCGCATACGATGGTACCCGTTTGCTGCATTCACACGGGTCACGCCGGCCGTGCAACCGATGCACAGCTACAATGTAGCATAATCCCACGCATTGAAACGGATTTCTATTGCTTTGCGCTCTCCTGCTGCCGTCTTTCGTCGATTCCCTTTTATTTCGCTTCCGCTGGTTGATGATCTGTTCCGGCATTGGTTGTCACGTTCGGTTCGGCCCGCTGGCTGTCAACAGCTATATCTAATGACGCGACAATACATTGCCGTCTTTTTATATGTCTGTTTCTCGTCCGTTTCTTTATTCCAGCTGTGTTTTTGATTACAACTGCGATCCTTTCTGTTCGTGACTATTTGCTTCAGATCGTACTTTCAATGAGTAATTTTAGAATGGAAATTGGTTTTTTTTCTTCTAAAAATGCAGTGTGCGCACACAGAACCGAATGTATTTGCATTTTATTTTATTCATAATATATAATTTTTGAATTGTCCAAAAATTTACAAATTCTTTGGAAGGTGATGATGAGATTTTTCTAATTAAAATAAATCAACATTCCATTCATCCATTCCACTTATTCAAAAACTATTATATAAATTGGGCATTTCCATCCGACGACCTTTCCATTGATAGGTCAAGAAATTCAAATTTGTTTGATGTACTTCAGTGAGAGCAGCGTGTATTTTCATTCAAAGAATTTCAATACATGAATCAAATACCATTCCATTTATTTATAAACAGCGGTGTTTGAAAGAGCCAAATTAAAATAGTGAACTCGATTTAATTAACTTCCACCGTTTCCAGTATGCATGGTAAAATGCACTCTGCGCTTACAAAAGTAAATTAGAAATCAAACGGACGTCCTCAGAAAAGCTGAAAGGAAAGTAAATCTCATCCCGTGACCTGTTTTTAATTCATAGTTAGCTTCGAAGACGGTAGGCACGGCAAAATCTGGGAACAAAAGCGCTTAATATCACATCATACAGCGTGTCCCGGGACAGGATCACGAGTCCAGGCAGGCCGTACCCAGGAAACCGTGCAAATTAAAAGGGAAATCTTGTCGTTAAATTAAGCCGATTCCGAAACCGGTCCCTGGGTTTCCGGTTCGCTTGGCTCCGGAATGTCCAGTGTCAGGGCCCTTTCCCGTCTGGAGCAGATAGTGCCCGATTTGGGTAGTGGGTTTTTCGGTTCGTTTTTCGTTTTGTTTTTACCCACTGCTCTACAAGCAATAAGGGTCGCCTTTGCCCGTCCCTTGTTCCTTTGACATTCCTTCCCTTCAACTTACTACAACCATTCATCTACCATGAATTCTTCCTCGGCAAACATTATCATCCCATGTGGTTCCAAGATAAGGCGCTGTGTGCTGCTGTGTTCTCGCTACATGCTAGCGGCTGTGGGCCCGTAAGCTTAATTACTGTTATCTCCGCCGTGATCTGAGGAAATTTTGGTTGGCTGGAAATTCGCCCACAGCCAACCGTCATCATTGGCCACCACCGTCACCATCATCATCGTCGTCATCGTCAGCATCACCAGCAAACATCACGCGAGGCGTTGTCATCTGAGGCCTGCTGCTGCTGATTGTCCTTTGCCGAAAAAACCGCACCAACTATCACCGACCACGAAAACATGCTCGGCGTACATTCCGGATTTTCCAGACTTCCCCAATAGTCACCCCCGGGTGGAGAGGTATGTGTGTATGTGTGCGTGTGGTTATTTCATTTCAACGGTGCCACTCCGTCCGACACTGTCCCCAAAAACGCAATGTTGTCTGATTTTGGCAGCACCATTTCTGCACTCGTGACGTGTTTAGGAAGAGAAAGAGAGAGAGAGAGATCGCGAAGGGACAAAAACGAAAAACCCCAAAACGACTAAAGGCACATTCCCATTCCCCTGGACCGCCGTTTCGGGCATTTTCTTCCGTCTGCGATGTACGTGTGTGTGTGTGCGGTTTTCTGGGCTTTTAGTAGCAAGATAAAATGCAAACAGGAAAACCTCTGAAACCTCTATAGCGCAACGTTCTCCACCTTGTGAATGGGGCAGCTCGGTGCAGATCTACCGGAAGTTCCGGTTCCGGTTGGAATCCTTCAAAAGACTGCGGTTTTGTGGGATCGAAAACTTGCCCGCTTTTCGTTCAATTTCGTTTGCTTTTGCCTTGTTGGTTTTTAACGTTTCCTTGGATGAAATGGGTTTTCTAAGGCGTTCTTGGCTTGATTTCGTGCTGTCCCCACGCAACATGGAGGGCAAAAGGTAGAAGGATAAGCGAAGATACAGATAGAAGATATGTATGACGCGTTGAGCGGAAAATTCTATTACGATGTATGCTTTTGCAAACATAAGCAGAACTAAGGGGAGAGTTCGAAAGAAAATCTTTTCATAAATCAGTAAACGCTACAAAATATACAAAAGTAAATAGAAAAACAGCTCTGTTCTGTATTCAATTAATTGCAATACAACGAAGAAACGTTCTTTTAAAATTTGTTTGATTTTGTTTAATAAATTTCTCTGAGTAACTTAAACGCCGTTAACAAAACGCTCAACGATAGCAAACAGATAAAAATGTATCGAATGGTCTCGTATTATCGCTAACCCATCTGTTAGCAATCGGTACATTTAAAGCAAATAAAGTAAGAACAAATTTCATATTGATTACGTTTCAATGGGGCAAAAGGTAATTGAATTCCTATTCCGGGAACAGCAATTTGAGTCGAGTCTTTCTACGAACTCATCCGCTATTTTGCCCCGGAACTCTCGTTGCAAACTAAATTAAGAAGTCAGCTGCCATCGTTTGCTTCGTCTGTGCCTCCTCCACTGCCGGTAACAACCAGGCACGGCCCAGCATCTGTATGTGTAGCTCGTGAGTCGGTTACGTACAACGTTTCGGTTTTTTCTGTGTTTTTTTTTGCTTTATTTTTGTTGTCCATTCCCATGCGCCTCCATCGGTCCCGGCAATCGGCAAGGATTTGATAAAGAGTTGCAACGATCTCGGTGACAACGGTATGTGCCGAGCATATCACATGCCCGGCATGACGTTCATCCGGAGTCCATTCTCGAAGGACACCGACAAATATTTGCCAACCGAAACCGCGCAAAGTCAATGCAAACGCTGATGATGCTGTACGATGATGAAGCTTTTCGAGAGGGATATAGACGGTTGGGGGGAGGTTTTTGGGGAAACAAAAAGAAGAAGAGGCAGGGAGGAGGAGTGGAAACAAGTCCAGCTTGTTGAGTACCTTCCGGCTTCGGAATCGCTCCAAAAGCCTCTCCCCGTCCCAGTTTGGAGTGGGATTGAATCGGGCTGTAGGGTGCAGTTCAGCAAACACAGCGTTCGACTGTGAGCGATATCCTCGAAATGGATGTGTGGATGACATCCGGGAGGTTACAAATGGTAAACCAGTTTCAACAAATGGCGACCTTCTTCTCTGGCCATATTTGTTTACCCGCCCGCACGTTTAGCGAACGTTTGGAGCGTTGCAATACAAGTATCGAAAAAGGATATACTTTCCTGTTCGGACAATCCTCACAACCGGATTGGCACATTTGTGCACTTTTGGCAACATTTGAAGTAGAATGCATTTTCGGCAAATCGAAATACCTCTTTCAGGGAGGCTTTTGAAAACCATACCTCCCGGATGAAGCTTTTGCGTCCCGTTGTCATCGACACAGAGACCAAACACTTATACGGAAGGCAACCATTTGGCTGTAAATCGGGATACGTTTCCGGCACTTACAATAATCGACACAACGACCGGATGCATCAAAAAAGCAAAAGAAACCGAAAAAAACACACACATTTAACAATCACCCATCCACATTTACAAAAAATTAAAAAAAGATGTTTTTATGTGGTAAATAAAAAAAAATTGTACAACATACGAGAGAACACTCTTTCAATGACGTCATCTAACAGATGTTCACGAAAGCTTTACACACTTCTCTAATTGTTATCCCACGCCACTGAAAAACGGATCCAACACCAAAAAAAAAAGAAAATTTCAAAAATCAAATAGCAAAAGCACCGTAAAGATAGTCCGATTTTCTTATCACGCATCTTTTGCCGACGTGGCGAAATGGCGTGCAGGAAGCGAAAAATCGGAAGCTTTTGCGCTAAAGCGACCGTGAACCGGCGAGTGGTTGCGGAGAGAATCACTTAAAACACAATAAAATAAACCATACAAACTGATATAAACACACACATACCAACAGGGACGATTACTTTTGGTATTTTTGGTTTTCCGTAGAAGAAGGAACGATTTTTTTGTTTAATAATTGTCTGTTTGGTAGATGAGCAAACACTTCATACCAACGCTTACAAATACTGATTCAATAGCAAGTTCTCGCGCTCTCTCTCTCTCGCTCTCCGCGTGTAATTGTACTGTTCACACACAAACACTACCAAAAGAAGGGAAGGAAAAATCACCAAATGAAGGGTGGAAAAATTACCAACACAAACGAAATGCTGACGTCGACGTACGAAGTACAAACGAAACAATTCATGACGTCGATGAAGTGTGACGCTTGTATTGTGTTTGGTTTTCCGACAGAGAAAACCAAAAGCTCTGTGACGTCAGCATGTGTTTTTTGTTGTTGCTTGAAGTTGACTACGTGGACACGCGCATGCCATTGCTGGGTGGAATTTTCATCATCCCTTAACTACGGCTCATTGAATGTTTGTGTGCGTCCCATCTGTGTCCTTATGGAAAGGATCATTCGGTTTCGTTTGATTTTAAAATAAAAGTAAACTTATTTTACTATTAAAGAGCACATGTGCTGTTTTGCAAAGGAAAGCTCTTGAACGTTTCTTACAGGTGGGCACGCAGATGCTTGTACGGTTTTCATCCTTACCGGTTGTGGGGGAGTGAAGAGTAAACTCATACTTCAGCTTAACGATGAGTTCTCATTTAGCATTTAAATCACGTCGCGGCACGAAGAAACATTGTCTCTATCGCTTCATGAGTAGCGTAAGGTTCGTAAAAGTCACCTCTATCTTGCTGCACCGTTAAGGATTAGCCGTGAAAGACAACGGGTAAATATGTTCGTTTCTTCCACATCCTTTCCACCCACAAGCAAAAGCAGCCCAGCAATGAAGGCGCTCCCATACACACGTTTTCTACTCCCATCGGATGGGATATACAAACATTCCCGAGTGCCGTACGAGATCCTTTGAAGAAGGGAAACACTGTCGGAACCGTCAGCCGAGTGGCGTTGAGTTTAGGAAGTAAATTATTAAGTTCCTTCATAAACGTGTCTGTTGTCTACGGTCTATAGGCTTGCTCGGTTGCTTCCTTTGGCAGTATATACACTACCAGCAGCGACACGTTTGGCAACTGTTTTCCCCTGCCGGGTGGAAACTTATGCTACGCGCAGGTTAAGCATATTTTTGGACACATTTGTCGTGCGGCGATAAAAGCATACGCTGGCTGGTTTTCCCTCGAGTGTGTGGTGGCCAATGTTGTCACGTCATATTTGGTAAGGAATGTTCTTTGATCTTTGGTTTGCTTGAGCCGGCAAGAAGAAGGAACCATATTTCAAACGCAAAAGATACAAAAGATGAAGCAAAAGCACGCATACGCACAGGGGACAGGAAGGATGCGAAAATATTGTAAATTTTCTACATTGATCTACTCCCATGCGCAGGTTTAGTACAATGGAGGAGTAAAATATTTTCCAAAAGTAGTTAACGAACAACTATTTTAAAAATATACAAAAACCTATAGTATATGAACGGTATTATTAAATATGCTCAACTTAGACCGTTACCTTTCCTCCGGTTTGAATTATACCGGATTAACCGTTAAGAATAAACCGTCGTTGATTCGGAAAATCTATATATTTCTCAGCCGGAAAATTCACTTCCCTTTCTCAGCTTACCGGATTCGTTACGGAATGTTTGCATTTTTTCCACTGAACCGGAAACGCTCGGACCATTCAATAAAATTCCCGAATCTGTAGCCTGTGGCCTCACAAACGAACCATTCTTTACCCACACCGGTTCCGGTGCCCGGTATCGGGCACGTACGGTACGGCGTCAAATGGGCGGAATGGAACTCTCGCTCACTCACACGGCGCGTTTACCCAGCGTACGGTGTGGTCCGAGGACATCATTTGCCTTGCAAAAAGCCGCAAGCTTTGCATAATTTTATGAGACCATGCGGCAACCCGTTACGCTCTGCGGTATTGCGGAAAAATGTGTTTGACGACAATTTCAGCTACGATTTTACGAACAGCAGAACGGGTAGGGCTATCCCACGGTTGGAAAAAGGTGGGCAAATATATTCATATACAATATATACATAGATATATGAACCTTTATGCGAGGAGATGTATGTTTCAGCGGTACAAGTAACAGGAGAAGTAGCCGGAAACAAAATTAAAATTGGAAGAAGTCGTCAGTGGTTATGTACGTAAATTTTCTATGAAATCAGAATCAGAACTTGAACTAAGCGATGATATTATTTTGATTTATGATGATGTGAACATATTTTTATTTTTCAAACACATTTCTGAATCAAAAAGATAGAATATTCGTGTAATCATACACTGATATTATACTGAGATGAACTTACATAAGCATAAAACTATTAATATTTTTATATTTTGTTTTATTCTACACTAACATGCCGAAAAGAAACATCTTTATGCAAAATTTCACGCAACCATTTTTAGAAACATTTTCTTTTGCCGATGTTTTTCCCCCGTTTCGATCGATTCGGTCCAAAAATTTAATTCATGTAAAAATAAACATACCTGGTGAATACCTTGCAATCGGTAAAATGCGAATACAAAGCGCACACCAGACAACGTTACGATAAAAGCCATAAAAATCAACTGAATGTGTAGCAGCAAATTTTTACGGCCCAATCGTTTGCCACTTTTGGCAGCCGTACCGGGTGAGCATTAGGCTCAATTCAACAACATGTAAATGGTGAATCCCCTGCGGGAAGGCATCCTTTTTGGCATGGCCGTAGTGTGTCCTTTCAGGCCCTAACTGCTTTCAAATAAAGTGGTTCAACACGCTTCTCAATCGTGTGTGTGTGCCGTAAAGAAGAAAAAAAAAACCATTACATCTAGTACATACATTTTCCAGCATTTTTCTTGTTACACTAAGCCCCACAACATACTACAATGATTAAGCGAATTCAGGATGGTATGGTTTAGTTATTGTTATGCTTTTTTTTGGTAAAAAAATCCCCTTTCGTTTGAAGGTAAGATAGCACGAACTAATGCAAATATAACCACAAATCCGCATTAAACCCGTGAAGCACCAGGCGTCTCCATTGGAATCGATTTTAAATATACCAGCGCAGCAAGGCAAAAAAGGGAAAGCTGTTTCAGGGTACGAATAAAAAAAAACCAAACACATTACGCTAGTGTTCCTCCACAGAGGTACAATGCAAAAACGGAAAGGATGGAATCGTCCTGAGGCATCGCTAAACCCCCACAGGAAGAGGGAGAATCACAAACAACCCGTCCAAAAACATGATAGTACAATGCCACCGGCCACTATGGAAAGGTAACCGCACAACATCATCATTTGTTTTCCCGTGAACGTTATTTGGCAGGCTGGAGAGTGAGAAACAAATCCAACGCCAAATAAAAAAGCCGTTAGCCAAAGGTACTCTCCCCTTTCCCGGAGGGACGATGTGTTTTGTTTGTGTCCCGATAGTGTACACGCATCCGTGACATATGTGCGATCATCCTTTGCTCCCGCCCAAGGAAAGTTTAGCGAAGAACGGAGCTGCGTGATATGTAAAATACAAGAAAGATACATCGGATTTTTTGTTTCGACTCGCTTGCAGATATTTGCATTCGGAAAGGTGGCATATCTATGCCGGGTGAATCACTGTTTAGCATCTTGATACATAGAATATAGTAAGTTTCGAGTTTCCAATTTATTCTACTTTTTTTTGGCTACGACGACCCTGTCAAATAAACGGAAGGTTTCTGATATGCTAAAATTCCAGGATCTTTGTATCCCTTATGTCCCAATCGGTACTACATTTGAAGTTGTCATCTGAAACATAAACATTTATGGAATTTTTAAAATAAAGAGTTTTCGAGGACGTTTGTAAATTTCCAGAGAATTGCTTGAACGATGATTATGATTTTCAATTCCGCTAAGGAATTAAAAAAGAAATGTATCCCTGCTCGAAAGCTTCCACAAACCACAAGCAAGTAAAATGAATTCTATGTGTAAATATTATATTTTCATTGCAATCTCATACTTGGAATATACATTTGGATGAGTTTTAAATCGCTAGAGATTCCTGAAGGAGAAATGCTGGCTATTAATTGGTATATCTTACAAATTTCTTCTGTTTAAGTAATGAAGTTCCTTTAAATTAGTCCCAATCAAATGTGAAAGACTAATTTATTCCCCAAGATCACAGCCACCACAACCTCTGTTGAGATTGATATGCAAACATTAGGACACTTAAAGAGATGAAGTTTTTCCAATGGACTATTTGCTTTGCACAATTTATCGACATCTACAAAACCAATACTTGTGTAACCTTGTGATTGTAAGCTGTTCATTCCAATATTGAGTATTACAGTTGGCAACACAAGCCCAACTAGTTGGGAACGAAAAAGAAAAATATCACCCCAAGTAGCAGTGTGTGCGAAACACAAACTGATGTCAGACACGAATGATGAATTAGCTATAGAATCCTATTTCTCGAACCGTACGGGATTAATCAAAATCCCTTTTCTTCAACCGTAAAACCTTCGCCGAGGATTCTTCTAGGAATTGAGAAAGAAAAAAAAACACACACACACCCATATGCCAACATCCATGTGAAAAGCTACTTGCTTGCTTTACAATCATGCCAAAAGCAAAAACATACAGAAAAAAAACTAAACGGAAACAGATCCTTTGCTTGTCCGTAGTTATTTTTGATCCTCTGTTTTGTGTTCGGCACTACGAGTTTAAAGAAAGGTATCTGAGATTCTAAGATTGTTTCCATGTTGCTGATCCGCTGGAGGAAAAGGAAACCACAAGAAAATTTCCTTTGGATACACCAGAAGCACACAAAAAACCAACTAAAAAAGCAGAAAAAGCATTATACGAAAGAGCGATCCAAAGCAATATATTGTGGTTTAAGGTTCGGGACTGCCCAGAAAGAGATGATGCTGCTTCCCCCGGCAACCGGTCGGCTGGGGTTGGGAAGTTTGTTTGCACCGGTACACTACATATATATTGATACTTAAAACCAGCCAGTCCCGGAAGATGCTAACATGCGGGGTGCTGTTCTCGGTCCGGTTGAGACGAAGGCGAACGCTTAAATGAAAACCTTTCACATGGCCCTGCGCCAGTCGTCGATCCACGACACGGGATCGGTTATGTTCATGTTACAGCACGAAGCATAGCAAAGGGAATAACGTTACTATATTGACCATCTCGCTTAGATGACCGTTTCGCATGTAGTAAAAGAGATACAACGGGAAGGCGGCTATGGTTCACTTCCCGAGAATGTAGCCTAGGTTCAAGGGTAGCCACGAAGTGCGAAGTAAGGTCGATCGGTAGGGAAGGAAGCAAAACGGAAATCTTCCGGAAAGAAAAACAGAACCCTTGGCATCAGGAGCAGTAGAGCTGCCGCAACAGAAGCAATGTGATCCATCTTTCGGTCATTTTTATTATGAAATCCGACAGCAGGATGGGTTCTCTTCAACCACCGTTTGAGATGAATGTTCTTTTAAGCTGTTAGTGAGATGATGACCGGCATCAAATTCAGGTAAGAATGATGGTAGAAGAGTTTACACCAGCTGCAATACTTTTAAAGTTCAGCTTTTTGGGGAAAAAGAAAAACATTTCTATCAAATTTTTAGTGTTTTGCTTTTTGAGCTGCTCGTAATATACTACTCCATTCTAGTCCCACCAATAATGAAAAGCAACTTTGTTTTCTGTGATTCGATAATTTTAAAATTATAATCCAATGTTTTCACACAACTTTTGGAGTGCTTTTTTGTCATAGGATATGACTTTAAAGTACAAATAATTCTTTCGGAATACTTACAAGGATTCTTCTTACTGTTCTTTAACACCAGGAAATAGAATAATTGCGTGGCCAAAAGTTGAATCGTTCAAAAACAGAAAAAAGCAACCAACAAAAAGTAACTTTGCTTCTCCAAGTGGTGAACTTTTGGATTCTTCTGAAAACTTTTCCTCGTCTGTAGTGGAGCTGTCTTTGAAGGAAGATAGAATGAAGCAGATTCCTAGTTTTCCGTCTTTTTTTGTTTGGTTTCTTCACAATGTGCGGCAGAAATCAAAGCACTCATGTACGCCACCATCTGCCACCATTACTGACCATTTCTGGCAACACTTTTGGAGAAGTTTTTTTTACGTCCAGGAAGCAGTATAGCAGAACAAACCGGGAATACAAGCCGTACAGGACTGACAGTCGTCGTGTTCGTCATCTCGTAGTCGGAGATGGTCAAACGAACGGGTACCAGCAAGTTGTAAAGTTTTCCTTTGCCCAAACCACACCCCGTTGGATTAATCTTTGTTTTACTTCCACAACAACAAGAAAAAAGACGATAGGCCATTTCAACTGGATAGACTTTTCCTTGGCCTTGAGGAGAGAGCACACATTCAGTCCGCATTCAGGCGTGTATTGTGGAAACCTTTCACGAACAGTACGAACGGAAGCAGTAGACCTTCGTTGTGGTCGTTCCAAGCATCAGATCAGCAAGAGAGACGACTGGTCTGTAAGTTTCTCGATAAAGTGCTGCTACCATCGCTACCAGTTTTGTAATGGTCGGTTACCAACGGCCAAATGGGACTACTGGAAACGTGCATCGGATGCGAAATGGGAAATTATAGGGATGCACTTAGTTTTCATTAGAAGTTAAGATGTGCACATGAGAATTGCATTTTCGCGTGTAGTTTAACGCATTCAGAGTAGCGTTCAAGAAGGGAGGGAAAACTCTTCGATTTTGCCGTGCAATATATTCGAGCAAAAGTAATGCAATAATAAAGTGCTGAAATACTTTCAGTGTAACATAAGAAACTAACTTCACATTGGTGTACGACATTTTAACGACATGAAGACAAACTTGTTCGATTGAATATTACCTTCCGTTATGGAACATTTCCGATCGCTAACGAATCAATATCTACTCCTTTAAGCATCGTTAGTTTGACCGTCTTGGGTGAGGAAATCGATCCATAAATGTCCCTTCCGTACGTGGTACTTATCTCGCACACGGCCACAAGACATTGCTAATATATTAATGGCAAGATGTTATCCTTTATTAAATCCGACCTAAACTTACTCCATTACATGAACCCTTACCGACCCTGTCCACGTAGCCGGGCGTGACGACACAGTAAACCGCACCACCGTGAACACACCGTGAATCCACTGTGAATCCACCGTAAATCCGTACGCTTAATCATAATTGTTCATTGGAAAAATTGCTACCCAAAGTCCATTTCTGGAATGAGCCGGAATCAATTATCAACGTCATGTGCGATACAGTAGACGGAAAGAGCCAGGGAGACCTAGCCGTTGGGTAATGGAAAAGCTCCATCGAAATAGTTCCTGATCCGGTGACATAAAACCACCAAACACCGACCACACATACGCCACATTACTACCACACATACAGCGGGGTACGACATTTCCGATAATCCTGCAGCAGCACCGAAGGGTATATCTCCTGGAAGGCAAAACGGGTCGTTTCAACGAATTATGCCGGCCCGGATGGTGTTTGTACGTTGAGTGGCTTATCTATTGATTGGTCATAAAGTTTTGGTCACATCCTAATCATCCTCCACACTGGCGGGAGTGGTCCACCAGGCTCGTTAGATGTATACCAAGTCTCGGGACAACTCGTATCCCGCTGTCCTACGGGTTCGTTCCGCATGGAACATCCGACAAGGAAACCCATCAGTGGAGTGAACCCGATGAATGGATTTCGGATATCGCATTTGGTAATGTGTTTCACGGGTTGGCGGTTTTCCGGATATGGCATTAACGCGCGCACACGTTCTCCTGAGTAGCTGAGAGGTGAGAAAGGCGGATTAGTGTCTGGGAGGAAAAAAACAAGAAGATCCGACATTGCGTCCTATCCTTTCGGTTGATTATCTTTCCATGTGCCTTACCAAAAAAAAGGTGAAACACCTTCGGCTTGTCCAAATGACACAACACTTGAAGCATTAGCTGGACGTTTGTCGTTGTACTGCCACACTTCGAAAATGTCCTCGAATACAAACGAGACACCACGTAATAAGTGGCTGTATTTATTTAGGGGTTTGCCCTTCCTATCTACACGGACTCTTAGCATTATACGCCATTAGCGCACGACGTGACAGGTAGTTGGAGGTTGCCCAAGGTTTTCCCAAGTATTTTGGAGAATTTTTGCCCAGTTAGGTAGGTTTCTTCACGAACGATAACGGTTGGGTGTGCAATTTGTTCGATGAAATAAGTGACAATCACGTTCATTTTACGAGGCTCAAAAGACCATCGAAAGATGGACGTGTTCGAGGTGGATACGATTACACAATGCGTGTTCACGGAAATTAGACACAAAACTGGCCATTGCTGAAGGTATATCAGAATCGGCAAAAAAACTTTTCAAACAAGCGAATGGATGTAAAGGGAAAAATCTTCTACCTTTTTTACAGTTAACGTTTCGTCTTACAGCAATGTGGAATACACCGTGTTTAATAACATTTCTTTGTCCAACTTGCGCGCACATGAACGACCTGACAATTCGCAAATAGTTGTACTACAAGCAAGTTCACTTTCATCCAATAGCTGCCAATCGGATGCGAATCGAAAGGGTCGTAAAAAAAAGCTGAGGATAAAACCCAGCAAAACCCAACTCAAGGTGTCACATACCCATTCTGGAGTGAGAAATTCTTTTGAGTAGGATACACCAAGAACTGTGCACATACAAACAGGATTTTTCTTTCGAACGGAAACGAACGAAAACTTCAGCTTCGCAAAGGGGATGAAAAGAAAACTTCATCTCAAACAGCATGAAAAACAAAACTGAAAGGTAATCCAAACGGGTAGGAAAGGATGAAAACTTTAATCGAGTGTCGTCTTCACTTCCGAACTAATCAGTCGTTTTTTTCATCGTAAGGCGGAGGACTTTGCCTTTTTTCACTACCACAAACTCTTTCAAACATGGAAAGACGAACCTCCCGAACTCCCTCCTACCCCACGTGGCACCGGAGTGTCCGGATAAAGTTTTTTCCCCGTCTGAATCGTAGCCCGAAAACACATTTCGCCCGGTTCGGTTCGTCCCATTCATGCTGACACTTTCTTTGAACGGAGTGCAACTTCGTTAAATAGTTTCGCTATGTCACTCTGCTTTCATTCGCATGTTTATCTCCTCCCCGCACTTTTGCATCCCGCCCAATCATTTCATTGCTTTTGAAAAGAATTTCACATTTCTTGTTGGTTACGACCTATGGGGTAACACACATTTTTCATAGCCCAAACGCAGGGCTAAGCAAGAATTAGTCAATTTTCTGAGAAATTGAGAGAACCAAAGAACAAAAAAATATGCATCTTCATGTTATTTTACACAAGAGTTTCATTTCATTTCCGTTTAAATAAGTAAGCTGACGGACATTATTGTTATAAGATGCTTAAACTTTTAATTAAGCTGAACTTTTAATGCTTTTAACTACCTAACAATAATGGTGAAGAATAACTAACAAAGCAAGCAAGACATCCCTATCTCTTTTGCTAGTTTAAAGCTACTTTTATGTTCTCAAAATGGATGCTATCGCATCAAAACCCTCCTTGCTTACGTTATCGACGATTATCCTCTAACGAAAAGCTACTCAACTAGGCAGAACGTTTGAGTGTCGGAAAGTGTGTTTTTTCCCTTTATTTCTTCTTTTTATTAGACAGTAAAACTCAATTTCTCACAAAAAAGTTTCGCACTCGTCACGCTTTCGCTTTTCATCAAATTTCTACACCGCACGATAGTAGCAAATCTAATAAAAAGGCACGACTACTTGCCTTTCATTTGATTTCGCTACCGTTCTCTACGATTCCTTCTTTCTGTGTGGAAGCTTTTTCGGGCGCCGAACATCCTTTCCATTTCTTCCCGTGCAAGTCAGCCCTTTTACTCCCAGCAAGCACCAACTGCAGATCTTCACGGGGAGAAAAAAAGTTGTTCAACAAGCTTAAACCTAACCGAAAAAGATGTCCAAATCGAAGTCGTCCAACCGTTGCAGTGAGTTCCGCTTTCAGAAGTTTGATGGTGGCGCTTACCGACGGGGTGGCACAAAAGCCTATATAACAGCACAACGACGCACGTCTTGAACTGGTTCGGAGTGGCGGTTCAACAATTTCCCTCAGAACTAAAGACGAACTTCACTCCCGGGGTCGTATTGTAATCGAGTGTCAGATCGAGTTATTGGATGGGCTCTTGCTGCTTGGTACACTGCCCGTTCGGCTGACGAAACTCCAACGACAGCTGAAAGATGCCTACCATATGACACTGTCACCCTGGCCCATACGTACACTAAGTGGAGCAGCAGATAAAAACAAAAGTAGCGAGCAAACACGTCGTACCGTGGCGCTTCCAAAACCAAAAACCGACGGCTCTCCAAAACACGCAGGACGACATCCGCAGGCGTAGAAAATTGAATTCCCTTTCGCCATCGCTAAATGGGATAGATAAAAGGCTCACGAGATATCGCGTACCCACCACACATACACACACACAGCGGGTGCAGGGTGCGACTCACCCGAATGTGACACTGGAACCTGTCTTCCCGCCGGGTCGTGTGACACGACCGTCCGACCTACTTTGAATGTTTTCATCCTATTTTACAGCGCATAACTTTCCTCATCGTACCGAGCAAGCTGCCGAGTTGCTGTGACATGAATGATAAAGAGTCTCTGCCACCATTTTGATGTGTCGCACAATAAGCCGACCTTCCACGGTACTAAATGTAAAACTAGGTTCCACTTCGTTGCTATATTCCTAAAGGAAGCTTCTCCAAGGTCTGATGAGCGGATCTGTGTGCTACATCATACATTTTTTCCACACTCCACTGACGGCGTTCGTCAGTCAACCGACACGTGTCATCCCCGTCGGGGGATGTAGTGACTCTGACGTTTCAAGGCCGATTGGAAAGCGCCGGGACGCAGTGTAATGGAGTTAAAATAATGCAATAGAAGTAAAACTAAATTTTCGCGTTTCCCATCTCGGGAAGGAACATGACATAAGGATGGGCGTGTTGGAGATCTCGGACGTCGTTATGTTTCTTGCCGCTGTCGTGCTGATGTTGATGTTTGATGAGAAGAAAAGGAAATAAAACAAAGCGTTGTCACGAGTGTGTCGACAAGCAGTAGCACGTTAATTCTCCCGGAGTTCCTGACGAACGTACCCAACCCAATTGACAGGAAAGGACCTGGAAAAGCACTGGGAGAATTTCATTTCTCTCCTCACCACATTACCGAGCTGGTCAAGGGTTGTGGCAGTAGGTGAATTTTTCACTCCAAATCAACTAGGGAATCCTACTTACATTCAAATTCCACGCACGGTAAGGATCGTGTTCTACGGCTATGATTTAAGTGAACACATAGATACCTAATGTGTAGCAGATTAAAGCCATCAATTTATGTTTGCTTTCTCCTCTCGGGGAAACAACATCCAATCATGGGGCCAGAGTTGTAAAAATTACTTTCAAAGAACTACCGGCAGGGGTCATATTGTGTGTATCGCCCCCATTCGAGGTTGGTTAATCTTGCTTCCCTACCTGGAAGGGCTTTTGGATACGATTAAGGTATTACATCCCTATTACAACCCATAACCCGTATTCCACGATGTAAACCTAAATCTTTTTCGTGCATCCTAGCAAAACACACAGCGAGAAGATACAACAACAGCAACAAAAAAAACGCCCTACGACCGTATTATCTGACCCACCACCAAGTTCCCGGTATGTTGGGTTCTCTGGACTCAGAATCTAATTCTCGTGTAATCGTACTCGCACCGGGGAGTGCTACTCGTTACAGCGAGTCAACAGATTCCGAGGTTGTAAATAACAAGTAAAAAAAAGGACGAAATGGTTGTTCACCCAAGAGTGTTTCCCGTGAGAAAATATATCACAGATACAGGGTACCGGTACCTATACCGCACAGATAAGCATGAATGCGCTCGGCCATTGATCAACATACATACAGCCGGGTTAGTGCTGGTTAGCGCATTTCGCTGCAGTTTATTTATTTATGCTGTTTTTTTTTTGGTTTGTGTGCTAAATGCTAGGACTTACCTGGGTCGTCGTGTGTGGTGTATATGCATAGGTCTGCGGAGCAGTGTATCGGTAGGTTGGTTGTGTTGGGGCGTAACCCTGCGTCCAGGCAGTGCCTCTGTACGGTGCACCGGGAATGCCGCTGGCCGGACTAGTCATAGCGGGTCGCTGGGCACCCTTTAGTGTGGCCGGTGCAGGCGGTGGTGCTCCAGGATAGGCGCTACGAGGCGCTGCTGTAGTACTTCCCTGTAAGGATAAGATCGTGATAAAAAAATTCGATTAAAAATTGAGGTCCAATTGCTTTCGAGTATCGAAATAACGCGGTAGTCCATTTTTAATGTACTTTTTTTGTGCACTGGTTGGGTAAATCGAAGATGATCCTGGAAGAACATAATGGATCAGTAAACCGAAACTAAAAACTAACAGCGGACACATCTGTTAAAGTGATCTTTAATCTACTTATCTTGGCAAAACAACATACACAAAGTACCAGCTGCCAGTACAAATATTATATCACTTTGAACTAATAAACAACGATGTCAAAAATTATTTGTCCTTTCTAAGCGTCAATATGCAGTACCATCTTCTTCATGTTTAGCTACTATTTTACCGCATAAAAATTGGATGAACTCCTGGAGAACCGCATTTGGACGAGTAGCGTATCCTCCCAAACTAGTCTCGTTGACGCATTTACGACCACTTAGTGAAACTTTTGCCAAACAAGCTTTCTAGTAACAGGAACAAAAAGAAGGAAGCATTTTTATGATCTTTACTGATCCGGCTATAGGAAACCAAACCCTGGGTGGGCGAATAGGAAATCCATACTCCATTTTTCGTCCATGTCCCCAGACCCTCCCACAGTCAAAGGAGTTCCAACGTCGGACGACCGGGTTCACCGGAGGGTTTTGAAAGATAAGCGACCGGATGGGACCACGGTCGGGCGGTCCCATTTCTTTGCCAGAACTTGTGGACAAACACAGGGCCTAATATCCTTGGGTATCGCACACAAAGCAAGCAACGAACCGGGAATGTACTTGCACGTACCTTCGCTAACATACAGTTGCTACTGCAAAGCGGCAAAGCAGTAGCAAAACCAAAACTCCAAAAACCCGCTGCCAGTGGGGATAGAAAATTTATTACCCGTTTTGTGTGCGCGGTCTGCACTATACAATGGCAAACTTCGGCGAGCGAAGCACTACGTCCACCAATTCCCTGAGCGGTGGGGAAAAGAGGATATCCTAGCGATCCACCGCGGTGGCTTTCTAATATGTGTGTCTGCTGGCTCCGCAACGTACGATTCTGAGCCAGCTAAATGAATAATGGTACCGCACATCCGCGGTAGTGGACGGCATACACCAACTGTGTGGACTATACGCAACGGTACACGCTGGTGTTGCGGAATCTTACCAGAAACAAAACCCGAAAAACTTAAGCTAAAAACTGTACTTCGTCTTTGCGTGCTCGTTTGAGGTTCGATGCAGTACTGAAGTTCGTATATCAGAGAGTAACACAGACAACAACAAAATACTCATGTGCCAATGCTCGTGTCCTAGCGACGGCGTCGACAATGGCAAACTCCGATGAGGAGCACCATGCATCCATTATTGAACTTTTGCAACTTTGACTTTTGCCGGAGGCAAGCTTCCGTACGATCTTTGGGGGGAGAATGCGTCTTATCGTTTTATTTCGTTTTTTTGTGGTCTCGGTCAACTCATCTCGTTCCGAGCGAACCGACAACCATTTACACACAGCACACCGACACATCAAACGGTTCGTTCTTCGTACGACATTGGGTAAGGACACTAGGATGACCATGCTGGGTGCTGTTATGCAGATTTTCTCATTTCCTGTGCCAAATTGAAGTGCAGGACGTGTTACGACAGTACAGATAGCAAACATCACACAACACATGCATGGGGAAATGCAGCTCACTGCTAACCATTGGGACCGGTGGTTCAAATATCAATATCCAGGATGGTGAAGGTCTTCAAATGTTCCAATAGTTGTACGGGTTAGACTATTTCATCATGCAAACCATTTGCTCTACGAACAATATTTTAATGTCTCGTACACTCACACAAGTCCAACACAATGACAGTTTGCCATCCAAGTCTTACAAAACTATTTCTGGCTAAATTCTAGACCATTGTGTACAATTAACTTTATCTGCCCATTTAAATAACCATGAAAAACGGAAAGTTTCCTTCGTTCCACACACTTAGCGCACATGTGCTTGCTAAACTATCAACTGTAAGTTTTTAGTAAGTTCTCAACGGTTCCTTCGGGATAACACTTAGAGCACCGCTTAGACCGAACTCGTGGTTCACCACAACACAGCAGCCGAAAACATAAGTCGAAAAGTTAATCAAAAAAGCAGAAGTTGCGGTGACACTACAGTGTAATGCAACGGAGCTGCAACTGCAACCGTAAGTGCATAAATTTTACATGAGTAGAAGCGATGGTAACGCGGCATTGCTCGCTCGGTGTAAGTTACATACTCCATTAGCGCCGTTACAGAAGCCACAGCTGGTGAGCTTTCGTGAAATATTGCTACATTGTTAGAAAGTGTTTTCTGGCTTTGTTTTCATGACTTGAATCTTCGGAAAGCGATGAATAAACTAACTGAATTAGAATCACAATTTTGAATTGTCTTTTGTTGTAAGGAAATTAACAACGTTTATAATCTTATCTAATTAAACAAGTTGTAATTTGTTCACCATTACATGCATCGTGCGTTGACAATAGTGGTGGGTACTCCGGAGTAGATTCATGATTCTACTCCGTCTCCGACGTATGAAATCCGAAGTGTACGGAATATCCGAAGCATTTGCTCCGGATTAATCCGGATTTAAATCCAGCGTAACTCCGGAGTAGTTACTTCGATTTAATCCGGAGTAACTCCGAAGTTTACTCCGGAGTTGACTCCGATTTACTCCGGAATGGATACCGGATTATCCCGGAGCAAATTTCGGTACTGCATCCAGAGTTAACTCCAGAGCTGTCTCCGATTGTAACTCCGGATTTCGTCCCCAGTCGATAATAATGACGGAGTTACTCCGGAGTGTACTCCGGAATGTCACGGAGTCGGATTACTCCGACCGCGGGAAAATTGAGGATTTAACCATCACTAGTTGACAACACACAATCCAAGGTTTTTCGCTTGAAAAGTTTTGATCCTGAACAGAAAAAAACCCACCCTACGGAATAGTTCCTGTTTGGACCATTTAAGTTGCTGGTTGAACAGCAATAATTGGTAGGAATTTTCACGGACCATTCGATCCACACTGAGGGGCGGGGGAACGAGGCGGACAAAACATGCGGAAAAGCGTACAAATGAAAATTACTTTGTTGTTGCCGCATCGTTACAGGCTTTAATCATTCCCATGCCGTACGGCTTTCTTTCTGTATACGCGCCATCATCCCGAGAAGCAGATCCCGAGCACGCGTTCCTGGCGCCTTACATTCGCACCGCCATTCTGCCATTATTCTGCTGGTGGTGGAAAAATGGTGCGATGGCGTGGTTTTAATTGAAGCATTCATTCCTCGTTGCAAAGTGTGCTTGGGCCAGAAGAAACGCCATGCTCTTCTCGCGCTATTCGCTTCCTTCGATTGGTCGCAATTGGTTTCATTTCCAGCACCACGACGACCACCACATTCACAGTGACGATTTGTACGCTAGCCATGCCACGAGGTTTTCGGTCGAATCCGTACCACATTTTATTTTCCTGGCTTTTTATGGTTTTGCTGCTTGTTTCACACCATTTTGCCAACCTTCGCGCAACGGTGAAGGGCGTCAGTGAATTGGCAAAATCTGCCAACAACTGTGTTAGTTGTGCAGAATCAATTAATCAAGCAAGCACACCACTTCATCGGCTTGAAATGCGCTTCCATCGCGGCACCCGCTGGGGTACACGTTCCATCGGCATGCGGAGGTTTCATGAAGGGAATGAAAGGGAAATTTCTCCACAAAACCGGATATTTCCCAAACAACCTCTCCCCTCTCTTTGCCGAAGGTTTTTGGACGCCAGCTGTGGGAGGAAAATGTACGAAAGGAAAAAAAAGAAGGAACGCACTCATAACAAACCCAGCATCGCTAATAAAGTGTTTAACCGAACAAAGGAAGCTTTTCTTAGTTCTCTTGGTGCCGAAGCATCAATAGCGCTCCATTGGTTTCCCATTTTCCGATGGCAGAAAAATAGCCCACCGATATGGGCTAAAAGAGAATAGGCGATCAACCAAAACAGCAAAAAAAAAAACTCACTATTTCATTCCTTTTCTTCCGCAAACCGCATTTCTTCTTCCAGGCACACAAGCACCACCACGAGCTCTTTGGTTAACGAAAAGGGATGAAAGTTGCTAAAAAGTGCTCCAAATGGGCAAGGTCGTTACGTGCAGAAAAAAAAGAATAGGAAATTAACAAAAAAGATGAAGAACCCGGGGAACATTCCACGGAAGCGATTCAGGGCGGGTGGAAAATTCAAAGTTCATTTGGCAACAATAAAAGCGAGAAATTGAACGTGATTTACTGAGCGCTATTGAAGTGGTGGGCCGCATCCATCCATCCCCCTACCCTCAAACCACCTTTCCCCACCATTATATTTGTTCGTTCTTAAAAGGCGAAAGATTTGATCCACAATCGTACCACTCGGCCGAGGTTTCGCTAATGTTCGATGCGATGGTAAGCACACTTCAATTTTCTATCTGCCAATATTGATTTCAAAGCACGAGCCTCGAGAGTTGGGTAGAAATAATAATAAAAAAAAGGATGAAAAATTAAGTCCACCGAGGGAACTCGGTAGTGCCTTGAATCGTTTCAAATCATAATTCCCACACACACACACACACCTTCTCTATTCTCACCGTTCCATCGGAGTGACACACTAGTGAAGGCATCTCCAGAAAGGAGTCACTTCACGAGGATGGACTGTGAGCGGCCCCCATTTGGTAATATTAATTTCATTGAACGAATTTAATCCCAAGATTATTAACTCCCGTCCGTAGTACCGTATCCGTCGCCATGTACGGCAAAGCATGCATTTCAACTGAAGGTGAAATCAAAAGATTCATAGAAGAAAAGGATAGGACACCGTTTTGGTGCTCGAACCATAGACGTCATTAAAGTCCTTGCCAGCCTAGGCTCATGTCATTATCGTCAGTCTCGAAGGTGGGTGAGCTGGGTTCCAATTGGTTTGTGAAGCACTTGATTGTCGGTACTACTCGGAACGATAGAGTTGATTATGATGGTACCGCCTCGAGCGGGTTCGGGCTTGATTGGTTGGATTAAATTATGTCCTCCAATGGGAGCATGGATACACACAGGTTAATATTTAAATTTATTCCGAACACATATAGATTAAAAATTGTCATTTTAAAGTTGTTTAAAGTAAAAATATTCACTAATGATAAAACGTTTTTTTAAAATACTGATAAAATAATTACCATTCCGAGTACATTCGAAAGAAATTGGAGAGTTTGTTTTACTTTAAGACATATATCTAAACGACTTAAATTGACAATATCAAAGGAAATATCTGCAGAAACATCGGCCCACTTCTATGCTTTGATTATTTACACATACTTCAAAGCAGACCGAATCGTTTCATCCTGCGTATCGATTGACTAATAATAAGTTCATAAGGATCGCTCTATAAGAAAGCTGCCACCAGCATACAACCGTATCGTGCAAGAGCACTGCCAAAACACAACTTGAAAACACGTCCTCCACGTGCCGGCGGCCCTTTTGATCACATTCGCGCAAAATCGAAATCGTACAGATCACACGGTGCCGCGGTGTTCGCGAGAACCAAAGGAAAATTGAATTCAACAATCGTAATACGAATTAAAAAGTGAAAAAGCGTCACTTTAATCGACATCTTCCCACACACACACAGAGAGAGAGAGAGACACACAGAAATTGGTGGCCCAACTTTCAGCTTCGACTTCGGGCGAAACCATCCAATGCTAAGCGATGCAGTGAACTGGAAAAGGCAAAGATCAACACCGCGAACAGGAGCAATCGGAGCAGTAGCCGTGGTGAGTGTGCTGTTTACGTGCAAAGCAAACGCTTATAATGCAGGCACAAGGACTTGGAGGGGAAGGTTTTTTTTTGGCCGGTAAAGTGTTTTATTTTTATTTTCCCATCTGCCCAAAAGAAGCGCAGAAAGCCAAAAGAAATCCTTAACAGCTTTATCCGGTAATCCGTCTCCGTGGGCGTGGGTGAAAGAAACCGGTGCGGTCCCTTACCCTCCCCCTCCTCCCCCGCCGCACTTCCCCCTGTTGCTCAAACCCTACTTTCCATTGCCCTTTCTGTCGGGGGCTGTGTTGATTTTACGTTACATTTCTATTCCATTCCACCGATGGCTGACGGCGAGTCACGTTTCTGCTTAATCTGTTTGGAAATTCCACTTTGACCATTTGACCGCCAACATCGGGATGCCGCGGGCGTCTTCAACAAACCAACCAGTGTCCCTTTTTCCCCATCCATCCATCCCCGTATGGGGTAGCGCGCTGCTAAAATTTCCACAACGCTTTTCCACACTTTTCCTTCTCAGGTGCGCGCTCTTGCGCAGCGTTTGTTCCGGTGGCGAGGGAAAATCGCACAACTGGTTTCAAAGTTCAAATTCCTTTCATACCGCCTTTGCGCAAGATGCAAAAAAAAAAAACGATAAACCGCGCTTCTTTGGCACTACATCTTCAATATCTCGCTTTCTTATCCTTACACCCGCTCTCAAACCAATCCTTAGTAGAAGATCGAGCGTTAGATTCCGTACCGCACATTCCAGTACGGAACGCCCAGGTAAGAAACGCCGGAAGACGCGCGGCACACATTCTTCCGTGAGCGAGTTATCGGAACAACGCAGAATCATAGATACAGTTATCAAAACTGTTCAACGGTATCAGTCCCAAACCAACACAGCATCGTCATCCGGTCGATCGAGCATCCGTACCTGATTCTGCATCCCTTCAACGGTATCAGTCCCAAACCAACATAGCATCGTCATCCGGTCGATCGAGCGTCCATACCTGATTCTGCATCCCTTCAACGGTATCAGCCCTAAACCAACACAAGATCGTCATCCGGACGATCACCGTTATCTACGTCCTTTCTCTATATCCTTCCTTTCATCACCCGATCCCTTTGGAACACGAAACTTATATTTAAATCTGAATAAAGCAAAAGGACGGCACTCTCAGCCTAACCGCCTTAGAAGAAGGAAGCTTTCGTTTCTCTTAACTTCTCTACAATCCGAAGTGATAGTTTCGCTAACTGGCGCCCGAATAGGGACCTGAAGTCAAAGTGAGGTGATTTAAAATACCAACCCTGCACAAACGAAGAAGGACCACTTTCGACCTGCACTCGAAGACATCTCTCTCCGAAGAAGCCTAGGACCCGTAGTAGGCACAGCCCAAAAGGACCACCCGAAGCATCGAGCAGCCGAAATCAGAACCTGGAACATGATCTTCGTGATAGCGATACTGGCGTGAGTCAAAATTATTTGTAATTCTAACTTATAAGGTTATAAAGTGCATAATTTTAAAAAAAGTGTCGTTTAGTAACAAGTGAAACAAGTTAGATAACCGTTAGGAACTTATGCAAAAAGGTTGTTCGAATAGGAAGAAAAAAAGAAACGCACTGTGCGATAAAATCAGAATGAATCCCCCTATTGAAAATTCTATGAGCCATGAGGAGTTTTTGCAAATCGGAAAAGTTCCCGATTATGTTCGCGATATTCCCAATTTCGAAGGAAACGCTAGTAGCCTTATGAGATGGATATTAGAAGTAGAAAACGTACTTAGAATGTACGCCCGTCTTCCCAGAGAATCCATTGAGTATCATATAATTGAGGGAACAATTCGTAGAAAAATTAAAGGAGAAGCGGCAGATGTGCTCAATACTAGCTGCATAACAGGTGATTGGTCTAGTATCAAATCAACATTGCTTCTTTATTACAAAGATAAGAGGGAACTAAAAACTCTTGATCATGAACTCACAGGGATCAGTAAGAAATCTTCAGAATCCCTAAGCAGTTATTTTAGTCGAGTGAATGATTTACTAACAGCAATAGTAACGCAAATTCAGACTGATCCTAAATATGCTATAAATTCAGAAGTACATATAGCATATTTTAGAGAAAAAGCACTCGATTGTTTTATTAGAGGCCTCGAAAACCCTCTTTGCTTTTTGTTGAAAAATCATCATCCAAGTAACTTAAATGCTGCATATAACTATTGCCTTGAATATTGCAATATGAATATGAGGTCTGCTCCATTTAAATCAGACACAAGGGTTAATAACATACCAAAACCACGAGAGCTTTACGTGCCACCACCACCACCTCGTCCTATTTTTAATACAAGTCAGCAAAGACCCCCTCTCCCACCAAGAGATTTCTCTCAGTATAGGAATTTTCCGCAACGTAGAAACATGTACCCTGAAGGATATACCAGTCAGCCCGTGAATCATCAACGGATTCCTTCAACCCAACAGCGTAACAATTACCCCGTACCTATGGAAGTTGATCCTTCAATACGATCGAACTCCTTGAACTATAGAAATCGGCAAAGCTATAACAAACCCTACCCTCGCAATGGTCAAATGTATTCAATTGACACCCCACTGGAGTATGTTTCAGGATCACCGCATCTCAATGAAACAGATATAACTAGGAACGTAGATACATTTAGCAGCACTTCTAATCAACATACTGAAGTAGAAAGTAATTTTTTAGAATGGACCGCAGGATGGTGAAACCTTTCCTTCCATACATCATCTTGCGAACAGTTACAGGAGAATACCCATTTTTAATCGATTCAGGATCGAATATTAACTTGATTTCGTCTAAGTTGGCTTCATCTTACAAAAGAAGCAAACCATATGAAATCCAAGCCCCTAAAATTACAAGCGCTAACGGTGAATTCAATATTAAATCAGCAATCGACATTGCTTTCTTTGAACCTAAATCTATGCTGAAATTTCAATTCTTGGTACACGATTTCCATCCATTTTTTTGTGGCATTATAGGTACACCCATACTCAAAACACTTAATTCAAAGTTGTGTTTCGAAGAAAATCATTTGATTATAGCAACTGATTTGGGAACACCTTTTGTAATACCTTTTATGAAGTATGTGAAACAAAAAGAAAATAATGTGATTGATTTTAGACTAGATCATTTAAATCGCTCAGAACAAGAAAAATTAGCTCGTGTATTGTATAAAAATGAACAAGTTTTTTACGAACCTAATATAAAGTTATCGTGTGCAACAAAAGTTGAATGCCGTATAAATACAATTGATGAAATACCGGTGCATCAACGGGTCTATCCATACCCAGCTGCATATACAGAGGAAGTTAATTCACAAATTAAGAAACTTCTAGAGAATGGAATAATTAGGCCATCCAGATCCGCTTGGACATCCCCCGTCTGGATCGTTCCAAAGAAAGCAGATGCCTCTGGTGAAAAAAAGTTTAGGATGGTAATAGATTACCGAAAATTAAACGAAAAGACAATAAGCGATAGGTATCCAATGCCAGAAATCTCGTATGTCCTTGATCAACTACGAGGCCAACAATACTTTTCAAATCTTGATCTTGCATCAGGATTTCATCAAATTCAGATGAATGCACAGGATATTGAAAAAACTGCATTCTCTATTAACAACGGTAAATATGAATTTACAAGAATGCCGTTTGGTCTGAAAAATGCACCAGCCATTTTCCAAAGAGCCATTGATGATATACTTCGCGAACACATAGGCAAAATCTGTTACATCTATATGGATGATGTAATTGTATTCGGTAGAACAATTCAAGAACATTTGGATAATCTAGATAAAGTTCTTTCTACATTGAATGCTTCCAATCTGAAGGTTCAACTAGACAAATCCGAATTCCTTCACAAAGAGATTGAGTTTTTAGGACATATTATTTCAAGTGAAGGATTGAAACCAAATGTAAAAAAGATTGAAGTCATAAGATTATTTCCCTTACCCAAAACAATCAAACAATTGAGATCGTTTTTGGGATTGACAGGTTATTATAGAAGATTTATTAAAGACTATGCGAAAATAGCGAAACCTTTAACTAATAGCCTACGAGGTGAGAAAAATACGACTTCAAATAGCAAAATAACACTCTCCACGGAACAAATGAAATGTTTCGAAAAATTAAAAAACATATTATCCTCGTCAGACATTCTAATTTATCCAGATTACAGCATGCCGTTTATACTTACAACGGACGCCTCAGATTATGCAATTGGTGCGGTCCTTTCACAAGGTGAACTGGGAAAAGATAAACCTATTCATTTCAGTTCCCGAACACTCTCTAAAACGGAAGAGTCATACTCTGTTCCAGAAAAAGAGATGCTTGCAATTATATGGGCCTTAAAGACATTTAGAAATTATCTTTATGGCACAAAATTCAAAATTTTGACCGACCACCAACCTCTCACATTTACCCTTTCACAAAGGAACACTAATGCAAAATTAAAACGATGGAAAGCATACTTAGAAGAGCATGATTATGAAATTATTTATAAACCAGGTAAAACCAATGTAGTGGCAGATGCACTGAGTCGAATAGTATACTCAATGACGGCCACGCAGCATTCCGCGAACGATAGTGATAATTTTTATATTCCTTCTACTGAAGCGCCTTTAAACGCTTTTCGGCAGCAAATCATTTTAAACGAAGGAATCGATCATGTTGCCACAAGTGAACCATTTACCAACTTTAAAAAATTTAACATCACAATTTCAAACACGAGTGATTCAACTCTATTGCACGTTTTGAAAAAATATTTTGACCCCTCGAAGCTAAATGGCTTGTTCACTAGTGAAGCTTTAATGGGAAAAATTCAAGAAGTGTACAAGAAAAACTTTGGGAGACAGAATTTACTAAAAATTCGATTTACACAAAAACTATTAAAAGATGTAGAAAATTACAATGATCAAGTAGACATTATATGCAAGGAACATAACAGAGCACACAGAGGTTGCGAAGAAAACAAGCTAAAGATTTTACAAAAGTATTATTTTCCAAAAATGGCTCAACAAATCAAAAATTTTATTCGAAATTGCAGAACATGCAACGAATGCAAGTATGACAGAAACCCCATTAAATCTCCTATGACAAAAACACCATTGCCAAGTGCACCCTTCGAAATAATGCACGTAGACATTCTGTTTATGAATAAACTTTATTTTTTAACCAGCATTGACAAATTTTCAAAATATGCTCAAGTAGTCAAAATTGATTCCAGAGCTGTTGTGGACATACTCCCAGCTCTAAAAGAAATAATATTGAAACACAAACCTCCTGAAGTTATCGTTATGGATGGAGAAAAATCATTCAACTCAGGAAATGTAAGGGAATTCTTCAACACTTTTAATATTCAGCCTTATATCACAGCAACAGGCAGGAGTGAAATGAATGGTGTTGTAGAGAGATTTCATTCTACCCTTATAGAAATTTGTCGCATAACACAATCAGATCATCCTTCATACAATCCTATCGAATTAATGAATATCGCAGTGCACAAGTATAATAATTCTATTCATTCAAGTACTAAATACACGCCGCTTGAGATTATAACACCTTCCGAACTTACGTTGACAATTATGCAAAAAGTTAGGGATAACATAAAGAAGAAACAAGAAAAAGACATTTGCTCTTACAACAAGAATAAAAAAGAACGGATTATAACAACCAAATCAAAGGCGTTTATGAAAGCGAAGCGTAGAGTTAAACTAGCAAAACCTTACAAAAAGGTTGACATTCAACGAGTCAACAGAACGACAATAACCACCAAACAGGGAAAAAGGATTCATAAGAATGATTTAAAAGTTATATATGAATAATTGTATTCCACAGATTCCTATGCCATGCCGAGGCACAGAATATATCGATGAATAACCTGGATAACGTCCCCATACTAGCTTTCCATAGAGGCGAAGCAAGAATATCTAATGGAAATAATTACTATATTCACCGTTTCAATATTACCGATATAAGACAGGATATCAAACTACTTTCAAGGGAATTTAGTTTTTTAGAACGGAACCAGCTCTCAAGGATTATAGAAGAGGAACTTGAAAACGTATTTGAAATGTTAAAAATTACTACACCAATTCGTAGAAGCAAAAGATGGGACACAATAGGCACTGTCTGGAAGTTTATCGCAGGAAACCCAGACGCAAACGATTTAAAACTAATAAATTCAACAATGAATGATTTAATTAAAAATAATAATAACCAAGTTAGGTTTAACAAACATCTTACAATGCAATTAACAGAAATGTTACTTCGTGTGAAAGATGCTCTACAATTATACAAGGATTCATCAGCAGAATTCCATTCGTTGTATATCTTGATGAACCTCAAATATCTTTCTGAAAAATTAGGACTAATTACAGATAGCATCGCCCTAGCTAAACTTGGAATCACTAATCCACGTATACTCAATAGTAAAGAAGCAGATTTAATAATGATTGACATTAGAAAGCAAAACATAACGGTGCATACGATATCCGAGGCGTTGACATATACAAACACGAAAATAGCGACGAATAACAATGAATTATTGTTTATAATAAGTTGTCCTAGATTAAGTGAAAACATACTAAACAAAATCCAAGTCTATGGCATAAATAACATAGGAAAACAGATCCACGTTCCTCATCCCTATTACCTTTCCCATAAATCGCAAATGTTTACCGTCGCATCACTGGATAAGGACTTTTATAATACGGAAGATCTACAAGAAGACAACTCGTCATGCATACCGGCAATTATGAAGGGACAACCAGCATCTTGCGATTTTGTATCGAATCCACCAACACAAGAAGTTTTGACTTTAGATAAAAGTCACTTGCTCATCAGTTCATCCGTTTGGTTCACATTTGATACTACGTGTGGCATACGAAAGAGAAACCTTACTGGCTCGTTCATCGTCACATATGAAGATTGCAATATTTTCTTCAATAACAAAACTATTTCAAGCAACACGATTAGTTTTCCGGGGTCACCGATCAATCTTCCTATATACGGCATAGAAGTGATGCAGCAGGACAAAATCGTCAATTTGAGTCTTGAGCATCTACACGAACTACATAAAGAATTAAGAACGGAGATGAATCAAATTCATTTGGAATCCCACAGCATCACATGGAAAACGTGGTCGATATCTAGCCTGATAAGCACTCCGTTTATAATATTGATCGCCGTCGGTGGATACATTGTGTCAAAAATATGTAAGAAAAGAACAGATATCAACATCAATACACAACCAGCATCACAAACATCGGCAACCTATAGACCGCCAACTATGAAGGAATGCCTTCGTACGGAGCCTCAGATTTAAGGAGGGGCAAGTTATCGGAACAACGCAGAATCATAGATACAGTTATCAAAACTGTTCAACGGTATCAGTCCCAAACCAACACAGCATCGTCATCCGGTCGATCGAGCATCCGTACCTGATTCTGCATCCCTTCAACGGTATCAGTCCCAAACCAACATAGCATCGTCATCCGGTCGATCGAGCGTCCATACCTGATTCTGCATCCCTTCAACGGTATCAGCCCTAAACCAACACAAGATCGTCATCCGGACGATCACCGTTATCTACGTCCTTTCTCTATATCCTTCCTTTCATCACCCGATCCCTTTGGAACACGAAACTTATATTTAAATCTGAATAAAGCAAAAGGACGGCACTCTCAGCCTAACCGCCTTAGAAGAAGGAAGCTTTCGTTTCTCTTAACTTCTCTACAATCCGAAGTGATAGTTTCGCTAACTAGCGCAAAGCTAAGCTATTCTAGTACCTCGAAGCACGATACCGGCCATAGCGGAATTGCACCAAACCGATCATGATGAAACTCCGCGGCAGAGTGAATGACGTAATTGATTGAGCTGCCACGTGAAGAAAGATGGCGCTGAAGGAAGGTGGCAAAGCGTGGGAAGGCGCAAGAGAAAAAGCAGGGATAACTATCGAGTACAAAATTGGGATGTTGAGGAGTAGTGTTGGGCGGAGGATTTTGCGATTAATTTAACCACGCTGGCACCGAGCGGGGAATAAGAGGATGAGATCTCCGTGCATGACCCACCACCACCAGACAGCGGGAAAAGATTGCATCGAGAACGGACGGTACTATGGACGAAGTGCATTTCGCGATACGAATACAAAATAAGATCCCCATCGTTTCGGTATGTGACGGACGGTTCGGACGCGGGCAACAAAAGCGGGGGTTTCAGAAATATGTTAATTGTAGGTTGATTATCGCAATCTTGACGCTTTGCACCAATCCACCGCCGTCGTTGGTGTGCAAGCTTCACTTCATGCGCAAGGAATGCATTTTTCGCATGCTTTTGTCGAGCGGATGGTGCGCGGACGAAACGGCAGTCTAGCGAGTGGGGGGTTTGGCACGATATTTGCTCGATTGGAACGATTTCGGAGACATTTTCCGTCTCTGCGAATAAGTGCAAAAGTCCGTGTCAGCATTTTATGGATGATTTGATGGCATTCATTAAAACCATTTTGCACCGTTTTGCTTTCACTGATGCTAAATTTATTCTGCATAAAATAATAATACAAATTTTTACAACTTCTTTCAGAGAAATAATCTTTATTTCTATTCTTTTTATTAGACTCTTTCGTTCAAGTTTGTAAGCTTCTACACCAAATCAAGTACTAATTGTGTACTAACCGTAATGAAAAGGAAGGATCACCTGGCAAAGGACCTTTTCAATAGAAATGTATTTAATTAAAATAAATATTACAGCCCCTCGTAAGCCATAGTTTCCCTTCTCTGTGAAGTACCTTTCCTGATGAAATGATCGTATAATTAATACGAATCGATACAAGGTAAAATCATTTTTATGCAAAAATCCCAGTCTCGGTAAGCAGCATGGACCGAAACATAAAAATCGAATATTGCAAATTGAATCCCATCATGCAGCGATAGCGTCAACTGCAAAATGTTTGTGCCCGCGTTTTTGTTCCCGCATAAAATTGAATGCTAATTTTCGTGCCTCACGTTTACCGGGGCATGGAAAAGCGTAGTCTTTGCGCGTTTTTCGACCCCCTTGAAAAGGGTTTGGTCTTATGTAACCTCACAATCCAAACAACGGGTACATCAACGTTTTTACGCTCATGATCATGGGGTTTGAAGCAACACACGACATACCATCATCCCGTTTCGGTTTAAACGAGAAAGAGGCTCGGGTTTGGTTAGGCTTTGCTGCTGATTGAAAAGAGAATAAAATTACCGGGTTTCAGTGGAAACGGATTTTCACGAAAAGTAAAAAAAAAGCACACGATACCCTACCATTTGGTGCTTGCGCGAGAGAAATCTTGATCAGATCGCATCGAATTAATAGAAGAGGAAAGAAAAATCAAAAACTCCGAAAGAAAATGATAGACAAAAAAGATACACATCAGAAGAAAAAAATGGGAAAAAGATATTTTGGACGGCGAAAGAAGAAAATTAGCGGACGGGTATTGTTAGCCGCCGCGTGGTGTCGTGGTGTAGTTAGGCCTTTCTAGTGGGAAGTTATCGAGAGATTGGGGTTGGGTGATCTCATGAATTCACTTCAAAGCTAAGGTGAATAGTTGGCGTTTTTTGACTAAATTCAAAGAAAACTGAAGTAAAACGGAGGGCGGAAATAGGAGAGGATGTCCCGCATACACATACACAATATCTGCAAAAACACGCTGGAAAACTGGATAAAAACGGTTTTATTATGAATACTCCCGCGAACGATGATGTCAGTTGGTGGCAGCTCATAGCAGCTGAAAGGGCTGTAGGGCACTCTCACCAAAACGCCACGGAAGTGAATGAGCGCATCGGTTTTTTTGTTGTTGTTGTTTATCAAGAACATAATAATTAACTTTTATGACTTTCATTTGAAATAAATTTTTATTGAATGTTGTTACTGTTGCTTCTGTTTTGCTCCAAGTCCAATTAGTGTGTGGTACACACGGTGCATGTCTGCCCCCTCGGAGGGAGGAGGTGAAAACTTTTTATCACATTTCATTGAATGATGGAGTTAAGGAAAATAAAAATTCAAACGGAAACAGCGAATAAAAATTAAATTTCATTCAACCGTGCAGGGGGTTTTTTGAGTGTAAATTAATGTATTGGCTAATGGCTTTGGCTGTGAAGTTTGGTGTCATGTCGGTTTTTTGTATGTGTATATGCTTCGTTTCTCTTTTAACTCCCCTCAAAAACACCTTGCTCCACAATGTTTACGACCATTTTGGGTCATTTAGATAAGCGTTTGCGTTGCGGGCAGATACACTAAGAACGGGATAATTAATCCGTTACAAAGTTGCACATCTAGTCCGCCTCTCTGGCCTCCTCCACACAACGAAAAACTGTAAAGCTTTTACCATAAGTCAAAACCAGAATATCGTAGGCAAGTGATTGGATACAACACCGTGATACAACCTGCCAGTGAGTTCATTCCGGTATAGCGAATGATTCGAAGATAACGCAGTCAACCCATTAACATGTCAAGCTTGTATTTGGACACGCACAAATGTCACCAATGGGTAACGAAATGCCTCAAACTACCCTGTGCCGGATGGGTCACGGTTAAAGAAGCTGTAATTTACTTCCCCACAAAATTGATTGTAGTTCACCGAAATGTGCTCCGAGCGCTTCGTTGCCTCCACATCAAATGGATGTTATTACAAGCATGGACAAATGCTTGTAACAACCAACCGAAATCACCTCACCAGTCCCGGACGGAGAGTGAAGGTTCACTTGGGAGTTAATTAAAAAGCTGACACTTTAGCCAGATACGCCTGTTTCGCGTTCGGGGGTGAGTTTTCGTTGTTTTTTTGTTGCTCTATGGCGCCACCTAAAGGGTGACTTTGGTTCTTCGGAGAGTTCATCGAGATATCCGACAGTTAGACTTCCAAAGTGCAAAAAACGCCCACACGCCTTTCGGGGTAATTCGAGCACCGAAACCGAATGCCCACGTCACACAGAAATTGGACATTGCCTTTAGACGAACGGGATATACGATTGCTCCCCAAAGATTAGTCGGAATCGGATTCCGGCTATCTTTCTCTATTTGATCTAGTGTCTCTGTGCTCTTCTGATGCTTCTGATCCTGGGGAAGAGGGCAGTGGAAATAAATAAATAAAAAAAAATGACCTGACACCGAAATCGAGTCGCGAAATTACAGTTACGACTGGAAAGCGGGTCAACCACCAAAAAGGTTCGGCTGTTATTGTTGTTTGATTTCACGATGGTCACACTTGAAGCAACACCACATTGGCACGTGGGATCTTGGTGGATGCGAAACGTTGGGCACCCATCATCAACTTCATCATTGCCATGATGAACATTCGACATTACGTTGAATTGGACCACTAACGTTGGTTATTGGGAAAGGGGGGAGGGGTATTGACAGCGAGCAGCTGAACAAAGTAACAGACGAGAACTATAGCTACAGCTCCGTGAGACCAGAGCTGTAGTGCCCTAAACTGTGCTTCGGCTAATTATAATTAACTGGTGATACTTCTGCATTGCGAAAAACCAGTCACAGAGTGTGGTCAAGATTTTGCCAACGGTTCACTGTTATTGTTTTAGGACCCATGTCTGGTTCGGTCATCATCGGCGAAGATTCGACGAGCGGATACTAATTAGCGACCGTACGGAAAGACGCACCATGGAACGGCTACCGGATTTGCTATTATGGTTGTGCATGAGTTTCTGACTTTTTGGACGAGAATTTGTATGGGCAGCTGTCGGAACAATGTTCAAAAATATGTCGCTTAAAAAAGAATGTATTTTGAATCATTAAATCTTTTTCATTTAAAAATTATTTCAAATTTTTGTTTGTTTGCACTATTCACAGATGATAATCTACTTTCATAATCTTTATACAAAGTATTTCCTAGGGGTATTATTTTTCACATTTTATTACACTATAAGTTAGCATATTTCATGTTCTGCTGAACATACATACCTAAAAAAAATCACACAACGGAGCTAATTAAAATACCTAACGCGATATTCATGTCCCCGGGAGCACGAGGCGATAAAACCAAACATTTCAAATAAATCAATTAAAACAACTCCATCCTTAGATCCCATAAAATTATACCTTCCGGCAGTGTAATCACGCCGTTCAGCAGAATCTTAAGCCTCGTAAAATCCTATATCAAGATCAGCACTTACCCTTTTTTGCGAACATATTTTTGAACCTTCCAAAAAGAAAAATCAAAAGCATTGAAGTCTCTTGTTTTTTTTTTCAAAAATAAAAAAGCTCAACAAGCATGTATGTGCATCTTTTCGTGGGAATTTCTACCAGGTGGATGTAAATCTTCTTCCGAGGATGCAAACTTTTCTATCAAGTGCCTAGAGTTTTCCACTCGACAGTGCATGCGCCTGGCTGCATAATGGCCTAATTTTGGTGGTGGGAAAATATGTAGCGACCAACATATTTGTCACACCATCACGGTAAGTTAGCGCATTTTCTGAAAAACACGACGAGGTCTTAAGCGACAAGCAATTCACAGGCATCGTTTATGGATAAATTTTGGTCATACGTTCGTAGATGATATAGCCGAGGGAAAATACTTCATAAACCGGAAGGTTGTGTGCATGGGTAAGTGCACATGCTCTTGGACGGTGAGATCCTGTAGAATCTTTTCCAACTGTGGCCCGGCACAGTTGCACCCAATTCCTGGTATGAAGCTAGAAATCGCTCAAGAGTCAAAATTTTCCCCCAACTCCTTGGGGTTGGGAGCGAACCGTACACGAAAATCAAAAGCGCAACTTGCGCACACAGGCCGACAGTAGGCCCCTGATGCGCCCTAAATCAAGCAAACCGGTACAATGGTGGTGACATTTTCCATTATCTTGTTAGATAGTGTCATATTATTAAAACCATTTCCGCGTTGCCTCGCAGCTCGCTCCATCGTACCTTCGGAATGTGTTCTTCCTTCCAAACATGCAGTAGCCGTTCTATCTATCGCCACGTTATGAATGCGTTTTCGGGACCATCCCGTCCTGGAACGATGGTTAGCGTTACGGTAGCCACCCTGCAGAGGGCGTTCCCGTACGGTTACACCGTTGTTGGCATTCCGACACACAAGTGCGTGATTTATGGTGGCTGGAATGCATCTGCTCAGGGTATACACCACGGTATGGATGCTCTGAACCGTGCTTTAATTTTGCCCATGTACATTCCCGCCATTTTATCGATTTCTCTTTCGCTTGGAAAAGCGGTAACGATAAGCGTGTAGTTGCAGTTTTAGCGATCTAATGCGCCGACACTTGATGGGACGGGACATGAAAGTTTGTTCCAGCATAAAGCTTATAACGAGCCAATCTGGGAATTTAGGCGAATGGTATGAGTTTTTAGGCGGTTAATAAGCACTTTGTGAATATTGAAAATGCAGGGTTGCTCATATGAATAATTTATAATTTATCATCATTTTTAAGCTTTTTTAATAAACGATGAGGGATTAGGTCTAGATAACATTTGAATAGAAATTTCACATCAAATATTGTGCTTACAGGGAAATGCAAATGATAGAATGCGGAGACTTCAATGACTTCAAACATTGCTATAGAATCACGTGCCATTGATATGGAATGTCAGATTCATACGGTTATTGTTGTGTTCGTTACACTGTTAGTTTTTCAAAAAATTTCAGCTCCAATTTGATGAAAACTAAGCTATTTGCGACTTATTATTGTTGATAACAAGTTTTAGTCCCTTAAAGTTTCGTTCGAAAACTATTTTAAATCTCAACTATTCAATCCTACCATATGTAAACAGCCTCATTTGACATTTCATATCAATCGCACGCAATTCCATAACAATTTTGGGTGATTCGCTAAAGTGGACTCTCCGCATCCTATCATTTGAATTTCCCTGCAAGAGCTATTTAAACCTTGAAAGTAGATAAGCAATTAGAAAAATTCCACGAATTCTAAATTGATTCATGAATAATGTTTTCGTGTGAAATTCACATAAAAGGCCTGTAAATTTTCAAGGAAAAAAAACTCCAAAAATAACCAACATGACACGTTATAAAAAAAAGCAATAATGATTAGCTCAGGCAATCATAGCGGTGGCATGGATCGTTAGTGCATTCTAGTGAAATGATTTTTTTCGCAACATTATTAAAATCGAGTTCTTCATCAAAACCCTCGGGACGAAGCTCGGGACGTGTTTTATGATTGGCTGCCGGGTTTCGATCGGAACCCACCCTTAGATATGGTTGGTGGTGTGAAAAACTTTATGAACCAAGAGCGCTGGTAAATTAATTCGTAACCTAAATACTGGAAACACTTGCATCACACTACTAGCACGGGCTGTCTTGCTGCTCGTTCCGAATGCAATAATAATTTAATTCGAATCAGGAACTATACCAACCCGTGCCGGTAGCGCTGGGGCCCGCTGTTGTTGGCTGGGGCTCGTCGTACGCTCGACAAACTGGCACGTACGAGCCCGCTGGTTCGGAACTAATGTGTGTGCATCATTAAAAGGTTAGTGTTGACATTGGCACCATGTGCAAACACACATACTGCACGTAAGCTGCAGGCTGAATCCAACACGAATCCAACCGTCGCCATGGTTCGCAACCACCCCGAGCCGCCCATCTCAGCTTCCAAGGTGTTTCAGGTGCTGTGGCAGATCTCTTTTGAGTTTGTCGATGCCGTCGATGCATAATACCGGAGACGATTGCTTACGGCGTACACGACGTCGTACACTGGTACGATGGAAGTAAAACGATTTGCTAACATCCTTCCACAACATGTGCTGTCTCTTCATTACCTTCCCAAGGAAGGAAATGTGTGGAAAATAATGCAAACAAATCTTTTCCCGGTCCTTTTCTCTCAGTGGCGTCAGCAGTGTGTGCAGCACCGATTGTACCAGACTGCACCAGAAAATACGATAATATCCGATGCATGACAAACGGCTCCTGGGAAGGTGATGGACCAGAAACGTATGTGTGGTATGGTGTGTGTGTGTATGATCGTTGACGTGAAACGATTTATCAACGGCACACAGACGCACCACAATCCAGTGCCGGAAAAGATGGTAACGACGACGTGTACCGAAATTGAGGGGTTTTATTTTTAATGTTTGTGGAGAGAAAGAGAGAGGGAGAGTGTTGTTTTTTCGGTTGGGTTTCATGCTGCAAAATGCATGGTGCCAAATGCAGCAAATCCCATTGCAATGGGAAAAGCGATTGAATTTGAATGTCCTTTTTTCCCCTCCCTATTTGCTTCCAATGCTGAGTTTTTGCTCCGATTTCGGAAGCTGACAGTGTACGGGGATGCCAAATTAACAACACCGGCAAAACTTCGAGAGCAATCTAAACTCATCCCGGCGTAATCATGACCGACCGGTGCTGTTACGTGCGATATAATTTGGAACCGTATTTTTACTGACTGGTTTAAATTCCACAACAGTCATGGGCCATGGGTTGATCGTACAGCTCGATGTGGATGAATAATGAACGTTTAGCGTGCCGCTGATGTGGCACAGGCATGGAAGAAGGGAAAAACATTTTTTTAGCTCCGGTTTTTTCATTTACTCATACCAGTGCATTTTATTGTTCACGCACATCCACATCCAACATATATTACCGGTGAAATCTAGCGAAACTGCATCACGCTAAAACGAAACCCTCGCCAAAAACGGTGTAGGAGAAAAATAAGTAAAAGCTAAACATCATCAAGTGTCGAACCATTGTTGTTCGACGGCAATTCCGATTGGTAACGTACTGGGGTGTGTATTTTTTATTTTCTGTACTAAATGGAATAGAACCCAGTCATTTTCATTTCTGGGGTGACAGTGGGAGCTTCTTTTCTAACAAAAAAAAATCAATGGTGATAATTTAAACAATTTTAAAACATTTCCAACTCACACACATTAAATCAACATGCATTGTACAGTGCGACACTTAAATTCACAACTACCAGATACTTTTTTAAAATAAAATTATAAGCTACGGGGCCACGACAGTTGAGGATTCCCTCAGAACTCAAAACCTCAAGAACTCATTAATGTTTTTGAGGGATTTGCGTTTTGAGGAAAACCTGGCCGATCTACAAAAACCTCAAAAACTTTTTGAGACTTTTTTTGAGGAATCGTTTTGACAGTTCCGATGCCTCAGCTGTTCAGAATGTAAACAAAACATATTTTTGTTTGCGGTTTTTTTCAATGAAAGTACACTTTTCTTGTGCCATTGTTAATGTAAATACCTACTGAAGAACTAAAATCAACATTAATTGCAACTTACCACCTAATTCGTGTGTTTATTTTTTTTGTTTTTTGCGACGGTAAATTGTTCATTTGTTGCACAGTGTGTAACACAATTTATGTATACGTTTTAATTTAAAAACTTAACTTTTTATGCGAAATACTATCCTTGAATCTCGTTCTTTTGATTGATAAAATGTTTCAATACTTTCTTTACCTTAAAAACACTTTTTATTGACCATATTTTCCATTGAATTGATCAAAAAACGGCTAAAGTCTGAAACACGACCCCCCCCACTCACGGGCACTCATTTGAGTGACTTTTTTCGTGCAGGGTGGTTCGAAATCGGTTGCGTGTTTTTTAATTATGTTTCGAGACACAGACACCTGAGGGCATGGCCGTCGAAGAAGAAAATGTAGCAATTGGTGCCATCTATCGACCACAGGTCAAAGATTGGCGATCCGTTGGAGCTTTCGCGAATAGCTCCGGCCACAGACATGGTAGCGATTAGTGGTGCATGGACGAAATGTAGCCACAAGGGCTAAAGTCTGAAACACGACCCCCCCCACTCACGGTCACTCATCTGCGTGTCAATTTTTCGTACAGGGTGGTTCGGAGACTATGCAATGTGGCCTAAATTTGATTTTTTTTACAATTACAATTAAATTGTAAGGAGGTTTTCGCATAGTGAAAAGTGATTTATTCATCGAGGAACCAAGTTCCATACCCTGTTTGTGAAACCGTAAAATTTTCCTCATTTTTGGCCCAACTTTGCCCCATAGCTCCGCCGGTATCCAAGATATCGCCAAACTTTCTTCTGGCCATGGCTAGATGGCACTTGTGGCGGCTAAAGTCTGAAACACGACCCCCCCCACTCACGGACACTCATTTGAGTGACTTTTTTTCGTGCAGGGTGGTTCGAAATCGGTTGCGTGTTTTTTAATTATGTTTCGAGATACAGACACCTGAGGGCATGGCCGTCAAAGAAGAAAATGTAGCAATTGGTGCCATCTATCGACCACAGGTCAAAGATTGGCGATCCGTTGGAGCTTTCGCGAATAGCTCCGGCCACAGACATGGTAGCGATTAGTGGTGCATGGACAAAATGTAGCCACAAGTGCCATCTAGCCATGGCCAGAAGAAAGTGTGGCGATATCTTGGATACCGGCGGAGCTATGGGGCAAAGTTGGGCCAAAAATGAGGAAAATTTTACGGTTTCACAAACAGCGTATGGAACTTGGTTCCTCGATGAATAAATCACTTTTCACTATGCAAAAACCTCCTTACAATTTAATAGTAATTGTAAAAAAATCAAATTCAGGCCACATTGCATAGTCTCCGAACCACCCTGTACGAAAAATTGACACGCAGATGAGTGACCGTGAGTGGGGGGGGTCGTGTTTCAGACTTTAGCCCTCTCAAATATGGTTAATTAGTGACACAACACAGCTGTAGGGCTGTAAAATACTGTTATTTTACACTGAGCAATACACTTAAAATAAAAAAAATGCAAAATAAAATTAGAGATTACCTCGGGAGGGAAAAAAGCCACATATTAAGAAATAAATATAAATAAACATAATAAATAAAATGTTCTTAAAATTATGCAAACAACAGCTTATTATTAGACAAGAGCTTTTTATTACAACAAGAGCTTATAAAATTATGCAAACAACAGCAAAAGCTTATTATTTTATAACTTCTTAGCAAATCATTTTTGTCTCTTTTTTACTTTTTTTTGTTTTGTTTGTTGTATAGTTATGTTACGCACTGTAAAGCGTTTACCATCTGCAATCAGAATTGCATTTCTCGCTTGAAATTTTCAAGAAATCAGTTATCATTCTTTTCAACCTTCCCATTCTTGAGCATTGTATTGTAACAGCTGAGAGACTGGTTTTTTTTTACACTCCACCGTCCATTTCTTATCGCACATAAACGCACGCAGACAGGATGCACTTTGTTTGTTTATTTGTACGGAAGACTGCATATCTGCGCGAACGCATTGCATCGATGGAACACACCGATCCATTCAGTTTTCAACAGTGAACAAATAGCGCTGTAGGGCTGTTGTTTGGCAAAATAAAAACCGACCAAATCTGTCCGTCTGCAGTGCGGTAAGACAAACAACGCTTTTAATACACGACGGGGCTTGCGTTTCGTGTTTTGTTTTATTTATGTTTTCTATCGGGCGTTTGCTCGAAAAAAGCTGCAATTCCACACTAAAACAAAAGACAAAAAAAAACTAAAACCCAACCAAAGACTCACTTACACTCAATCACTCTCTGGACAGAGGTGCATTATAGAATGCAGCAAGCAGCTTTATCCTTGCTCTTCGCAGTGGAAATGGGTACGAAACTAAGAACGATATCATGATTGAAATGCAAAACCTAAACGTAAGCAGATGAATGAAAAACGAATACTGCCAGACAGAATGGCGTACCGGCGTAATGCTGTTTTGCCGATTGGGACAGGTGCATCTATTGTCCTGCAGCCGGTAAATCAACTTCAAGCTGCAACGAAACCATTATAATGCGGCAAAGGAGAAGAAAAATTCAAAACGGAAGATGTGAACTAAACTAAAATGTTCAAAAATTAGAGTACGAAAAAATGCTATAACTTAATTCCCATGTGAAAAAGGAAGATATTATATCTTAATAAAAAACAAAAACAAAAATATTTCCCAAAATAAATGAGATAACAAAAAATCGTAAAACAGTCCATATAAAAGAAAAATAAGAAAAATACCATACGACCGAGAAAGCATACCGATTGGTCTGAGAATTGGGAAGAGATCAAAAGCGAACGGAACTAATTGGATCATTCCGTCTGCACGCGCCGCACCAGCTGTGTTTCACTCTTCACGGCGGCAATCGGCTTTTCCATCCGTTTTCTCATTATTATCGCCATCATTTGCTTCCTATATTATTTGAGTTCTCTTTTTTGTGCGGTTCGATTGTACCGTTTGTTGTTGGGCGAAATAACATTAAAACAATAAAAGTGATTGGAAGTGTGACACTAGAAAATAGCTGGAACTTTAAACATACAATTATATTACGATGAAGAAGAAAATTAAAGCCAAATTTAAAAAATTGACTTTTAACTCATTTTATATTGGTTCTCAATTTTCAAATTGTAGAAGATCAGTTAATACTACAAGGTAGTTTAAACTCCTTTTTCACAATACTACTCGATCCATAACAGGCTTGACAAAACAAACAAAATTTCTAATTTCTTAAAATAAATTGCTTATTTTTTACAATTCATTTCCATTCCTTGTACCATGGAATAGGAATGCAATAAGTTACACTGATTGTATTTCAAATTGCAAACACTCGCACTAAGTACTTTGAACCCCAGTATATCGATCGAACTCCAAACTGCTCCACTGCTATAAAACATCGGAGTAATTCCGAATCGTAAACACTTTCGACAGGTGCGCGACATTTTAATTGAAACGAAATAAATCGTACCAACGAGCGTCACCTATCGGAAAAACGGGGAGGTTTTCCAGCACGTCAAACAGGCTACGAGAAGGGGTAATGCAAATTAATATTACCTTCAATTTGTTTCACAAAATGCAACCGAACTGAAACTGATTAGAATATTATCGGTTCGATAATAGACGGCACACTCGGTGAAGCTTTTTACGATTCACGGTGCTCGTAAAGCATGATTGAAACATTAAATAAACTGATGCTGCGATATAAAGCTGTAGTGAATTAAAAGGATTTTAATCGTTTGCAAGCTTTATGAATGCATAAATATTGACGTACATAAAGTGTCTCACACAACGTTGTGTTTCTTACGTCGATGGTTTGATTTAATAATAAGCGAGAAGGTTTTTAAATTTACTTAATTTACCTCTGGTAGGTAACGAGTTATAAATATAACTTAGGAGCTTTAAAAATAGGAAAACAAAATACTTGACTGCAATAGCCTAGATAACAGATTTGTAGACCTGGTTCTGTCGGTAAAGTCACATCAATATTTGGACAAAAAAGACAACGCTCTCGAGCTGTTTCCTACCGCGTGCTGATGATTCTGAACGTGTACGACATCATAAGCCACCGAAGCGCAAAGCCATACCATCGTTTATCGCTAAATAATGCTTATTAAAAGCTTAACAGTTGTTGTCGTTTAATTTTCGGTGTCATCCAAGCACGAAACAATCCTCACACTGGGACACTCGCCTACGCCGACCGAACAGTATTCCCCATGCGGGGGTTTGGTGGTTTGGAACTTTTACCTTCCAGCATTTCCGATCGCACCTTTCCGAGCGACTTCATTTTCCGAAGCTCCGAGTGGTTGGCAAGCAAGCTTTACACGGAGAAAGAAAACAACAGCAAACCCATCACCACAAAAACGTTTTTGGTGAGGCTGGCGATAGCGAAAAGCCGAGCGCTGAGCGGTAATACAGCGGCCAACATCTTGCACACAGCGAACGGTGACATTTTGCAAACGCTCATAGGTGATTGCTTGTTGGGGGAGAATGCGTGCGTATGTGTGCTAGAAACTGCACGCATTTGGCGATAAACTTTGACAAGCAATTCCAAACCAACATGGCGGCACATTGTCGCACGTGGTGGAAAGGTGTTGAAAATTTTCCCCAACAGATGTCAGATATGGCCGCAGGGGTGGTTTTTCCTATAAAAAAGCAGAAGAAAATTCGATACCTTCTCCCTGCTGACACCCTTCTTGCCCGCCACCCACAAACGTTTAGCGACTACCACCACGAACCGTATAATTTATGCGTGAAAACAAACTGCTTGTAATCTCTGCACTGTTTGTTCTCATTATACGGAGTCACACTTTTGCGTTCATTGGATAGATTGGTGCGGCAAAGATTTTACCAGAATCTACGAGATAACATGCTATATGTGTGGTTGATATCCGTGGCAGGGTATTTGTGCTCGCAACGTACAGCCGGAGATAGAATTGCATGAAGGCAAAACGAGAAAAAAAGCGCACAAACTCCACATTGCTGTTTGGAAGTTTTGCCTCAAAATAGATGGCACTAACCACTTACGGCACACCACTGAACTGTGTTCGCACCGCGTAGGATGTTGTGGAGCGGAACTGGAGAACTAATAAGAAACAACGGCCATCAGTTTGGGTGAGCGGACCTTTCTAGGCGTGACCCGTTGTTGCGCACTCAAGAAGAAAGAATGTGGATATACAGGTTTTTCGGATCAAAAGTAAGCGTAATTTTCTACTGTGTAACGGTCCGGGACCGTTTTGTCAACAACAGTCGAGAATAGCTTCCTGCTGCTTGTTTTAATTTTCGGTGGCGATCAGTTGCTATGACATCACGATCGTGACATATCAAAGTTCTATTGGTAACAGCGGGAACTCTCTGGATATTTACTGTTAAGATCACTTTTCATCCAAAAACAAACATTTTCAAACAAATTATTTGAAACGTGAAAAAGAAATAATGTTCAAATACTTTGCACTACTTCTCTTCAGTTGCGTTTTAAAACACAAACGCTTCACGCTTCATACAACGCAACTTAAGGGCTACAATCATATCGTTACTCCAATTAACAGCTACACCGGTATCGGATTGTTTCGAGCTATGAATTAACTAATTTAGCTAATGACCACCTTTCTAAATGTGTGTTTGATTCTTTCACATTTCGGTGCAACAGTGTACTGAATCGGTACGAATGTTTGCGTTCGAGTGTGTTATGGTGTGCAATACACAAGGTTGGTGCCGTGACCGGGATCATTTGGTTGTTACGATCCCCTGTCGTTTGAGTACTTACTGGGTAAGTATGTTTCTACCATAATCGGATCGATATCCTGTAGGAATTTCTCTGGTACTGCTTAAGATATTAGGAATACTCTCTAATTTATGTCAATGTCATTCGAACTGAAGTGTTAAAAGATTATAACTTCTTCATATATTTTTGACTTAACGATCTCTAAGGTCAAGCCGACCATTTCTTGCTGAATAAACTTAGACCAGAGCGTTAGAGAGTAAAAGTTCATAAAGACAGATATATTAGTTGCTTTTTAGTTTCATTTGAAATTTATTATTTTTTTCATTTTTAAACCAAAGGGATTCAAAGATATAAAGGAGACTTGAATGTAGTAGGAGTACTTGAGGTGGCTCGGTGGTAGAAAATGTGGCGTCGTCGGTCTCAACACGACAGGACCGGGGATCTAATTCCATCTGGGCCAAACCCTCGTATGTTGGACTGACCATCATGCTTCGAGTAAATAAAATCAAGAAAACCCAGTAATGATAGTAATTTAGTACTGTCATTAGTACTCTTACAAGTACTAGTCTCTGTCTAGTACAGTTACAGTAAACCCAGTAATGAGTTTGTAGCATCCGAAAAGAAGAAGGAGTAGTCTAAGATTTAAAATAAATCAATGGAATACGTTCATCTTTTTGAGTATTTACCTCAAAAATCCTAAAATCCTGATGTGGCCTGAGAGAACGTGCCAAACGGTAAACGATCTCAAGAATGTTCTTATATTCCACTCCAACATTACTGCTACACCATCAGTCACATTGGAGTTCTTCATTTGGATTTGTTTTGATGATAAGATGTATCACATACGAACCGGCGAGTTTTATTCCCACTCACTCCTGATTGTAGATTGAACTTTCTACAAGCGATACAACATGAAATAAGTGAGAAAAGAAAATAAACTAGCAACAAAAAGGCACCCATGGAATTTCATCACATTCCTTACAAATGAAGACTCTTCTCGGGGAAATGCGTCTAAGTGGATTGAATATCCGTTGTAACGTATCTGGCACATTAAAAACAATAAGAGCAAGAAACCAGCCAAAGATGCAACCTCTGGGTGTGAGTAGATTGATTTGTTCTGCTCTGGAACATTTGCGCCAAAAATTGCTTTCCCCGTAGAAATGGATTCGCCTTCAGGAGGGCAAAGCCGGCATTCGGTAGTGTATATATTGCTGATTGAAGTCATCCGTTATCGGACCTTCAACCAAACGGTGGATCGTTCAACGGAGCAGCGGAGTGGAAACGAACCGGCTGGAATTGATAGAGTTGGGCGCAAGGTTATTACTTCTGCTACGATTGCTTCAAATTGATGATGCGAAACATACTGCCACTGGTGCATCAAGACATGTGCCCATGTCTGGGCCCTCACCCTTTCACCTTTTGCTTTCTTCTCTTGCCCAAACAACAGTCACCTCTGACCCGGTGGTTGTTGAAGAATTCCCTTACATTCCCATCGCTTGTCCCGAAAGCTTTCACAACGTTGAACCCCCTTACCACGATTAGTCTTGCCATTGCTTCCGATCTGATAAATTATCCCAGCAGGTTTTGCGAAAATTTGCACAACCTCAACCCCGCTTGGTTGCAGAGTTCCTAAAATTTCCAGCTTTCGTTTGGTTCGCGCTATGCGTTAAGTGGAGAGGAAACTATTTCCTTTTCACTTGACTTTACCGAAACCGAAGACCAATCGTGTAGAATCTTTCTTACCCCCCTTTCTCTGGAATATAATGGATATACCGTTTTGCGGTTCAGTGCCCTCTCGGAATTTCACCGTATTTCGCGTGTGGCGCTCATCATCGCTCATCGGTGCGCTTCTCCCAAGTCAACCATTTCCGCAGCATGTCCCGCACCGAACCGGCATCGGATGTATATACGGGGTTTTTTTTTACTTGGTCGTTGCTCGTTTTCTGCACATTCGAATTGGCAAAAATATAAAAATCACTCGCTCATTCCGCGTGGCCCCATTCCCAGCTTCACTCTAAGATGGGCAATAGCAAGAAGAAGACGAAAAAATAAGAGAAAAGAATAGCGCATCAATGCCCCTTGCCATGATCCGGACAGGGATCTCTCGCCCAGCGCATGCCGTTTTCTCAACCATGTGCAACGGAAAACTTTAACACACGCTTCATTCTGGAGCGGAATAATGATTATCTTTGTTGGCGGTTCGCTTTTTACTCGTACATGTTTTTTTTTGTTTTGCTCCAGCCGCAGGCACTGCCGCACCAAGCATAAACCCATATGGAGCTCGGATATCTTGTGCGCCCGATCACTGCCAGTGAGTTGTGAGTTGAAAAATAAAGAAAGTAACGCTGGCACTATGGCGGGAGTTGCGAGGGACGGTGTAGAATGAACCGTCCAGGCAGCAAAAGGGATGAAACCCGCAGGGTTCAAAAGTTTCGAATGGAAAGATCAAAACTTCTGGTAGCGCAAAAATTATGCTTCCAGTCTTTCGGGGCGAGAGACGATGGCAAACAGTGCCGTGGCTAGAGCGTGACGTGACGCGTCAACTTTGCAGATGATCCACGAACCTGCAACGAGACGCTTGGTTACTTCTTGCCTGCCGGGGTTTTCCAATGGTATTGCCGTACAGGTTTCTTGATCCTTTTTTTTTTTTGGCTTGCACATACATATTGCGGGTGTCTTAACAAAAAAAACTTTGTGATGGTTGTTGAACAACATATCACTCTGACGCAAGTACATGCTGATAGCTGCTTACAGTGATAATTTTTCATCCCAGCTGTAGAAACTATTCGCCTGAAATCATACTTGAGATTGATAAATTCCGCATGTCGGTATCACTGATGTCAGGTACAATGACTTGTTTTTGGCTTGAACTTAGCTGTTACTCACCTTGCGTGAATGACATTTTTCGAATCGTTATTCTTTATGCTTTAAGTTAAGAAGGAAAAGAGCGCACAAAATGGCCACTCATTACCTTGCTTTTTCTTTTCTACTCTAGCTCCTTTTGCTTAGTAAAAACTTCTCCCATTGCAGAACAGTATTTAACAACCCAGCTCGAAAACAAGCTTACCTTATCACTCAAGCTTTAGTAAACGTGAACACCTTCTAGAGAAGGAGATGAAAAATTATCTAATATATCATCCTCTATCTCAAAGGAAACCTTTGCCAGTGACACACCATTGCACGAATGTCGCGGGAGAGCTAGGGAAAAAAATACTTCCACTTACAGTCATTCAAGCTTCTCCGGATGGAAAATAACACTCTCCAGCTTCATCCGCTGCAGGATGCGCAGAAAGTCAACAAGAAAGCTGGCAAATAATAAATTATTAAAATACCACTTACCACCTCCAACGAATGGCAAAACCGGGAGAGCCCAGGCCGAAGTTCGTACGAGGGAAACAGGTGAGTAATTGGCCCATGGTGATGGGCCCACAACAGAACGCACCCGGGGAGAGGACAACAGTACAATTTATATGGTCAATGAAAGAGCATCTTGCAATGCTCAAACCACGGGGAAACCACCCTAGTGCGAGTTTTGGAGTGGTAAAAGAACCTGCACCAGTAGTCGCTTCCAGATAGGGCTATTTCTTCTTCTCTTAGGGGAAGTGTAATCGATTCATCCCCCGGGTTCCCTAGACAATGCTACCTTCCGTAACAATCCGATTCAAACGCCCACAGTCCATTTTGGTTCCCGGACGAAGCAGGAAGATTTCTGGGCACCTAGCTCCCGAATAAATAAATTAATCGAACCAACGAACGGTCCATTAGCGCCACCACAATGCCCCGTGTATATACGGAAGCTTTCCTTTCCTCGCCGTTACTAGTAGAATCGCGACTGCTAATGGCAACGCACCGATACACACAGGACAGGATTTTCTTCTACTACCCCGAGTGAAACATTGAACCAAGAACAGACAACCAAGGGACGCACGGTGAGTAATGATTCCGCACATGGAAACCACAACAAGAAGCAAAGCGAACGTAAACGAAACTGTATCTGCTGTGCACTAAGAAAAAAAGCGCAACACCCAGGAAGGGAAAACAGCTCGACAAAACCATAAGGCGAATGGGAGTGGGTGCCACTCTCAATATTGGAAATACTCACCAAACCCCACCGGTCACCCGAGGTTCCCAGTTTTATGTGGTTTCGAGGAGGTTTTTTTCTTTTGCTCACCATTACCTTCCATTTTAGCCAAACCCCGCCTTCATCTTTATTTCCCGGTTGTCCTTTCCGTAAGGCTTCCGGTTTTTTTTGAATCATTTTCTACCAGTTTGCCACACCAGAGTTTGCGTACTTTGTTTGCCTGTTTTTTTCTTTTACGTGAATTATTCACCATGGTTGAAATTATTGTCCCTACGGAAGAAGCCACAGTAATCTTTGGTGAAGCAAATTGCTTGAAATATGATGCCCTAATAAAAGTATGCACTCGATAATTTGATGTCTGTAGCATTTAAAGCGTAAACTCGCATTCGTACTGGACGATTGAGCTGTAGCAACAATTACGATAGAACGAGTCAACAGCATGCTAAACAAACCAACGATAAAAGTTGATGAAATGCGATTAAGTTGACGATGAAGCGAAACAGTCGTTTGACACATTTATCAGTTATTGGCCAATTTAAAGTGTCACTAGTAAAAATGTAATTTATAAGAAAAGTAAATAAAATATAAAATGCATTCGTTAAATAGATCGTTGTTACATTTGTTATGTTATTCCAAATAGACCGTTAAAAGTAAAGGAAATAAAATTACTTTTTACTAACTTAAGTAAAATATTTATTTCACGCCGGCCATTTTTGGACTACTAGACTTGCTTTATCACATAGCCGGACATGATCCGGATGGGATTTGATATCAGGTCCTGTCGTGTAGAAACGGCGCCGTTTAACACATACACCATCGGGTCGCCCCGGTATGTATATGATGTATGTGCAATATGTATAAAACATAATAATAAGTCAAGTCAAGTAGCTTTATAAGTTAATTAAAATATCGTTTAATACACTTTCTGAACAGGAGCCTCTTCATCATAAAGGTCATGCCGTGTTTCGCTTGATTTACACCACAAATTTCAGTGGAATTTTAGTGTCATAACTATTCAAAAGAACACTTTTAAGCCTTCCTAACCAGCAGCAACTTTCCCCACCCAAACAAGAAACACAATCACACTTTGATAACGTAAGCCCCATTTCGTATGACTAATCGATCGATGTTGCCCCAACGGGATGATTCATAAGGTTTGTAACTGGTTGTACGTCCCAGCTGTGTGTCTTCTCGTAAGAGGATTCTACACTAAATGACAGAATGAAACCAGCTAGCTAAACTGGACACCATCCCGACGCACCAACCTGCTGCCGATGGGAAAACCGAAGCAGGGCGTTGAGAAATATCCAACTTTGATGTGGGTTTTTGCGCTACAAAACAGCAAACAAATGGAGAGCTTTCCCGTCGGAGTGCTGTCGGTTACAACAGGCCGAACACAGCCCGCCTGTCAGACAACTGGCTAGGAAAAGCCGGGACGAGCCTTCGGTAAAAGGCGAATGTTGCGGTCTATCTATCGGTACTGGGATCCGGTAGTGAAACGTTCTTGATGAACGTTGGCCCCCATCGTGGTTCGATTAAAGTCACATTGCCCGTAGCACATCGTCGAGCACACGGTCACACTTTGTTGGAAGCTCGTTTACCACCCATAAACTTATGTTTTGAGTTAAAAGAAAGGGAGATAGAGAGACAGAGAGTGAGCGAAAGCGAAAAAGCCAGATGTATAAGATTTCTTGCGAACGCAAGAAAAGCGCAACGGCAACGGCGAGGAGCGTTCTGCGTCATGGTGGCTTCTGAAACGTAGAAGCTCCAAGCTGGAAAACATGTTTGGTATTAAATAACTTGTTTACAGCTAACCGAGCGACACCCTCCAGTATGCCCCACAGTCGAGACGAGTATAATGAGAAAGATTCATCTCGGCGCTTTGTGCACGGCGCAAAAGCCTTGTGGACAATCGGCACACACAAGGCACCAGTTGTTACCGTTCTGTGTATCAACCGCACGGGTACGCAATCTGTACCCGTCAGCCGAGTGCTGACGCCCGGTAGTATCGTAGCACCGAAAAGCTATTAGTAGATGACCCCCTTTTCTACCGAACCGTTTCGGTTCGATGCGTATCAATTTAGGAACTCTTCGGTTCTTCGGTGTTTTCCATCATAGGACGTAGAGTGGCGGGGGTAAGCTGCGGTAGATACATCGATACATAACACGAGTGACGGAATTATTGATGGTAGTAATTGGGATGGGTGTTGAACGTTGCTACGTCCTGTAGCTACTGGGAAGCTTTCACATTGGGTTCTAGGATTGTTTCTTCAACATTGTGGAAGCGTTATTCTAGTGTTTGGAAATGTCAATAGCTTCATGCGTGGTAGAGTGAAAGACAAAAAAAAACAGATCATTAATTATTTAATCGTATTACACACACCTGTTCCCTGCACATTTTGACGTATGATAGCTTTTGATGGTACAAAATATTGGGAAATACGACCGCAATTGAACGTCCATTGAGTAAATTTTAGCTGAGTACCAAATTTTTGCACACCTTCAATACTTAAAACAGATAGGTGAAAATCGTGTAAGAAAAAGCTGTAACGCACTAAAGTTCATATTAACGTTTTGTTTGCACGCTATCTTACGCCAGGTTCGATACTGTTCAATATGGCTATCATCTACAACATTACATGCCTAGAGGACACACCTTCGATTACCGAAAGCGATAAATAATTCGACCCAGAAAACGTGTCCTGGCATAATGTACCACCATCAGCATCGTACTGGGGGGTTTCGAGGTGCTTTTCCCGGTGCGGAGGAAATCTATTCCATGCCCGATTTCACGCCTGCGATAGGGAGAGGTCGACACTGACAGGCAGCAACAAATACATTCACTGTCCTGTCAAAACAGATTTCACCGTTCAGGCTGACGGCTAGCGCCACCGTACGATGACGGTGAATGAATGCCAAAAAATCAAAGAAAACACATAAAGCCCACCTTATCTGACACCGGGTGGAATAAAACGAAAAGAAAAAAGAAAATCCAAACTCACCCGGTTTGTAAGTAAATCTTTTTCCTGCTCATCGCGATAAGGAACGAGCGAAGAAAATTTATGGCTCTTTCGCCGCACTTGTTTGCGAGGCCGGGTTTTTTTTGGTGCAATGCGTCTCATCCAACCTTGCACCGATCGAACATGCCGCGGAAAAATGAAAGACGTATCGATACGGTCTCACCCCCCACGGAATGGGGGAGGGGGGGTAGAGAAAAAGTGGATGGGATGTAACTTTTTTCTACCTCTTCTCCCTCGAGAGTGTGACGTTGCGTGCCAGGAAGTCGAAAATTTGGAAGATCACATAGTGTGTGGAAGGAAGAAAACGAAACAGCTCAGCTTCACCAGCAATCAGCGACGGTTTCTCGTGTTTTTACCAGCCTCAAAGCTCAAAGCCGATCGATAAATGTCTATAAATTCGCACCAAAGTGAAAATAAAATCCAACTCCCTACGGTGGAGCTGGAGATGAGTATGGGCGGTGAGGCTTGATAATTGAATAAATCAGCGCATAAGCCCACGAGATCGCACACACATACACAAACATACATACAAAGTGAACAAAAAAATTGGAAGGGAAAAAAGTTCTGGAATGTCCTCCCGTTTTTCCCAAAATAACAACAAACCCCTTTTCGTTTCAACCCTGGTTCGGGGGTGGGAAAAATGTAAAATAGTATTACGATTCAATTAAACGTGAATTAAGTGAGACATTAATTAAGCATTCAATTGAACGTGACAGATAGAATCTGTGTTGTGGCGTTGGAATGTTTGAGTTGGACCAATGACCAAACAATAAAAAAAAGAACAGAATATGTAACTCGCAGGCAAATAAGAGTGAAACGAGTGGCTTTTGGATGGGAAGGACATTGATTGATCGATCCTTTCTGACAAAAGTGATACAGATTCGATTTACCTTAAAACACTCATCCCCGGAACTGCATTGGGAAACAATATTTGATCATCAAAAATGGTACGGAAGCTCAAATTAAAAAGAGGGAAATTATAGTATACACCTTGCAATTGTAGCCTTTCGATACGATAATTATAAGTTATTGAGTTAATATGCTATTAAATTATATCATTGCACTTCATGTTGAATGGAGTAATTTAATGGCAGTAATTTGAGGTAGTTAACGACGATTTGCAAACATTCCTTTCAATCAGGTCTTTCATTTATAGATGCATCATTGAAATAAATTGCATAAATAAAACCAAAGGTTAAAAGACTAACAAAAAATAGAAATTAAAAATAATAGCGTATAAAGAATTTTTTTTACCAAACCTTAGCCTAATTCCTAACGTTTGAAGGATTCTTACTTTGCAACTTATGGACGGGAATGTCCACGAAACATGCTCACTCGCACATGCACACAAAACCAAACCCAATTCAGCTAAACCACGCAAAACAACAAAAAACAATTTGGAACGATATAGCTCTTTCATCAAACCATTAGAAAATGGGAGAAGTGAGCCACGTTCGAGCAATTCATTAGTTTCATTACAGCTAAAATGGAAAACTTCCCAAAATCTAATCTCAAGTGGGGAACCAAAAGAGCTCCATCATTCACCCTGTGCCATCTTTCTCTCACACACACACACACACACACACACAGCCACACACCCCCCTCGCCAAAGCAGCGAAAGTTTTGGTGACTTTCATTTCTGAGCAGTTAGCAAATCTACCCGAATCGACTGTAGTTGGCTCCAGATAGGGCGACAAAAAGCCAAGCTCCCAGAATCGGGTGACGATTTCAATGACTTTGCCTCGAAATTCCCTCCAAACCCTACACCGCCGACCTACATCCACCAAATTCGGTGGAAAAACATTTACACTGGCAAACATGTTCACACCGTACAGAAAACGCGGGAAAACACTCCAACTTCCTCCAGCTCCTTCCTTCTATTGGAAAACAGGGGTGAAAGAGATCGCCCCCATCGCCCACTAAGGGCAAACACATTCCTAAGGGCGAGGAAAACTGTAAGTAAAAGGGCTTCATTAAATTTGAATAATAATTCAAGCAGCATGCCACCAACTCCACAAAACCATACTGGTTGAGCTTACGCGGGCCTACCCCTCTGTATTGCTTTTGCCCAAAAGCCGTCTGTGGAAATTCTCAGGCGATGCGATGTAGGAAAATCGTTTTCCCATTCCCCGCGTGTGTAGCTTTTCGGGTGGGATTTTGATAACTTCACAACACATGGGTGGGTTAGTTTGCTACGCAAAGCGGGAGTAGGCGAGCAGAGAAAATTGCTTCCCTTACATTTCCTTACAATGCTACACTGTTCTTCACTCACCCTCCCCGGGTGCTCTGTGTTCGTGCCATCAGTTAGTGGAGCTACTACGGCGACGTCGAACGACAATCGTAACATTTACAAGAGATTGTTCCATTTTAGTGTGCGAAGTATAAGAAGAGCCCTTTTCTGGCACGATTGCCGATGAAAGTTTTTGGAGAACTGCTCGAGGGTGATTTCATTTAGTTTAATTTTCCAACACCAGCCAAATGGCTTGCGCAGGACGCGGCGCGCGATTCGGAGCTTCGTTGGTACAGTGGGGGGAAAAAGCTAGAACATTGGAGTGGTATTTCCGATGGAAGCGTAACGCCTCGTATGGCGCACAAACAACACTTTCGTACCAGAGAATGATTGAGCATTTGGAACGCAAGCACTTGGCAACAGTACGCTCTCGATTAGTTTGTTCAAGAATCGCTCCGTTTGTCGTACAGATCGCGTCTGGGTTGTGCTGCGAATGTATGGATGAAAATGTAATTCATTAAATTCGTAATAGAAAATGGGAATATCAAAGAAGAGTGAGTGGAAAAGATATACTCTTGGATCGGGCACCTTTTGACCATAGTTTTGTACACTAATGCAGGGTGCTTGTTTGACCACAATTACATTCCGGTTTAGAAGAACTGAAGAATCGAACAACTTATTGAGGTTATACTTGAAATCAATCAAATTAATTTGTTAAATTACATTTTCATGTCTGGTGCTATGAAGAATTGTAATGTTCAAGGTATACAGTATTCCTCAAAATCACATATAATTCATGACTTCTTCACTTGTTGTGGTCCTACAACCGTTGTGGATCATCCTTCGTCCGATTGTAGATTTTCTGTAACTTGAACTACCTAGAGCTCAATAGCCGTTCCTGCGTACTAGTGACTAGTGATGGGTAAATCTTTAATTTTCCAATATTCAAATTTCCGGATTACTCCGACTCCGAGACATTCCGGAGTATACTCGGTACCGACTATAAAATGGTATCGACTCCGAAATCGGTACCGACTCCGGAGTAATTCGGAGTCAATTCCGGAATATTTACTCCGGAGTTACTCCGGATTAAACCGGAGTTATTACTCCAGAGTTACTACGGATTTAACTCTTAAATAATCCAGAGTAATTGCTTTGGAGCATACTCCGATTTTTATACGACGGAGTCGGAGTTGTTTCATGTATCCACTACGGAGTTCCCATCACTAGTAGTGACGACCAATTAAAAGTCAATTAGGTTCTGTAATAATAATCAGACAATTCTAAGAAATACTACCTCAATAACACCCACGATTCAAAAATAACTCTTTGAAGCTGATTCATTTAAAACTCAAGAGATTCTTTCATACAATGTTACATTTCCCTTCGTACAACTTGTTCGTGTATATTCATTCCCGCTAAAGCATGGCGAACACTCATCTAACGTAGAATTGTTATTTAAATTTTTCAGTGAATACTGTCCACACTTTCCAGGCATCGTAAAAAAGATAAACTCATTGCTCGCTATGGTCCTGGCGTACAGTTTCGACGTCGACTCCCATCTTCCAAGTTCCATCCGCCAAACGAGGTTTCAAAATTTATGCAGAGAAAATTCAAGGATGAAGTAAAAACGACAGCCTAGAATATTACATGGCAGCGTTTAAAGCAATTTGCCAAATGAATAGGACACAATTTAGAGCTAAATCTGACACTTAAATTGAAACCAACCAGTGATGATGGCTACGCCGTGAGAGAGGGAGAGAGAGAGAGTACGGAGTAAGGACGTAATACAAATCCTAACTAAATTATGTAAAGCTGGAGGTTCGGCGCTTCTTGCGCAATTATATCCACTGCCTCTGGGTTGATAGTACAGATAGTGGAAATGAACAAGTTTTGAAACTATGCCAAAACAGATAATATAAATTTCGTCTTTCGGCAGCAAATGTTCCGGTCAATTTCAAAGTCAAAATTTCTAAAACTACAGTTCTGTGTGCGGCAAACACCTTAGAAGACCACCAATATATTTCCGTTTCTTTTGTACGTGCATGTCACGAAGTCACCAGCACTCGCACTAGCGTTCGTGAAAAATGACTCATTAAAAACTTCCTCTGGTCATTGTACCATCTCACCAGCGCGGAGCACGGATCGTCTGTCATGTGCTCCAATTTTTTTAATTTGCTGCTGAAAAATGGTACCCATCATCTTCGTATCCCGCGGTAGATGTCGCTCCGTGTGTCCGTTTTACGCAATTTTCTTGTCATCGAACCGTCCCCGACAAGGGCGCAGCTGATGCTAGACAATGGACGATCCACAACCATCCACCGGTCGTCGTAGGCTTGCAAGACGACACCCATAAAACATGACAGATGGCGAATTATGGAAAGAACTTTGCGCGGTAAGCATGACAGATCGACGAACGAAGACCATTGGAGACGATTTTGGTTCCGCCTACGATCATCATGTTCGGAAGATGTGGTTGTTTTTTTTATCCATTCTCTCTTGTCGATTCTAACAACACATACAGAACCCTCATAACGTTATCGTAACGGTGGGCGCCTTATGAGTTCGTTATTATGTTTCTCCCCAACTCCTCCCCCCGGTCAGAACCACACAAGGGGAAAGGGAACTGTGCCCTACAAAACCTGACAAACTCCTAATGCCTAACGATGGGGACCTGGAGTATGGTGTTTGGTGATGAGGATTTTTTAAGACTTTTCCTGGATAACATCAGTCATCAGTCGTCCTCGGTATGATGGTAGCATAAAAGCTTGCCACACGGACACCATGCAGGATGGAAGCAAAGGCACAAAGAAAGCTCCCAACCAGATGCCACCTTCATCGCGATGTGGTACGGATAGAGATAATTAATCTAAATACATAATGTTTGGACGATTTTGTCCTGTCCTTTGCAACGACACGCACTTTTGCCACCGCACACAGGAGTTTTACGCGCTAGCAATAAGGTGTTGCCCGGTTCAAGCGAGGCGACCTTTTTGTAAGATATGCGTAGCGTAAAAAATGGCACATTAAATCATCCTTCGCTTAAACTTTTGCTGGTCTTTACCGTCACTAGCGTCGTTTTAGCGTTAGGTAACGATTGCGAATGTGTAACAGGGAATGAAGAATTTTCGCTCACTTAATCTCTGAGGTGGTATTTTATTACCAACAAGTAGTAGTCACACGGGAACAGTGGGAGAAAAAGGGAAGAAGAATGAAAGGGAGAATTCTCCCCATTCTAGCTACAAATCAAGATCCCGCCCAAGATCAGACGAATGTCGGCTGAGGCTAAAAGATGACAGCTAAATGTACGTAAAAAAGCCCTTACCGCAAAACAGGAACCATAAGTAAGAATTGTAATGTCTCGGGAATCGTTCGAGGACGTGTTTGATGTTGCGCCAGCGCGTCAAAAAGAGCAGTATGAAAGTGAGTCCTCTTGCAAAAAAGGGCGCACACACACACACACAAACCCTTTTGGAAAAGCTCAGCCAAAGAGCCAGATACACACACACTGTGTGGCGGGACAGGTAAAGAGAGGAATGAGAATTTTCCCGCAAGAAAGGTGAGACTTGTCAACCACTTCTTGGTGGGCTCTTAAGCGTTTGCCTCGTTTCGCTACGGTCAGCGCACATCGAAGTGGGGAACACACCCGGTTGCCTTTTTCCTCTTCTCCCCGACTGGGTTATGGAGCGAGAAGAAGGTGGGGTTGATGGCGAGGAGGGGTGGAAAAAATAAGCTACTTAAGGTACGGTTGGTTACCGGTAGAAGAGATTCATGCCTTGGTAAGTGCTTTTTTATCCCTTACGGAAGGCGATTTTTTTTCTGGCTGTCGTCTTTTTAACTCTCCTCCCAAACCTCCGCTTGGCATGGAGCTTGGCAAGTAGAAGCGGAATTTTCTTCTGCAATCAGTTGTGGGGGAAAAACTGAGAGCACAAAAAAATTGGTGTACCAACATTTATGCCACGTGTGTCCAAATGGTGGCGGGCCTAAGTCTTAGTCCATTATGAATGCTTTTTGGATTGGTGGATTAACCTAGCGCACACAAAAAAACCTCCAAAAGAATCATAAATCGCCTGCTCCCCTCGCTATGCTTCATTAGAGAGGAATAACTTCACTGTTTCTTTTGAACAGTGTCTGTATGTGTGTGTTTGTGCTTGTTTGTGACTCGCTGCATGTTTGCTGAACACTCTGTTTTAACCTTCCAATTTTGTCCTACCCGGTGAAGCGCCAGTTGATTGGATTGAGGAACTTACCTAAAAATAGACGAGAAGAAAAAAGAAACGAGAATCAATATTTAGTATGGGAATAAGAAGGTATGCTACCCAAGACGACACAAAACGTAATCAAAGCATAATGTTATATTTGATGACACACGCACGTAAGACGGTGTGTCGTACAAAACCGCGCAAATGTTACTTCGCGTTCCTGCTTTCTACCGTGTTTCTTACGGGCACAGTGATGCTGAAATCACATTAGACGGATTAGATCTGTGTAATAGTCGCACAACTAAGCAAGAACATGATTTTTTGTGACCTCATTCGGCAAAGCCGCCAACCCGAAGGCAAATATGAAGAAGAACGCAGCAGAAATCTTTAACGTTGACACGCGACTGCTCACATCATATGGTTGGTACGATGACAGAATGAAGATCATGGTGGAATCGTTTCGCGATTCCAGCGATACACAAGACACACACATCAGTCTGCCTGTGTTATTTAGCTCACACACACGACAGATTGTACTACCCGGTGCTTTGGAAATTGGAATAAAAATCTCAACGCAAAGCAAGAACGCAAAAGCGCACTACGACGAACACGGGGCGCCCAAATAGTGAGCAGGAACCGAAATAAAAAGGTCACGCTTCGTTAACTCTCCAATGGCACACACCAGCATCAGTATGCTTCCAGACTGCCAGGGTGTGCTTCGATTGTACGTCACGATGAAGTAGCGGCCACGTACCGACATCAAATCTACTTTTTTTCGCCCGAAGAGAAGGCGGGATGATGCTAAAATCAACATCTGCAATAAGTTCACGGGAAGATTTTTTTTTATTTGGTTATATGTTTTGTTTGGTTAGGGAAAGCTCCCACCGTCGGGGCTGGCTAATGCTGATGACACTGGCATCTGCCACTGTTCCGTGCTTTAAAAACGCGCAGCACATGAATCATCCTTCACCGTAAAGCCGTTGTGCCGAAAAGCAGCATGAATTTGGAAATCATCATAAATGTCACACACAGCATCAGACACCGAACACTGGAACAGAAGGGGTGCGATGGAGCGTCTTTTGTAGCGTCAACTTACGGTGGAGAGAAATATTTGACGGAAAACAAAACAAAAAATCTCTCTTTTTCTCTTCTTCGCAATATATGAACCAAATTTTGCATATGGACAGATTTTGCTTGCCTAACCAGTTTTTGCGTTTGTGTGCTGGTTTTAAATTTAAAATATGTTCGCAAACATTTACAATGTTGCGCACAACTCTTTGGTGGGTCGTACACCGTCCCTGACAGGTGTCAAAAAGTGCCGCACAGCACACAACATAACGCTCCACAAAGCTTGTCAGGTGAGAGGAAGCTTTCGATACCCAAAGTCAGTCGACAGTTTTCCCAGTACCGGAAGCTTGTTTACGACGGTTGGCAAAAAAAACCCCAAAACGATGCATGGACAAAAAGCCATCTTTTATCGTTCCGGTAAACGATCATTGACTTAGCACACAACGTGTTTCTTGCTTTTTTTCGTCAAGAAAGAAGCTTCACAATTTTACGAATGAAAAATCAAACGATTTTTAATGTTCCGCTAGGTACGCAAAAAAACAACCATACGAAAACAGAACTGAGCAATGTACCAGCCAGCAGAACAACAGCGTCTAAGGGCTGGTAGGAGAAACCTTATGAATGTTAAAATGCGTCGCTGACGAACAGCGATGATGACATTTTAGTACGTCCCGTGACATTAAGGGTAATGGGAAGAGGGGAGAGAGAGAGAGAACTGACTGATCAACCGATGTGACTTGTACTAATGGAGTGTTTGATGGCAACAGCAGCACCGATAATATGCTTTTACCATCGATTCGTCGGAATAATTTGACGAGCAAATCTTCAACGTGTGATTGAATCTGAATAATGATTTTTTTTCTGAAGATTTTTGAGAAAGCTTTTTAAACGATCCGTTCGGCAGAAACACGTTCTAGGTGTACTCAAGGCAAAGCAAAATTAATGCAAAAAGTCCTGAGGTTCTCATTAGGAGTCTTGGATGTTTATCGTCTAAGACGCTTTAATGTTTGGTAAATTTTAATCGTACATTTTTCATTGCAAAACATAGTTTTTTCATAATGTTTAGAAGAAATAATTTCGATTGAACGATATCCAGATAGTACACTTCATGACTAGTTTCGAAGTTATCCCCAAATATCTTATGCTCAGCACAATATTCCTAAGGGAATGGTCTAATGTTGTTGCGGGCAACAATGTTGCTGGCAAAATGTATTTTGACAGATCCGGCCCACGATTTCAATTCAATCTGATTTTGCAAATTGAAAACATTTCAGACGTTTGATGCTTCAGACGTTAGAGCATGCGAACTGTGCTGATGTTCGTTGACCATCACTGTTTCTTCCTTGGAAAGAAATTGGTTCGAAAATAAAGCTAAAACTGATAAACGGATGTTTAGGATTTGTCTATTAAAATTATTCATTTATTTGCTTAAAACCAGTTAAAAAAACGCGTGGTTTAAAGATTTGGTTGACATTTGATTTGACGTTATTTTCTAAATGTTGTCAGTAACTTTCATAGACCACCCTATCGGCAACAAGTTTAATGTTGATCGCAACACCATTAAACCAAGCCCTAAATCAAAATTAAAGCTGTTAATGGAGAAATATGTTGTTTGAAATATAAGCTATAAATTGCACAAACTACTGATTAATTGCTTTAAAAACCACTATCTTCGGAATGACTGACTTCTATGAAAGTTCCAACTCTGCAGAGATCAAATTATCAACCAGTCTCACAATTCAACTAATTTTTATTGCAATGGTACGGTTCTTCCAATTCTAGCATCGCTATCATCGCCGGTCATAAAAACTGACTGCACTATTGTTATCGATTTGCTTTCACGAAACAGAGACTACCGGTAATTACAATGTAAAACTAGTCTATTGGTCTCATCTTCCACTGCATACCACTTCACCGTGATCAATTACCAGTTCTCATTTCTCTTCGATGTGAAAATTTACCATCGCCCACAGTACAATATTTACTGCCTTTCATCCTAGCTCCGTGGCGTTTTTAGTATGGATCGTCTCTGGCTGGTGCACGAAAACGTCATGCCCAGTAATTTTCTCCACTGCACTCCGTTGCACTCTGCTAACCTCTTTTGAAAGTAAAGTCTAGTGCTACTGAAACGAAGCAACAGCAAAAAAATATATATATTCCAAAAGAAACTCACTGAACCGTTGCAATTTCTTAAACCCACCGGTAGGAGGTCCATATTTCACGCAAACGAACGTACTCCAATAAAACGCAGCAACCTCGACATTGGACACATACACACACGCTCGGTACTTTGCAATGAAACAAAAAAAAAGATCACTATAAAGGAAACAATAAAAGCCTGGCCACTATCTACCACATAGCCGGTCATCTCTTAGCGATGGTTAGTGCAGTGCAATCGAGTGCAGCGTTTTCCAGTTTTCTAGTTCTCAGGAACCTATCTAACCAACTCAATCGGTCCCCCGTTGCCTCAACGGTTACTCCCCGTACCGGGTCGATCGTAGTAATTAACGAAATTCGGAGGTAAGAAATTAAACGAAAGGCTCTCCATCCACCATCCACGGTGGTTAGGGTTGTCGAATCAAAATCTAGCGAGGCCGTCCCCATGCAATGCATTTTTTCTGCTGGTTCAACTCGTTGCGGAAATAGCTTAAATTAATGTGCAAACTGCTGCTTTACTCCACCGGCCGGGCGCAGAGGACGTACCGGGTCTCCCCAGAAAGGGAGAAAACCAATTTCGATACCTGCAATTTACGATCAGCCTTTTGGCCCTGATCTCGGGAGCGTTTGCGAAATGGTTCGGCATGGGTCAATGGGAGCCATAGGAGACCACTTCTGCTAAGATCTCTTCTAGGGTTCAAAAGCAAAAGAAAGCACGGAACATAAATGGCTGCAAGCGAACGATGGGCCCGAGAGTTTGACTCTTTCCGGACGCAGGATGAAGTGGTAAATTAAAAATAGAAAGCAACGGACCAATTCCTTGGAACTTCCGCTCAGCGGCAGGATAGGACCATTGACGTCTGGTGAAACTTAATTAGCAGAACAGCAAAAGGGTGACCCTTTCCAGAAACATTCTTGGTAGTAAGGTTTTTCATGTCAAAATGGGTGTCTTTGTGTTCAATCAACATCACAAGACGAGATCAAAAACAGTCAAATGCACGGTTTGTTGAAGCTTAAGATTGTCATTACAAGTTCACCCATCGCATAAAACGCTACTGATATTAGCTCATGTACCAAATCGATAAACTTCAAAACCCGATTCAATAACCCAAAACGGTTCCCCGGGGTAATCCAAGTTTACATGCTGCTTACAACATTTCCAAACCTCATTCCCATTCTCACTCGAAACGAGCTCATACATCACAACTGCTACCTTTAATCGGTGCATTGCCGACGGACCACTGTTTCTGACTTTCCAGTTGAAATGACACCTTGCCTCCCCTTGCTTTTGTGTTAGGGCTTTCATCCACATCGGGAACACCGCTGACCGTACGCTCCCAGCCAGAGATTCCATCCGTGCCGGGGACGTGCTATTAAACTGTCGAATTCGGTACACGCAAAACCAATTACGGGCAGAAGGTATTTCGCGCGTCTCGAATCATACCAAGTGGAAGAAATTCCTCCTTTCAATGGCACACATCCACCTCTTATAGATGGTAGAATTACTGGCGCTGACTCACGACCGCATAGAACCGGAAAGTGCACAAACACACATGCACACGCAGAGGTTGGTTGAGTTCGTGATTTATGGTCACAGCAGCATTACCGGTGGAGCCGCGGATGAATCCGTACAGGGCAAACCCGACAATTGGAACTGCTCTCATCGTACACCACACTTCACAACCCCATCTAACGAAACGAAGCCATAAAGTGTTCGAATAAAAGTTACCTGTCCGTACTGCTAGTGCTACGAAAGGGAAAATGAAAGCTTTCGAACAAAATGGCGGAATCAAATCTTAAACACGCTAGCTTGCAATGGATGTAATGCGGTGCTCATAATAACTGGACGTAATCGAGATTGAATCGAGAAGTGACTTTTTGGGAAGATTGCTTTCTACGATCGTGCGACTTTTAATTGTACGGGGATCGATTTATCTAAGTGATTTAATGCGTGCTAAAATACGCGGCAGATAATATCGTTCGCGAATAATTTGAGCACCGTCTGCATACATTTTCCACTATCTTTCGCTGATGACGGACGGACCAGATAGGCTAAAACAAATCCATTAATTATCGCAGTGATTCACAAAAAATGCACAACATAAATACATAGCTGGTTGATCACATCGTTGCAACATTCATAAAAGATGAGTTTGAGATTTATCAATGTCTCATTACAAATGCTGATTCAAGATATTACCATGAGAATACACGTACAAAAGCTATCTTATCTAGCATGTGATACATTACAGATACATTGCTTACATTCTCTTACACCAACGACGAATGCTGGTTTGGAATTTTGGGTGTGATTTGGAATGTTAATTCTACCATTTTTAATTGCTTCTTACCTGATTGCATCTGTATCTAATCGTAGCACTGAGGCATAGATATCATCAGCGCTAGCATATTACACTTTTCGCGTGACCACAAATCCGCACCGCATCACGCACATCCACCGAGTTGTTGCAAACTCCCCACAAAAAAAAACATCCCAAACCGCATCCAGAAACGGAAAAGTCATTTGCCGAATAGACATCCTATCCCTGAGCGACTTGCCTGGGAGTCGCTGTCACCGCTTTACCCAACGGTCTGTTCAAAGTCTGAGGTTTTACATTTCCTGCATTTCCCTTTGCATCTTTGGATCTGCGTCTTGGAACGTAGGCAGGTAAGGGAAGAAAAAAAATGATCCATTGGAATATCTTTGCCGGTCCGGTCTCAAGTGACTGAAACGAACCGGATTCTAGACCACAGTCGAACCGAACCGATGAAGGGAATCCGGGAGACACGGCGGTTTCCTCCACACTGACATGGAGACATCATGTGCTAAGATCATTAACAATGTACATGATACGCATGTGTGTGTGTGTTTGTGTGTGTAAGTGGGGGATTGTGGGAGATGATTTGATGTTGGCGGTTGGTGGAGGATGGTTTAATATCTAGCCGGAATGTATGCACACTCGCACACATTGCCGCCGATCAGCACCATCGTGCCGGGTTTTTCAACGATGCCTGTATGTGTATGGTATGTCACCATGGTAAGCGAAAGGAAACCCGCAAGACATGGAAGTGCGTGCGTACGGCCGCCGGAGCTTCCGTGAGCCGATTCGCCCCAAAAACCTCGGAACCAAACGACAATAGCAAACGACACGAAAGAAGATTAATCTTCCACCATGGCGAAGGTCTACACCCGTGAGGAACAAATGAATTCTTGGATCGAAAAAATAGATCATAGAACCACTGATGGCAGGAAGTGTGCACCACCAACAACAACAAAAAAATGCTCCAGAACTCGTCTTTTTGGAGGTTTTATTTCGCTTTTTTTTCCTTTGTTACTTCAAATCCATCTCTAATCACCCTGGGGACCGTTTTTCATCGTTTTGTGCTCTCTCACACACAGTAAGGAGACTGTCTTTGTAGAAGAAACCGACACTGGGGAGGAGGGTGGGGGGACTACAAAAGGGTGGAAGTATATAACCTACAGTAAGGAAAAGCTGATCATGAAATAGCCCCCATGGACAGACAGAAGTTGGGATTTTCCTTCATTACATGATGACGTTATATATTCGTTTTTTTTTACTTAAGGTAAATCTCCTTCTTCTCGTCAACGAAACATTGCGTTTCCATTCGCACAAATTGTGCCAAAAACGTTTCTTCTGAGCAGGTTCTTCTTGCGCGAGGAACCGGGGATACGTTTGATGGGACTCCACCCAACCGAAACAGACACAGACAGCAAACCGGCTTCACAAAAGCTCCCCACGGACCATGACTGGTAAATCTTAAGGCGATTGCGATTATTTGGCACTCGTGGTGTTCGTGTGGCTTTGTTGGAGAGGAAGTGACATCAAGAACATGGATTCCCCATGTGAGTTGTTTAGAAGTTTGTGCGTGCGTGTGTGGCTGTGTAGGGGTCGGTGTATTTTCCCACAAGATACAAGGTCAATTGAGGATTGTATCGGTCGAGCAGTTTGACATTTCCTGATGGACAGAACATTGCCTTTTTTTATCTCTTCCCTCTGTGCCGTCTTGTGTCGAGGAAACGAACTGTACAAGTTCTCAAAAAAGCCTGACAGCCTAATTCTGCTAGGCTGCTTTCTGAAGATGCTGCTCAATCTACTACATTTACAATATCAACCAATTTATCACAAATATTTTCCTTGAGTATAGACTTTTGTATGGAATTCCCAATTTCGTTGGAAAATATCGAAATTCTAGGGTAAACTCATTTAGTCTACGTTTTCATCGTTTAACAGAGTAATAAAAAAATATTTTCCCTCATCACAAAACCTACATTGTTACGGTTTATCCAGAATTCTATCTATTAGCAGGTCACATCTGTAAAATTCATTACCACACACGCGATCGATCTTATGCGTGTTGGATGACCACATTTTGTAGAGGAAGATGGAGCATGATGCTGCTTAAAACAACTATCGTAAATATACATTTAGTAAGGGTCGGCTCGGTGGTGTATGTGTTAAATCATGTGGGTGCCACATGGTATGTGGGCGCCAGTTCCACACGACAGGACCGGGGATCAAATTCCATCCGGACAGTGTCCCGCCGAAGCAAGGACAGACTATCCGGCTATGTGGTAAAACAAGTCTAGTAAGCCATAAATGGCCGGCATAACCTTAGAGGTCGTTAAGCCAAGAAAGAAGATACGTTTACTTAACAATCTGTGGGTTGTAATTATTTAGCAGATTATATTCCATAAAACATTTACATATTAAAATGCAAAATTCTTTTATTTATTTAATGATTGATTGTTAATAATTGTAAATTTGTTATTGATGTATAAATGCGCTGTGCATCAATACTATAAAAATGATAAAATGCTCGGCATGTGTGAGGTACACCAAATTTTGACAGCTTCAACCTAACACTTTAACAGCAAAACTTTTTCTAAAAAAAATTAAAAAAGATTTTTTAATTTAATTCATAATGTTTGCGGGAGTCTTCTTTATACCTTCATTTCAATTATTCACTCCAAAACAAAACCAAAACACTCCGAGATCTTGGCACGCTAATGAGAAAAAAGGGCAAGAAAAAGGAAATAAATATAACCCAACACGAAGGAGGGTAACAGTGCTCTCTGCTCCCATAAACGTGGCCGAAGAGAATTGAATCGAACGTCTTAACGGATCAGTCTCGTGGATCAGTCATTTCCGTGCGGGGATCAGACAGCCCACGATGACGATGACGGATGTAATTTAATTTCGATGAATAAATAGTGCTTGATTATACACTCGGGTATTTTCATTGATGCGCACGAAACGGAAACACTGTCCCAGGGCCGAAGAGAACAGTGTAGACAATTCTTTGACTGCTTTCCATTCCACATTTGATAGATGCCATCATCGCACATAGGGCACACATCAACGAACCGAAATGTGAATTTATTTCCCGAAATGGGTTTGTAAAATAGAACAAGAAAACTGCAAAATAAGCTATAATGTATTATGCACATATTGTCACTCGAGCAATATTTTTTCTTCCGACAGTTCAAATTAATTTGCATCAATTCATTAAAAATGTACCAATGGTACAACGGCCATACCACCAGAACTCCAATGCTAACCATACTTAACCACAAATATGCTCGTTTTACCAAACGAATAAGAGATTAATGTCGATTCGCACGCATCGAACAGCGTTGCGGAGTGTGTTTAATATTTATGAAAGGAAAAACGATTCCACAGATATATTTGCACCAAAAAAAAAACACACACACACACAAAGCGTTAACAGCGAAACGGCATTTAATGACCGATCTTCGGGAGCGACTGTTATGTGGTGGAATTCGAAACGGAAATGTAGTAGTAATTAAAAAGTAAAAAGTAAAAAAAAATAAACAGATGAACTATCAACTGATAAATTATTTGGCATTCCTCCTTCTTAGTGGTACCATTCATTCGATTGGTGCAATGTACGGGAAAAGCAGATCCCACAACACTGGTAAACATTAACATAACGCATTACCATACTCGCTAAAACGTGGAAACGGCAAACGGACAAGAATTGTAACGTCCGAAGTTCAATGCCATCAATTATGGATGCGTTTTCTGCTGCACTAGACGTACGGTGGGGTACACCGTACGACTCATTCTCAGCTCCACCTTTTGACTGATTTGTCTGGAACTGCATGATGTGATTCCGACTAACTCGCTTCCTCTATTTCTTCCTCGTTTGCATACAAAAACCACATCACTTGGCATATCACTCCAAGCATACAGACGCATCACAGGTTCTGGGTCCGATTTTTAGTTGTTAGCCATGTCTGATCGCCGTTAAGATGTCAACATTAATTCCGTTATGTTGCTCCATCACATCGGACACAGCAGAATCGTCTCCCAGTGTCAGTAGAGGAGAAGTAGTTTTGATGCATGGACACTTCTTCAGCAATCAATATACACCTGTCACATGCGGTTGTCCAGTCAGTCAGTGCGTGACAGAAATCTCTAGTGGTATCATTGGTCACCGCAAGTGGTCATTGGTTGGGTATTTAATTAGAACATCCAGACATGGTACAGAGCAACGAACTATACACCAGAGTTCTGTATGTGCACCATAAAAACAAAGCTCAAATACACGCACACACCCATGCAGACTGTGAAGTGTCCTCCAAAAATTCTTGATGTATCTAGACGTTTACGACCTCGAAACTTCATGGTTGACGGAAGCTTTTAATTGTACATCTGCTGTCTCTCGCACTTCTAACGCACCCAAAACGTTTCCGAGATCTAAGAAAATAGACTCCCCTTTCTAATTATACCACCAGACGGACCTGGAACGGTTCCGGACATTATGCATCTTCACATCGGGACACTACCATCACCACACCGGATGCGCTTGACTGGTTGTGCATGGAGCATTTGTGCACCGCCGGGTGAGGGTGATGATACGGGAGCTGCAGCTTCATACCAACAGCAAGACGAGAGCGGAGTGGAGCAAAAGTTTAAACGATCCGATGTTGATTATTAGCGGTGAATGAAGTCGGCTGATGGCCATGATGATCTGCGAATACGCAGCGTGCGTCTTTCGGTCCAGTGAACATTTTTATTATTTCCTTTTTCTGAGGGATTTCGATACATTTGCTCTTGCTCTACCTTTTCCGAACTTCTGTTCACCCCAGCTCGCAACACTGCGGCCAGTTTAAAATGAGCAACTTTTAAAACCCCAGCATACTGCGGCGTAAGAAGCGGTAGAAGCGTGTGGAAAGTTTATTCGACCAGAACGACTGCTCGAACCGGGGGGACGTTACAATTTCGTGCAGTCTAGACGAAGTTATCGATCATTACCCAATATTGGACAGACGATTTGGAATACTAAAAATTCAATTTTATTTTACTTGAGACAGAAAATTATAAATATAAAATAAAAAGAAATTTATTATACTAAATGCCCAGAGATCCTATAAGTTCTATACATGTGATGCTTACTCTTAGTAGAAGTATCTTTCCGGCTGTGTGTGGAACACGGTTGTCAGCAACAGAGTCGGAGAAATGCGCTGGAAAATTACTACCGCGTTTTCGCGTTCACGTTTGGGGGGCAGAAATTCAAGTACCGCAAGCTGTGTTGTACCTTATTGTGGTGGCGAGAAACACTACCGCGCTACTACCACCAGCAGTGATTTCGATGCTTCGTGTGCAATTCCGTTTTTCTTTCTACTTTTTTTGTTGGTATCTTTTCTGGTTCTGCTTAACAACCGCTTTCAAACAATGTTGCCGTGAGAGATGGTGGGCAGTTTTCTATTCCCACAAATATGCTCTCTCTCTCTCTCGCTTTTTTTATCTCTTTCACACACTAGTACACTTACACAACAAACAACACACTATCGCACATTCCCAAATATACACATACACACTGAACTGTGGACACAGGCACCACGTACACGGGAACACCGGCAAACGGAAATAGACCTGTCTGCCTGACGCTTACTTCCGGTTGGATTTTTCTTTTTCGTTTACCGAACTTTCAAACCCCTTCAAACCGAACCCGAGGGGGAAAGATTTAAAAAAAGCTCGTACTGACTTGCTGTTAAAAACGTGAGAAAAAATAGAGCCAAAAATTATTTCATTTACAAGACTTTAATGTATTTTGTTTTTTTTGTTTTGTTCAAGCAAAAATCACACTCTAATTAAACACAATTCTTATCACACTGCTGTTTTGTATCTATCGCGTGGTGGATCTACACGTGAGACGGTGGAGCATAAAGGAGATGTGTGTATGTGCGTGGCTGTGTGTGGGCGAGAGTCACACAATCGGATTCACATTTACAGACACGACGGAGTACTTTTTTTAATTTTGCGATGCGTGGATGCACTTTTTTCTCATTTACCGATTCGGTTCAATGTAGCACGTAGCAAATGCTCGCGCCTGTGAAAAACTAAGACTATGCACACAAGAAAGCTTCTCGAAGCATAAAACACAAACACAATGGAATACGCGTACGCACACACACATACGTACAGCTTCGCGTGAGAAACACTAGCAGATGGAACGTTAGAAATGGGAAAAGAAAACTTACAAACAAGACAGAGAGAAAGAAAGAGAGAGAGAGAAAGAGATATAGAAGGAGAGAAGTGAAGAGAAAATCAAACGGGATGGCTTGCTGAAGATGTGGGAAAGGAATGTTCGGGTACATCGGTACACAGAGCCAGACGTATTAATCGTCACTTCCGGTGTACGTACACGCAAAAGCCGGACACCGGCAAGCACAGCCGAAATGCATCACAAACACTGCCACACGGCATTTGGAAAATGCAACCACAACTGTACCGGGGGGTGTTGAAAATTAAATTAATTCAGTACAAGCTGCTGCATGTGCTTCGTCACTGCGGGCTTATCGATTGGCTACCGTGTGGAGAAATTCTTCAACTTTACCCCGAAGCAAAGCTAAACTTTACGCACGCAAAATCGTTGGCTAGCGTTTGTATGGCGAGCAAACACAAGCAGGAACCCTTGAAGGAAGGTTGCTCTCGCAGCACCAGAACACGCAGAAGGAAAATGTTCGCCAACCGGTAAGACGTCTACTGTAAGACTGTCTGGCTTACACGGTCTGAGCCTATTTTGCCACAGTGGCGCACGGTGGCTGTGAATGGAGTTTGTTTGTATGCATGTGTTAGAGCTAGGAGAGCGAGTAAGCGAGAGAGAGAGGGAAATGAAATGAGAAAGAAAATGGAAAAGTGCGAGTAAAAGGGGGATAGGGAAAATAAGAGCGCAGGCTGGAATGCTTTCCACGAAAAGCTAATGCTCGTGTGCGTCACAGCTTGTGAGAGTTTCACCGGTGGATGGTTGAACCGATGGAGACGCCTGTGCAAACTTCCGGTGCACTAACGCACGCACACACCTACACGGTTGGTTGTTGAAATGCACCAATACAGAAAGAGGGGGGAGTTGTGGTGGTGGTATGCATTATATGCACAAGGATGCATTTCCCAAACAGGGCGGGTGTCCTTTGGTCGAGTGCAACTTCAACCGAACGCTCACCGAGGAGTGGTTTTACTAATACATCGCAACAACGCACACCATTGCACGCAGGCGCGCATCCATTCGTATTCGTAGAAGGGCGTGTGAGGAAATGCAGGTGGTGAGGGAAAGGAACCGGAAGTGATTCCTCGTAAAAAGGGTAGGTGGGGGGAGGTTCATCGTCCGATGGAAATTTCGATTTATGAAAAATGTTTGCAGACAGATACGGAATGATTGCAATTGCATCATTTGCACACAAAAAATGGTTTTCCATAGCACGGTCTTAGAACAACAAACACACGCGACCGGGTGCCGGAAAACTTTATATCCCTCCTAGCACGATCAGAGAATTTCCGTCCAGTGAGGACAAACACTTAGAAACAATAGTGAGTGTCGATCGAATTTTGCACATTCCACTTCTAGCTGACGGGAACTCAGCAACGAAATGAAAGAACTCATCCGAGAGCAAATTCCAATGAGATGAAGAAAAAAAAACATCATCATCTCCAACACCAAACTACTGATGGATCAGCATGATGGTTTTTTATTGTTTCTTTTTGCTTCTCCGCTTTTCATCTCTCTTTCTCTCTTTTGTCTTGCTAGTTGCATGCCGATCAACACACAGCCCCAACAGTGAAGTTTGTTTTGCATTCCAGCTAGTGTTCACTGTCACGTCATTTATAATGACCATCAACAACGGCACCAACACTGTTAAATCAACAAAAGGGGACGGATATTGTCACGCATGCAATACGAACCATTCGCAACCAAAATTCGTGACTGGATAATTATTCTTTTTGGGGTTTTCTTTTTTATTTATTGTTTGTGAAAATTTTTACACTTCTTAAACACAACGAAAAATTGGTTTCTTATTCGCTCCTCCCCAAAAAGGCCGGTTAGCCCAACAATAAACACACAAACACACGCACACGATACACCACACTAACCGGTTTATGTCGGTTTTCCGTGGGATTTGATTGCAAATCGTCTTCTATTTGGACACTCCACCACCCCAAAAATACTTTCTTTGCATCCCCATTCCCATCATCGGTGTGGGGGGGTAGTTCGCTCTTGTTTCATTTGAACTCGGCTCTTTTTTTTTCTTGTGTGCATAAAAACACATACATACAATCACACAAATTCTTTCTCTCTATAACCTTCTCTCTCTCTCTCTCTTTCCATCACGCACCAAAAAACCTCTCTTTCATTGTAGTTAATTCACTTCGATGCGCTCCGGTCTCGGGCACTGTCGTCATCGGAAACCCACCAACAATCGCAACACACCAACAACAACAACGGGGGCAGCACTAGCATAAGTACAACTTCCACGCGAAGATTCCCCAACCAATGCGTGTCCCCGACAACCCTTCAATTCTACCCCACCTCCCTCCCCCACGTTTGTTCACACCGTGGAATGTAATGACCGGTTCATTGTAGCGGCGTCTCGCACACAGCCACACACACAATGTACACAAACACTAGCCCAACTGGGAGAAGATGACGAAGTGGAAATATGCCCCCGTTGCATTTGGAGCTCACGGGACGCGTAGTTCGGCGGCTGTTTCCGGTTCTCTTTCGTTTCACTTCCGCCACAATTAAGAAACTATGAACGGTAAGAGATACCGCATCGCATCTGGAAGGGTAGTTTAAGCTACAACTTTCATTGAAATAGAGCTTTCGCTATGAAACCACCGTTGACCACTCCTTACGAAGGCCTTGAAAACAATTTCAAGATCTTCCAGTTTTGTTCCCTACACAGCTACCAACCGAACCAACCAACCGGACGTGAATGCACCGAACCACTTGCATTTAGAGATCTCACTTTAGCTACTTTTATTGAACTGCCTCACTTACTGACCCGATCCACGTCGACGTTTGTCTATGGAGCAATACCAAAAAAAGGTTCTACAGTCGGCAAAACTGTCGATGTGTCAACTACGGGGCGAATTGCGCGAATCTAAGTGAGCTTCGGCAGGAGAAGAACGCACCGTTACGGAACGGGAATCCGCAAACGTACCCTGACTTGGCTCGGAGAGGCAGCGATCTGCAAGTGTGCGTTTACCGTCGTCGTTGTCGTCACTAATGTGGACGTCGCTTTTGAATGCCGTGTACACACGTCTGTAGAACCGAGAAGGGCGAGACCAGTGCACTGCTGCAGACCCACGGGGGTGGTTTCGGTTACCGTCGTCGATGCGTTTGGGGCGAACGTTCACGTCGGACTGGTACCGAGTGGCTGTGCGGACGTGTGCCGGACCCATCCTTCGGCCATTGGGTTTTAGGGCTCACTCTCGCGCTCTTGCGCTTTTGCGCTCTCGGCTAGAATCGAACTTGCTCGCCTCCAGTTTTACTCGCCCCCAACATCAACCCCCAAAAAAAAACAAGGGTGGTGTCATCTCACGCAGCAGCAGCAGCAGCAGCTGGTGGTTGATGTTGTGGCACTTCTCTCATCTCATCCTTATCGTCGAATGTTCGCTCTCACACATTCCCAACATCTGATCTGCGAAACTCACCCCGTACTGTTTTCAGGGGTGGGAGGTTTCATGCTTTGCGGCCGGCAAACTGCACGGCACCGAACATGTAGTGAGTGTACGGCACCTACACCACTACCGCGAGATAAATTGCAAACTGTGCGCCAGTGCGGTACGATAAGCGGTACTTTTCGGTACACATTTTCCGGAGCAAATTTCCTGAAGCTTTTTTTTACTAAGCTCTCTTTGCTCCACCATTTTCAACATCAAAATTAAAAATGGGAGAAGCAAGAAGAAGAAAAAAAACAACATGGGCGTTAGATGGCGACGTTCAAACGTTGTGCTACCGAGAGACGGAAAACAACAACACACAGATCGAGAGAGAACGAGCGAGAGAGAGAGTCGTTAAACCGTGTGGCTTTGTAAAGGTGGTTGTGTACGGACCCGTTCGTTCACCGGTTTTGCTCCGAACGCATACAGAGACAGCGAAAGAACGGGTGTTTCCCGTGTCGCGACGTTAGTGCGTCGTCGCGTGGCTTGTGTATCGGCACTTGGCAAATCTTCCCCTTCCCCACCCCCCGTCCTCCCCCTTATGCTGCCCAACATCTATCTCTCACTTTCCACCCGAAGTTCCGGTTTCTTCCCTTGACCCCCAACACAAGGACGAATGCAGCCATACATGCTTGACTGCAGCAACGCATGCTCATGCCCACCGAATGGGGAGCATAACGAGTGAGCCGCAGCGTGTGGGAGAGAATGTGACGAGCGAACGAACGCATTAAGGAAGCATAGAAAGGTTCGTAATACCACCAAAATACGCAATCGACAGCGCTTGCTGCCGGAAATGTGCTTGTGCACCCGCATCTACTTCCCGGTTGTTAGTAGTACAGTGGCAATTTGGGAATTTTGGAGTATTCTGTTAGAAAAGCGAATTTTCATATTTTCTATATTGTTCCTTTCGCTTGTTAGATGAATAGCCCAAATAACTGAAACGGATTTTCCGAAACTTTTAATGGTGGTTGTAAAATGGGTGCTTAAAGTGGATGAGAACTTAGAAATTGATTATTTCAAATTATACTTTAGTTCTATGTTAATCCTATTTACAGGTTTTTGTACGTATAATTGTATCATTTCTACCGAGCGACTCGGTGGTGTTAATGGTAGCGCCGCTGGTCTCTACACGAAGGGAACGGGTATAAAATCCTATCCGGACCGTACCCTCTGTAGGGCGGACTGACTATCTCGGTATGGGTAAATTGTTAAAGCTAAGGAAATTCCAAAATGGAAACCTTTTGACAATTTCCGAACCACAATAGAAGAAGAAGAGAATTGTATAAAAAATTATATAATCGAATCATTATTCATCAAGCAATGTTAAAAAATTTAATGTTTTACAAAATTAACATTATTTTTTAACACTAATTTAATAAGAAAAAAATGCCAAAACCAAAGTTAATGCCATTTTAGTGCTTGTTTTTGTGTAAATGAAAGCCCACGTTTTCCCATTTGGAAAAGTTTGAAGTTGTTTTATATACCTTTTCACATACTATCAAAATATGACGTATTTTCGTTGTAACAATATTACTCGATCTAGCCGGTTATCGTTCGGTGTACCGCATCAAATCGATTACGCTGAGCTTTTCTGCTCAACCGTGTGCACAGAAAACCGGGTACCAGCTGATTCTGCCACACATTCTATACGGCCACATAAACGCTCACCGGTATGATTCATTGGAATTAATCGTAACCAAACAAACGGCGGCGCGTTCGTCGAAGGGAAATGCAAACATTGATTAATCCATCTATCAATCGGAACGGTTCGTACAAGCCCAGCCCAGCATTCCAATACTGATTATATAAACATCAGTGTAAACATTGATTAATGTAATCGGACTTCCGATGCGAAGGTACGACGGTACGCTTGCTCCTCCAACAGTAAACATTTCGCACGAAAATTAGCAAAATGTTAAATATTTTTCATAAAGAAAAAAAACCGAACGAAAAAGTAAATAAATTTGTCAGTAAATGTTTGGGCTTAATTAGATCAATCGTGTGATTATTTCTATGGTGGCCACATTTTGAACAGTAGCAGTGCTGTATGTTTACACACTTAAACTAATTGTGGGGTCTTTTTTTTTTGACAGACCGTGAAAAATAAACGATAATTCAAACAACATCCCGTCAACATTTAAAGGATAATTGTACCGGAAATGGCTGGCAAAGGCTTCATTACCAATAATAGCCATCCGTTTTGAGGCATCATATCGTAAAGCGAATGAATATCAACACAACCATTTAAGCGACAGGAACATTTTGGAACTCATTAGAAAAAAAAAACTGCAAACCATGATTGCAGCTTATCGCTCGGCAAAGCTTATGATCCCTCCACTTAGAACGGGTAGGCGTTATGGCTGACGTTGAACGCGTATTATCCATCCTGCCAGCATTCTCCACTCTCACGCCTATTGTGCAAGTGGCGCAGAAACTTACTGACGTCATTGAGTGAGTGAAATTTCTACCTTCCACTAGGGAAATTTCTCGGTGTGTTTGCTGAGTGCAGATTATGAAGCAATGCTTTCTACACGTTTCTATCTTCATATTTAGTAGAAGGCAATCTTCGTCAGACACTGCCAGACATTTTTCTAAATCTCGTTCTAAATATCGTTTAGTTTTTTTTAATTCTATTTCGAAATTTGAGGAATTATTCCTCAATTTCATTCCTCATTTGGATATATTCCAAATTTGAGGAATAAAAAATCAATAAACACAACAAATAATTTCCCGACAGGACCGAAATGTAATCCCATCCAAAACTTTTAGATAAACAGAACTATTCATGTATGCATAAAGCCAAAGTTAATTTTTACATGATTTTTTCATCAAACCTCAACCGACACACAATTTTGCGACAAGATCTTTTAGCAATCTTTCCCCTCCCATCTCCCAAGGTCTGCGGGTGTATGAAATCTTATCAAGGCGAAAGCTCATCGTGGGCGCTTACCTGTAGAGGAAGAGATGAGAAAATTAAAAACATAATTAGTTTTCTTGGTTGAAATTAGGTCGCGTGTTTTGAAACGGGCTACTCAGACAACGACAGTAAGGCAAGGATAAGTATGCTTGATAGATTACACTGCTTCACGGGCACAGTTGTCCATCCGCGTTGATAATCGTGACGGGCTTCAAAAAGTGTTTGTTAGAATAGGAATAATAAAGTCTGTTTTGAAGAAAGGGCTTTTGCGTGCTCTTTCAGGCATGGTATTTATGTTCATTTGCATTCTTTATGCATTAACAATTTCTCGATAAAGATTTAAAGGTGTTTTGAAAATAATATTAATCATTCACACTAAATACAAACGCAAATATGTTAGTCGTCGAAAAACAAAGCCACCAACCAACAATCTAAATTATTCTTTAATATCCCAGCAGCTGACATTTTCCCATTCGCAAGCTTGAATTATAACTTTACTGCTGATACGAATCTCTCAGAAACTACGGAATCTGCACCAACCCAAAAGTACAAAATCACACACACACACATTGACCACCATTTTCCAGTTTGTGCTTAAACGTGCTGCGCCAAAAATTGCATTCGAACTCAGGTGTGCTGTTTTGGCTGGGTCCCCTTACACCGTCTGCAAACGCAAGACCATCCAATTTGCAATGCTAATGTCGACCCTGAGCTCCCCCTAAATTTGTCGTTCACACCCTCACTAACCAACCTGTCCTCGTTGAGCAGTAGTGGCGGTACGGTGTTTGACCGTCTTCTCAAGATTTTTCGGTAAACTCCTTGAGGTGCCGAGAAGCTCTTCGCAAGGGTTTAGGGCACATCGAACAACACCTGACTGATAAGCCTGGTCTGTCTGTCTCTTCTACCGTACTGAAAACAGATTGCCTTGTTTAATGTGATGATTAGCAAATTTTCGAAATAAATTTTAACTTGCCTCCGAGTGATACATGAGGGCATAGCGAATAAAAAAATAAACATGGTTGGTTGACTGGGCCACCTTTCGTTGGCCATCGTTCCATCACACCATGTCGAGTGACTCAAGCCCTATTTGGGGGGAGGAATGGTAGCATGCAGCTAGTAAATGGTTGCACCTCGTTTTATCACTTGTAAGGAATCTTTCACGACACACAGACACACACACAGAGCCAGTCACTGACAGGCTGTTTATCAGCTTCTTTCAGACTACCAGAACAATAAGCATTGCTCAGCCACTGCATCGCCACTATCTATGCAAGCCAGAAAACCACAACGCCAGTGAGGAGAGAAGCTTCGAGAATTCTTTCCCCAGAGTAACTTCACTTCGCTTCATATCGCTTTAACGCCACTGTGTATTTCACACAAACAACGCGCTTCGCTATCAACGCCGGCAGCAGCAGCAAAAATCCTTACAAACCCGAAGAATACGAAGGCGTAGGCATCTATCCGGGGGTAGGCAAATGCACGCAGCTACTGGCCGCACTATCGGTGTATGCAGAACACGCTGCAGGCAGTATACACGCAGTAGCAGCAGCAGCAGCAGCACTACAACATTGTTGTTTGTTATCGTAGGTCAGGCAAAGACGAGTTCCTCCTCACTGTGCTTCTTCCTATACCTTGGACGTCCATATCTTCAAACGCCCCAGTTGTAATCTGTTGATCAGCTCGCTGTACATACTCAACCTGGTCTACGAAAACCTATTGCCACCTTGCACGAGCCCCATGTCTTATTACCCAGGCACAGTAGTCTAGCCGTATTTAACTCCTTTAAATTACACACCAACTCTAACATATCCAATGCTTTTGCAGGCCTCCCTCTTACAGGGCAGGGCAGACCTTTTCCGAAGTGTTGAAAACGCCACATTCTTAAGATGGATGTCTTAAAACCTACAACCTGCTGCTTTCACATATGCATTTCCCACCGTGAACGCTAAATATTGCATGAGAATTGATCTGTCCCCTCGAGTCGTGTTCGTGACGGTGCACTTCAGCCTCCTCGGTGGGTACAATCGGTTGCCAACTCGTGCAGAAAAGCTTTCAAATGTGAATGGGAAGTGTTCAGCTGTACGGGGGCCGTAGAATAAATTCCTTCTCCTACATTTCAACGGGTTATGATGTGCTAAAACCAGTTATTTCGCCCATCATAAGTTGAAGTAACCGTTTCTTACAACATCTTCCCGATGCTCGGTTTGAAGCTGTGGCGCTTCGGGGCTATATAACTCCGTTGACTTCCCATCCATACTGGATGATCACACAATTCGGTTGAAGGGATCGTTGTGCATCATTTCCCCGAAGCTACAAACTAGCGTGAAGCCCGTATATCAACCCCAACCCCTTAAAATCGTGTGTATGTGTTTTTGTGCACGTGCACGTGAGTTAGGTTAACGAGGTTCAGTTCTGCCGAACAGATTAAATGAACCGGTGCCGCATTGCGCTTTCCTCGCTTTCGGTGCGAGATTATGTTTAAATTTCTCAGGATAAATTCCAAACCTCCTGATATACCCTGGTGCCTGGTGGTGTAATGATTGCCCGTGCCAAACGTCGTACGCTAAAGGACGCTGAGACTTATTGTGTTAAACTCATTCAATATGCATGCTAATCAACCGGCGGTAACCAATCTTCCAAATCGCTTACAAAGAGGATGCATTCTTCGGTGCTGGTAGGTAAAGCAAGCACAATGGTGCCCGAAAACCTGCCGCTCACAGCCGCTCAATAACTAATTCCGGACTTGTCAGGAACATTAAGTATGCATTTCGTGCACTCAACAGCACCATTCAAATGAGAACAATGTGTTTCGCCGATATTGAATCAGTTTTGTAGACTGGCGTTTCGTTTACATCGTAAGATGTGAAGCTTTAGACGTAGGAAAGCCTGATGTCCTCACAGGCTATGAACATAAAACATACACCGTACAAAAAAAATTCAATATCTGTCAAATTTCTTCATCGAGATCAACTTTATCAGGTTCAAATACAAATTACAAGCATGTTTTCTTTTGCCTGCCCTTATCAATTTTTCCTAGGTGAAAATTACCAATTATACCCTACGTGGTTGATATTTGTATGATAAAGCTTCCAGATAAGTACACCCAGATAAGCATGCGCAAATGCCCAGATTGTACTTTCTACTGGTAAAAGTTTAACAATTTACCCCACCCGGAGCAGATCTTTAACGACGAATTTGTAAACATGCCGACACGGCGTAGATAGCCCACCCCGTAGTCCCTTATCAAAAACGGTTCCACAATCTCAAATAGGCACAATAATCGTAACCATTACACTTTGCATATCGTGTACCGCCACCCCCCGTGACAGTGACGCACGTGCTGAGATACACAGAATATGTGGGACACAACGAAATCGCTCCAAAACATGCCATTTGCCGGAAAAGTTCGATTATGAAACGAAACCCTCCGGAATCGAGAGTTTGGGTTATGACTCCTGCCAAATAGAGCCAATGAGGGAATGCAATCACGTCCTATAGGACAGGTCAACCGAACGAAGAAAAGGGTAACAGAGAAAGAGAGAGAGAAAAATGACTTCCGTAACGGCATACCATTCTTCACCGTGAACATGTGTTCGACCCGGTAGGGTCCCTGGGACTCCTCACTGAAAGGACAGATTATTAACAATTCTAAGCGAATGAAATCCGTCCGGCACGATCGGTAAAGCACATGTGACATGTGCGGAATGTGTATTATTCCTTGGCCGAACTCTTTCGAGCTATTGCAAAATGTTCCAAACGATGTAAAAAATCTCGATAGCAGACAGCAACAAAAAAAAATGCGATTCGAAAAAGGTGAGCGGGCAAATGATTTCACCCTTTCGCCAGGGCAGAAATTCAATTGCACAGGGAAGTTAACACAGCTACAACGGTCCTATGCAGACGACACGTTTCGGAACAGGTACTACAGAAACTGGACCTACACCGTTGCTGACTAATTCCCGTGTTGTGGAAGAGCGAGATAGTGAATTTGAAGCTGCGATGGCAGGGTAAAAATGATTATGTTGGGAACTGGCGCTACTATGATGCTGCACTATTTTTGTCAACGGTCCCCACAGCAATACGACGACGCCAAGGTTAAAAAGGCTTCAAATGACACGTACGGTGCACGTGTCCTTTAACCAACCGTGCCCGGATAACCTTCTGCAACATTCATTTTGCGAATAAAAAAAAACGGTAAGAATTGATGTCGATGCGAGGAAAATGTTTGTACGCAAACGCATGTTTATTAAGGTGGTTCCTTTTTGTGGAAACCTCAGTTTTTGAAGCATTTCAGTACTCGTTTTGTTGAAGTTAGGGTCCAATTTCTTTTTTTGGAAAATTATTATTGATGTCCATATCAATCAGATTAGTGATAATAAATAATATGAAACCGAGACGGCTCGGTGGTGTATGTGATAAACGGCGTCGGTCCACACGGCAGGACTGGGGATCAAATCCCATCCGGACCCCGTAGCAAGGAGTGATTCAAAAAAAGCATGGAGTGGTAAAAATAAGTCTAGTAAGCCAGAAATGGCCGGAGTGACCTTAGAGGTTGTTAAAGCCAACAATAGAGAGAAAGAGAGAGAGAGAAAGAGAAAAAGAGAGCGAGAGAGAGAGAGAGAGAGAGAGAGAGAGAGGAAGAGAGAGAGATTCTACTTTTTTCTTTTTAATTGTTTTATTGAAATGGTGAAATAACGTGTGAGTTCGTTTCGTCGCGTAGAATCACCAACTGTCTCAGTCATGAGTTGAGCAGCTCATTATTCATTCATTCTTCACTTATCAATATCCAACACAACAAATAATGTCTCTTGAAGTTACAGTACCCTGTCCTAAAAGTCCAAACATTGCCCAAAAATACGAACTCAGAAACTAACATTAAATTTAGCATGATTTTCATTATTTTCACAACAAACGATAACTGGTAACATGCTAACTTCTTCATCTAGGCCTGTACATTTGATATCACTCTATCTATCATCATGTCATTCCGATTCCCTAAGAGTGTCTTTTCGCACGTACTGCAAATGTGGCTAATACCCCCTGGCACAAATAGGCACGTTGCTCGTGGATGACCAAATTCAACCGATTCAACGTTCTTCGAACGTTCTTGTGTATCCTCAATTCCATAACACCGACCATGTCACGTCTCCACAGGCAAGAACTGAATTTCATTTTCCCACTTTTCAATGGGACACATTTTTTTGTTTTTCCTCCATGTGGTTCTCCAGCAATATAAGATGATGGCAGACCCAGAAGCGATTGTAGCATTGTCACGCTCGTCAAATGTTAGTTGCCAATAATAAATACACCAAGCTGTGACTAACTTCTCCTCCGCTCGGGATGGCAAAAATGGGTGCAAAGTTTTTTTTTCTCCCTTCTTTTAACCTTCACACGCATACCACATGTGTGACACAGTTCTGGCAACTGACGAGGGGTGTCAATGACATACGCTCTGAGACAAACCTCAACGCCATGGCGCTCGATTGGATTCTCCAGTCCCAACCGATACCGGTGAGCGTGTGGCATGGTAATAAATTAAATCATTTCTGTTTTCTTTGCGTTCTTTGAAACGGGCCCCATGTTTCGCACAAAACGACTGTTTCGTTTCTTTTTTTGTGTTCCCCGCACCGGTGACGATTTGTGTAGACGGCGCTTCTTCACGTAACGCATAACAGCCGGTGAAGCTTCCGGTAACAGCATATGTTAGCTAAATTAGTCACCATGAAAGGTGAGGAAGATGCAAAAAAACTGTGCTATCTGTCAACAAGATCGTAAGCAAACCTATCTCGACGGAAAATTGCATCTCATCCTGTACAGCTTGTTTCACGTTGAGCATCTCTTATTCTCCCATGTTCAGATATGAGGCAAAACGCACATATGGCTAGGTGTGTGCGAAGGTGACGCAGACTGACAGTTGTGTTGCGCTATTAATTTCATAATTTCGCACCACCACCTGTTCCGTCTGTGTACATATCCGCCCTGCACAGTAACATGATTAAATCCCACACCAGCGGATGTACGTGTCACAGAACTCTTATCGTTCAAGCTTTCGTGTGCATCGGGCGAATGCACCGCTCACTCAGTGCACAGCTTATCTTCCGGCCATCGCCTAGAAGCGATGCTGTCTCGAGCACCACAATTAAATGGCATGTTGTGCAGCAGCACTCCTACGACAACTGAGAAGTTTTGCACAACTTTTAGAAGATGTAATTGGAAGCGGTGCAGAAGTTTAAAGAGGAAGCAAACTAACGTACATTAACCCTTGGCGGTGTGTGAGCGCTTGGCCGTGGCAGTATCTTTGTCAGCCGTTATTGTTTAAATTTAATTTTTCTATTTCGTGTCATCCGCAATGGAAAAACTATTTCCCAAGAATTTCCCCATCGCTGGTAAACCATGCTGGCTTAATGACGCATGAAAACTTTCCTTTATGTAATTGAATCAGATTAAGAGATGGATCATTAGCGACTTGATACAGGGGCAGAAAGGCATTTGAAAGTAAATTAATAACGCTTGATTGTGTAATTGAGTAATGCAGCTAGTGAGGAGGAAATAAAAAGAGGAAAATTAGTCTAATTTTGTACCTTTCTAGCGTTTTTCAACGCTCTAGTACCATTGAAAGCAAATTGCACATTTCGGTTTACGAAGGCAACTAACTAATCGGCCAATTTTTTTACCTTTTTTGGGCAAATTAATTCGTTAAATTGATTTATACCAAAATGAAATAATATTCAGATAACAAAACTTTTTAACACTAGAACTACCAGCGTTTTTCGTTCTTGGTTAATTTTTAAACAATTTCGAAGATTTGGAGTATATTTTATTGTTTATTTAAGATCGTACTATAGAAAATAAACCATTTCCGTTTATTAAATGTATAAACGAAAAGGCTTATTTTTCGTCAAATGCGATAACTTACCGTTGTTTGTGGTGAATTGTTTCACCAAACTGTCTTAACAAAGTGCCATTAGTGTTATATTTGCACGTTAAAAATCCGACACTCTATTGAACATTCCTTTCCGGGAAAAAGTAATTCAAGTCAACGTTTTTCCTTGTTTTTTTTCCTCCCAATATTTGACATTGAGCATTACAAATTCGTGAAAAACAAAAATGGAAAACAAACACGTGCAGGAAGTAAATGGACATTTTCACTCGCCTGTGCTCGCTCCCGTTGCTGCTGCGCTCGCAGCCCCATTAATGGCGGCATTTCAAAATAATCCTTTACCCATGCTAACCGTCGTCAGTGACTTACGGTGCCTCGTAATGTATGCTCCCCCGGTTAAAGGGCACCCGGTCGCTTCTGTTCTCTTTTCGACTTCAAAAAAAGAGGATGCTCCACACGTCCGTTATGCGTTGAAAATCGAAAGGAACGGAAACTTCCCAACAGCTTCAAGCAGCACCCACAGTGGAGTGGTTCCGAGCGGGATGGGATATGATGGCAGATGGAAGTTCATTTGCATAAAAGAAATATCTGTCATGACGCACAATTCCCATCCCGCGGTCGTACGGGGTCGACGGGTTTTTCCACCGAAGCCGTACAATAGCTGCTAAAGAATAGCATTCCATGACGCAATGGTGGTAAAGAAACACGATGGAAAGAGGCATCGTACGCTGGACAGGGAACCAAAGAGTGAAAGCATGATGATGAGAAAATTCCACTGTCAGTGACGAGGAGATGCGCTCACAAAAGCAAATGCCACACACAAACACACATACAAACACTTAAAGAATATCCTTGTCCGTTCGGTATCGGAGAAAAGGGCGAAGATTTTGCATTCGACTATATTTTCTTGGGGGTTTCTTTCTCTTTTCTTTTTTTGGCTCCTGTGCTAGTTTACCACATTTTTCAAAACAATTTACTTCCATCGTAATAGACAGCATTGAAGCGATTGGGAAGTTTGGTGTACCGATGGAAAATCAATTTGTTTGATGGACCACAATGGGCTACCGCAGAACGACCATTCGTTACTGGACGTCAAGCACCAATGTGGAATAATATCAGTCATCCCTAGACAGCCTTGGATATCAAGAACTTCCCTGGTCGTCCTGGTACGTCTTTCTGCTTCCCACTGAGGTACGGATCATGTTTTGCCTCATTTGAAACGAGTCCCATCATCGATAGGTCAAAAAGGAATTCCCATTTACAAGACAATCTGGCACAACCAAGCTGCCACTCCGTATGCTTCTGTAGTGGAAGTGTGAACTTGAAATTGATTTCCGACTCGTCCTTCCAAATCTACTGACTCGCTGCCTCTTGTTAGTGAAACTTCCAATATCCGTGGGCCGCTGTTGCATCCAGCAGCGGCTAGGTTTTCGCTGCTGTCCACTTCGTACTGTCCGGTTGTCGGAGGAGTACCCGTCGAGGAAGTGGTATAGAAGCAAAAGCAAACCACACAGCCGGAAACCACCCACGTAACGGAAAGTCCGGACGCAGAATCCGGCACGAATAATGGCATTCCATTCCATTACAAAGCTCGCTTCTCCAATTCGTAAACTCCAAATCCTGCAATCGGTGAAAGATATTGCTATGTCGGAGGGGTTCTCTTCTTTGGTGTCTTCTCTTTCCATGAAAATTCGTTGTAAAAGAGAAAAAAAACATCAGAATCAAGGACCCTGTTATAATAGGTGGAGATAAAGCTTGCCGAGATGGATGTACTGAGAAAATCTTTGGAAGAAAAAAAAATGCGATGTGATTCATGTCGCACCGTTGTCAGAGTTCGGTACATTCCATACCCTCCATTGGTGCGGGAAAGTCCGCAAAGGAGTGCTTTAAGAAGAACACGCTCGGAAAAACTTTCGTCAAAAACCTAATGTCACCGATGACACCAACGCAAAGGTTCCTGGGCGGCTAACACTGCAGGACATATCTCATCCTCGTTCGCCTTTCTGTGCGCATCTCCAACGTCCAGCCCACCACCAAAAAAGGACAGTTCAGTTCAAATGGAATCCCTATGTATGGGTGTTGTTTGGGAACAACAACCAGCAAAAATCTCACAAAGACGATTTAGACACAACATTATCTGCTGCTTTTCTTCGCGAAGAAAAACGTCGGCGAAACTCTCTTTTACTGACATGGAACAGGAAGCGTCTCGCGGCGGCGGTGGCACTCCTAAAGAATGCCAATTTGTGGTGAAAGGTAATCGTTGACTTGTTTTAGGATCATGAAGTTGAAATGAGATTTCCTTTCGGTGCGAAGCTCCTGTACGAAAGGACACCCCCAAAAACGACCCGTGTCGACAGGGGGCGACGAAGAGTAAATCGAGTCCATTCTGTCACAATGGAACGCGCATATCAACCCTTCGTCGGACGTACTCTTCTTTCAGACGCTGACCCGGTGAGCTCTGGAAGAAGCTTAAAGTCTGTTCGAAAAGCACGATGGTACAAAGGAAAGTATTTCAAGATCTTTCCTCCATTCTTTCCGACCCTGAGTGGGGAATTCGAACGCGAAATTGAATTGAAGGACAACGCACAGTTCATCATTTTGCTCTTTATCGTTAGTAGACTCCCGTGTCTCCTAACCATTCTGCCGTAGCACGCGTACGGTGAAGAGTTGTTCGGAAATGTGGTTCCGCGTAATGGGATGGAATGGATGGTTCTTTATTCGCATTGAGCAAACGCTTTTCACAGACCAAAGATTGTGCAAACAAGATAAGCTTGATCCTACTTGTAATGCGGCCAAAAAATGGGCGCCACACTTTTTAAACCTTCGCTACCATTCAGAAGCCATTTGCAGAATGGGTTCTTGACGAATTATTTGGCATTTGATTGAAGTACAACAAAGTCCCCTCTTTTCAATGGTTTTTTGTGTGCTGTGAACAAAGCAAGTAAATAGCAGCCTGGCAGGTGGTTTTTTGGAAGTTAGAAACATCGAAAAACGGAACATGCTGTGGTGGAATGATAACGACTTTGTTTATGAATAATTGAACCCATCAAGCAGAGCTTAAAGACATAAGTTTACTGATGGTAGAATTACACAATTTTAAGCAACAGTCACAAAACAACTTCCTACAATGAAAGAGTTGCACATTGAATCAAATTTCATGTTGTTTTTAACAAGTGTAAACTGTCCCCTTCTGAACCTTGATTTCTTTAAAACGGACTACAGTTTTAAAGCGTTTTTTTCAGTTTTCAGTTTTATTCAATGTTTGATTAATTTCCATATAAATCAATTTCCAACAAGATTAAATTACATAAAGCGCCTACAGTTATGCAATCAGAAGAACGAATGACTCCATAAGAACCGTTCAAAGCATATAGTCGTTTCTTTCTATCTTCAAGTTATGTCTAAAATTTAATATATTTTCGTAATGAAATTTTCCTTCTAGCTTTGAGGCATACCATGAATTACAAAAATCACTGGAAATGGATCTCTTTATCAAGCACGTATGCAATTTGTTAAAACATGAAAGAGAATACATTCTCAAACATACAGTGCTTCTCAAGTGCCTCTCCAGGAGTCTCTTTTTCATTTCTATACACATCCTATCCAGTTAGCTCGCTAAAGGAAAGGTCCAGAGTTGCAGCTAAGCATCCAGGATCTATTGAGCGAACAGTAATTGACCGGTTCCGTTACCGTACTAGGCACAAAACGCAGGATCCCTGCGATGTGTTTTGTTTTACTGGAAACCTGTGTTTGCGATGTAATTCTACATAACGTAAATGCAAACAAAAGCCACCGCTTCATGTTTTGAGAGGATTAACAGATACGGGGAAAAAACGAAGCTTTTCCACGGTTGCTCTTCCGCTATTCATGTAGCAATCGAAATGATGGCGGCCGCTAGAGGACGTGCAACCCTTTTTTTTTGCCCGGGAAACCCACCAGATTCTGCAGATCGGTCAAGTAGCAAACACATTGCGGAAAAAACGTTGAAAATACACTCCTACCGCTTGATCGTACCCGTAGGGCATTTCATCCGAGTGGGATCAGCGGACCATCAGCCAAAGGTCCAATCGTTCCGATGGGGCAATCTCTCGGAAAATGGTCAACAACTCCCGCCACTCAGCAAATAATCGTCCGTGAAGGGTTAGTATGGGGATCATCATCTTCGATTGTTGGTGGTTGAATGGAACAGAAGTAAAAATAAAAAAACACACACACACAAAAAACAAACATAACCATACCACTAACCACTCGAGCGAGCAAGCATGAAAACGAGAGCAAACAAAGATGAACTCCATCGATGTTGGGAGTAGTAATCGAAAATCTATACACTACCACGGTCGCCTCAAGCATTCGAATGTCAACGAGCCGGTGGGTTTCGTGAGAAGTTTATTTGCCAGTTCCAATACTATCCAATTTATCCGCCCTCGGTAAAACTATCTCTCGCTCGGGCACTCTACCCGAGTTGCCTTTCTTGGTACAAATGATCGAGGTTAAATCGCATAAGGTACTGCCAAGGGATTTCATTCCTTCGCAATGCCGAAGTAGCAGGTCATAACGAAAATTGGGATTGAATCAAGCGAAAAGGAAGGAAGTTCTAGAATTTGATGCAACCCTTTCATAATGTACAAACGGGAACGATATCCCAGAGTTGTCAGGAAGTACTAGTTTCGTAGAATCGGTGACATCCACTTTTGGGAATTTGAACTCTTCAAGATTGTTGTCCTACATTTTTCTACCCCATTTCTGGAATTATGGTGGAAATATATATTTCAAACATAATTAAATTTTATCTTTAAAATAAAAGTATTCAGTTCTCTGAATGTAAAGATCCTATAAGACCCAGGGATTATATCTTTGAAGTCTTCCGAAATTTCGTCTATTTTAGGTCTAAAGACAGCAATGACAGGATCTTCAAAAGTACTACGTTCTTTAGTATTCATTCAGCATTTGCCTTTCAAATCCAGTCGATTCAATCTGTAAAGTCTTTGAATGCCGATTTTTCCTTGAAATAGATTTTTTTCCCTAGCTTTTCAAACTTCAACCAATCAAAGTTGTCATCCATTCATAAGAAACACATCCAAATATTCGGTAACCCAATAAATTTTACAGCATTCCAAGATTACACGGCGGATATATAGCCTTATAAGTAAGTAAATAATATTTTGTAAATAATAAAATTAGACTTCAAACATAGATTCATGCACCTAATTCCTTAAACAACAGCTACCATGACAATGTTGCAGTAACAAAATGTAGCACAAAAAGTTGATTTATGATAACAATAAAACAAGCACACAAGTAACAACAAAAATGTAAAACTATTTTAATGACACGATGATTTTCGATAGCAACAACAAAAAAAAACACCCCCAACCATTCCTACCATATTCCGTACTCTAATGCGAATGACGTCAGTGCTTATTACGTATTACAGGCTGCGTTCGGGGGAGGTTGGTTGCAGCAATGGCAAAAAAATGCATTAACTAGCGTGAGCTGGCAAAATTCGTCATGTACGCACGGTTCATACATAAAAGATAAGCGTTTACCACGAATCACGAATAGCGAGGCTCGGGCCGGGGTTTATTATCATCAGGAATGAATTTTCGTCACAATTCCTCGTCCCGTTGCCGGACATGGCGACAGAATAGGCAGGATAATCATAGAAGCTGTAACGGTCAAGGTAACCACATGTAACGCACAAGCGCACAGAGCAAGATTACATAAATTAATAATAAATGCAATGCCAATGAGTGGCGCGGTACAGCAGCCGGCCTTTTATCAAAACCATTGCGCACTTGCACATCTACCAAAACAAAATGGCTTTTCCGGCATAATGGCATTACGGCACTCGGACGTACTAAGCGCAGCGTGAGGATGCAAAACAACATTTGTTACCTACAACCAATGGTTCCTGGTTTCAATGTAACGAAACTTCAGAAACTTCCACTATGAGGATGCGTTTTTGTACCCATAAGTTTGTCCAAACTGCAAGCCTTTTTTTTAGTTCGCTTGCTTGTTCCTAAAGAAAAAAAACCTCCACTCATAGCTGGGCTATGACACAGGACAATCGGAGTGAACGATATTTTGAGGGGGCAGGAGATAAACTGCGTCATATGAATGAATTATGGTGCCATTTTCGGTCCACTGCTGCAGCAGTTTATTTCCGGGCGGGAAAGAGACCGAAAAATGATCCCCACCCCGACGCCGTTTGCTGTACTGTACGCAAAGTGTTTTCCTAGCGTAATATGATGGTAAACGGGAAACGGTATGTGCCTTAAGCCTGTTCTGCCACTGCTGCTGCATGAGAGCTGCTCGGGGGTAGCGTGTGTTATCCCTTTTACCTCCATTGCTTTGAAAGGACAGTGTTTATGTGTGTACTTTGACTTTCTTGGAGAACGGTTGAACGAAGCACTAATCTTGACAGACAGATGTGGAAGCTGCAAAGACGGAAGCTTCTTTAGAGAGGAAGCGTTTAGATGTCTGTCGCTTCATTGGATCTGGGCTCCTACTTTAGGACGACAAAATTCATGAGTTTCACTTTTTCTTCCCCAAACACACACATGCTTGAAAGGTAATGTCCCGAACAAGAACCGGATTCAAGGACCAAGAAAAAACTGTATAGTAAAAAAAATCGCCCACACCCTTCCCTTTGGTCGAACGGCGAAACTTTCGCGCTAATTTACGAGTACGAGCTTCTTAACGCGCCCCGTCACACCGACCGACTTTATCTCTTCTTCATCGCGTTCGCACATACACAACTGTTTTATGGCGCGTAATGGAGCCAATTTTATTTGTTCTTCCTTCTGGTTTTTTGTTGTTGTTGTTGCTTATTTTCCTTCCGTTCACGTTAACGTTCCCCCAAAACGCCGAAAGTGCTTCTTGCACGTGAATCTCCAGTTTTAGGGGGTGTTTTTTTTTTCTTTGCATTTTCTCTTCACAAAAATGTTCCAAGTACAAGCAGTTCCAAGTACAAGCAGTATAGTACCATCACGGGAAGGTGAAGCTGAAGGAGACGCACACATAAAACGGAAATGTGTCCCGGGCTAGTAGCGCACACCGACGTGTCCGCTGTACAACGTTTCCATCCGTCCATATAACCGCACATAAATGCCATGTTTTGCGGTCGGTTGTATTGTGTAGTGGTGGGCCACCCGACCACCTTCAGCTCCCGGCTAATAAAGTAGCTCCCGGGGACAATTAACTGAAGCTGCCCGCTTTGACCGCACCCGAAAGTGCTGCTTGCTTGCATTCAAACTATTAGAATTTAACACCACAAACTATAACTTCACCGCTCGCCCCAGGCAGGCAAAGAACCAAGCGATAGCGACATTGTTGCACGGCTTGCATCACATTCCTGATACATCAGTTTTTCCACGTACATTGCAGCATCGCAGCAGGATATCCGGGTTTGTACCGTCCGTACACCCACACCTGCACTACATTTATCGGTGAATGCGAATGTGCTGGTTAATTGCTGTAATGTGCACTGCGGTGAACCATTAGTGGAAAGCTCATTGCAAGCTTTTGCCCGTCGGAAGGGTGGACAATTTAAGCGCAGCAGTGGGACCGTTTGCCAAAAGCTTTGGTGCGGGCATGCGCCACCAATTAGCATACGGTGGGTAGGAAACTGATTTTATATGCCACAGCAAGGTTTGCCCTTCCAGGGGTTAAAAAGCGGGGGGTTTACCGCCAATAAACAAGCGATAGTTTTAGAAATTTTGTGAGCATTTTGAAGGTCGTAGGATACCATTTTCTCGCGTAACAGTATTAGTAAATTAATTCATTTGTTGACATCGGTGTGTGAAGCTAAATATTTGTGCATACTTTTTACATGGAAATTAAATTTAATTCTTAGTATGTTCACCCACAACCGGACCTGAGGAAGAATAGTTATTGATCATAGCTAAGGATTCCTGAGGAAAGGTTTCCTGAAGAAAGGTTTCCTGAGGATAGGTTTCCTGAGGATAGGTTTCCTGAGGATAGATGAGATAGGATAGTTAGCATTACCTTGAAGCTCCAATATTTTTGTTTTTGGTTTACCTTTTGATTCATCTCCGTAGAGCGAAATATTCTTTTTCCAATTTAAACTATTACATTATAATCTGCTATCCAGCGTACTGGTTCGTGCTATGAACTCGTTTTTTTCTACTTCAAAACTTTTCTTATAGAAAGCTGATAAATTCACTAGCAATACCTATTATCCGGCACTCTCTATGCGCTATGCATTGTTTATACAAGTGATCAAACCATCCAAGGACTCCCCCCCACGCTAATGGCAAAGCGCTACTTACTGTCCTGGTAAAGACAAATGTATCTTTGTTCTTGTCCTGCCAACCCTGCTAGAGCTAACCGAATCTTAACTAATTCTGTTAATTATGCAGTGCCTTCATTTGACTTTCGCCGTACCACGATCCAGAACAACACAACTCTTAGTTTACTACTCCTTACTAATTTATCAAGCATTTTCTTCCATTCGTTCGACCGCTCGCTCGTGGCTAACCGTTTCGTAAACTTTTCGCTGCAGAAATTCTTCATCTTGGAATAGCCATTGTTGATACACTAGCAGCGTCAGATTCTACGATTCAAATGTTTTACTTTGCAAAACAGCATGCAAACAAAAAAGAAAGCCCGCTTTCTTGTCTAGTGCAATCCAAAAAGAAAACACAACTATTCTCATGCAAGAAAACACCAAAATGTCTTGGTCTATTCTAGCAACTGCTGTTTGGGGTTGTACCCATGTACCATGTTACAGCAGAAACCGAGACACATTTCTACAACCCCGATATGGTTACGACAGCATAAAAGGGAATGTAAAGCGTGTATGTCTGGCCGGGGATAAACCATGTCCGCGCCAGCAGCGGTAAAATGGCTACCCGTTTACTGATCCGACGACTGCTGGCGACATCTTGGCGTGAAGGGAAAGAATTGCAAATACGATGGCAAAATGAACGCCATTTAAAGATGCACTGAAGCCGGTGGGACACACTAGCGTTTGTGAAACAAAAGAATGATACGCAAACGAACGACCAAAAAGCATGTGCAATGAGAATGGTAAACGAAGGAATCATTTATGTTATCCATTTTTTTGTGTATGGTGTATCTTCACTTGAGCATCGAATATGTCAATGATAAGGCGAATGGATGAATTTATCCTAATTTTATAATATAAATCCTATCTTTCCGAGGAACTGTAACAAACTGTGATTATCGTTATTGAGTTGAAAAGAAATAATCGCTTTTTTCCAAACAATTCTTTGAGGACCACAAATCTAAACACAATAAGAATTAATATTCTTTCATTTCGCACATGATTTCGCTTTGTGGAATCCTATTTCAAAAACTTTTCTGCATTACTGTAACTTTTAAAAATATTTCCTCAAGGCAAATAGCATTCGTTTCCAGGAGGTTGCTAACAAATTCTTCAAATCTTTCACTTTCCGAACGTAGCGATGAAAATTTTCCCCAGCCCGCTCAACGCAATCACAACGGCAGCATCGGTACGACATAACACCGAAGATTAAAGGGATCATGGAATGAAGAATTAGAGGAAATTCTTCAAAAGCCTACCCAGTTCCTCTGACAAAAAAAAACTGGATCTTTCCCCAAAAACCATAGCGCTTCGCGCCCCAACAACCCCAACAACGGCAGGTGAAGCTGACGAGCATTAGGTCCAAACAAAAAGGACACGATGAAACTTCCGTGAATGTACAGAAAGAGCAGACACGCTAGTGTTTAGGCGCAGGAAAACCTCCCAAAATGGAAAACCTCGGCCAAAAACCTCCGTGGGGAAGAATGAGGATTAAATTCTTAGTGCCGTGAAGCTAATGGGTGTCTTGCGTTCCCTCCTGCCGGCAAACCATTTTCGAGCAAGCAGAGTGGAAAAGTTGAACCACCGGATTTAAGCTTTCCATCTTCAAGGCTACCCATGGGACAGCTCATCACAGTCAGAGACCCTAGCCGAGAACGATGGTTCGTTTCGTAAATTAGATCTAACTAAATGTTTCGTTCAATAGCGAACGAAATATTTTATGATATTTTCTACTGGCCATCTTCTCACAACAGGACGTCGCGTACGCAAAATGGATTATGTTTGTGCATGAATTCTGGAATTAGGTAGAAATGAAAATCGTCTTGGTATAATGATTTATACCAGAAATTTAGAATCCTATATATTTCTTGTAGTTTCAGATAACAAAGTGGGATAGATTTAAACTTTAGTTCTTGAATAATAGATTATTAACTTTTGCTAGAAACTGCCAAAATATGAATTTCTCTATATTTATTTTAATCTCATCAAATAATCAGCTTCATCATTTGAATTTTTTCAGGACAGATGTGAGTAGATGTACTTAGTTGGTGTATTTGTTTATATAAACTAAATTTAAAAACAAAACCCACAAGTTTTGAAATCGATAGACATTTCAGTATTCTATATACCAGTGGGAACCACTGAGCGTAGGCAATTGTAATTTAATCAATTTTTAATCAACCCTACTAACGGATCGCTTTACACAATTTCTTACGGGTAAGGGATATATTTTTCTTCTATTCGTCCAACACAACCCCCTCTAATCCTTACAAGCACATCATTTACCATTCTCAATTTCAGTTCACTTTTCTAGCGCATTCCGCTCGATAATAATCTCTCATCCGCCCAATGAAGAACCGTGGGTGAGCTTTTCGATTTTCCCAAACGCCATTTGTAAAAACTTACCAACGTACAAAAGCCGTATCAAAACGGCTCGGAAAGTCTCGCTAACAAACAGGCACCACAAACAACCGGTACAGCCGAGCAACAATCCGGAATGTCCGAGCAAGGAGTCGAGCCGCGGTGACTCGTCGTACCGTCCAACCGTTCGGGGGTTGGGAAAGTAATTATTTGTAGTGCAGAAGAAATTGAAAAAAAAAGACACACAAGCACACGAAACAAAATCAATACCGGCTTCGGTCCTTGATAAGTTTTGTCTTGGAAGGTTTTAAGTTTTCCGTGCTTGCCTTTGCGTCCACCGTTTGCGTCCAAACGCCAAACAAACGATGGGCAATTAATGAGTAGCTGAATGGGAAGTTTCTCACAACGATGCCTAGGTTTCATAAGACCCTAACGTGCACAAACAAATGATGAGCAGCTTCGATGGTGTGCGATGAAAATCGTTTGCAATGAAATTTATCACCCAAGAAAATAGTTTGATTTCCTGCAAACGGAACAGTGCCATAAGTAAGCGCCCGTACATAATTTCAGCAATTTTGGCATTCGAGAGGTATAGTATCGTTTTTTCCCACTTTCCTTATGATTTTGAATCTTCATTTTGCACTGACAAGGAGCCTTGTTTGTCCATTATCATAGTCCCCCCTTCAGCTCTATGCTCGCTTTCGGTTCCTTTGCTCGATCCCTTTCTGCAATAGGCGGACAAAACGGGAGTTGGAAAAACACTTTTCCGCCACCGAAAAGAATCTTCAGCAAGAAACGGCAGCCTGCCTGCCTGACTGCCGCCTCATAAATATGGCCAGCTAACGATGGCACAGTGCAAATAGCGTCCAGGCCGGGCACGTTTTCACTGGCCCAGCAGCACTGCAAACTGCAGCCTAATGCATCAACTGCCGGAAAGAATGGCGAGCGGTGGTAGTCCCGGGGGCGGCTCCGGGTGTGTTTGTTTGTACGCCTCCGCAAACTTGCAAAACTGCAGTCGCCAACGTCGACTACTGCAGCGACCAGCGTCGAAACTAAGACATTTTTTGCTCCACCACGAGCACCACACCCGTTCGGGAGTGGGAAAACCGTGTTCGGTTGAATAGTATGAAGATTTCTGTCTATTTTTGTTCCGGTTCCGTTCCTGTCCCTGTTTTGTGGTTCGGTTTTTATTTCCATCCCATCGTCATACGCGAAACGGCCATTGAATGCTGTGTGTTTGTGTATGTTTTGCTTCGAGTATAAGTGCCTATGAAGGATGCGTTTTTTTTTTCGCTTCTTTTCTTACCCCAAGAAGTTTGAGGAGTAGCAAAGAAGAAGAAAAAAACCTCCCGGAAGGACTACATCTAGTTGGGGGGTTTTGGAAAAGCAAGTCCTTGGCGTGCTGAAAGAATGCTGCAAATAAGAAAAACGTAAAAGAACCACGTATACGGTTTAACCTTCTTCTTCTCCAGAACTGAGTGGATTAAAAAAAATCCACTCCCCACCCAACCGAGGCGTTTGTTAGCTTTGCCAAAGGAAGAAAGACGTCGTTCCGTTTCCAATATGCCCTTTCTTGGTTAGCTAAACATGGTTGCCTTTGGCCATACATGCATTCTTGGCGTGGTGAACCGTTTTCCGAATGCCAAACAAATTGTGACTGTCGCGGGTGTGCGTTTTGCAGTTGACTCGCCAGAAGTCGTTTAGCGTATAAAGGAGGCAAATTTTTTTCTACGTCCCACACGAGTTATTGTATTATTGTGATGTTTTAGATACCTAAACTTTTACATTATTTCAATATCCTAGAACCTTACCGAGTTGCAAACATTTTTGGGGCGAGTCTTTCAGATACTAGTTTCATATTTTTTACATCTAACTGATAGGTTGATTAATAAATTTATCTGTGTCTAAGCTAAATGTTAAATGTATCCAACAAGATAGAAATAAAAAAAATAACTTCGTTGATGTAGATGATGTCCGAAATTTATCATCAGTTTTACTTAATTTGTACTATTCAACCTTTTAATGGTTTTTTTTTATTTTTATGACTTTTCACCATTTTGTATTTCCCCCATCCTTCCCGTCTCCCGTCTTCAAATCCTTTCAGGCTTAAAGCTCACTTGAAATGAGCTCATGAAAGGTGAAGTGATACAAAATATCAAATCCTCAAAAAAATCATCATCTTTAAGCTTCCGCGAACACTACTTCCACCTTGAACGAATACGAATTTCTATCGTTTGCGTATCCCTTCCTGTACCTGTCACTTAACCACTTCCGCCCCGTTTCCACAGGGCAGCAACACATCATCCCTGGCTGGATAATGAGCACACCCCATTGCTACGATGTAGCGCACATAACATAATAAACCAATGAGAATTTAAACAAAAACACAGTTCATTTTATAGTTGGCACTACATCATTACCAGCCAGCAGTGTGTAGCAGGCGACCCTTGAAACGGCAAAAAAGCCTTCCGTTTTCTCACGCTATTCAAAGCGTTCTCCACAAGCACCCGGGCAGGATACGCTCGACAAGGCTTGTTTGGCACCGGTTAGGGAAAAACCTCTGCACGACGACACGTGAAGCTGGGCTGTGTTTGTTTAATTCCGAACGTACATCAACTTGGGATTGGGGACGGGGACACACACACAAGACGTGTACGTGTGATCTGCGTTTGAATAAATGAACGAGAGTTTTCTTTGCTTTTCCGCTTTTTCACTATGGTTTTTAGTGTCTGTCGCTAGGAGAAAGGAGTTGTTTTAGTCGTTCGAGTAGAAACGTTTGTTCGAGGGAAGAGTGTGTTATACTGCTTATGTACATTGTATCCTTTTGATGCTTTTCTAATACACACCGAGAAAGGTTTCCATTTCGCTAAAGAGTATTTCAAGCGTGAAATAAATTAGCTTTTAAATTGCAGCCATTGTACAAGAGAAAGATTTAAAATATTTCCCCTAATTTGTAGTTAGTTTTACAGTGTTTTATTTGTATATTATTATTTTAAAAGTCATATGCTACAAATGGCAATTACTTTTGTAATATTTCGTACATTATCTAGCTTCCCAACATTACCGACAATTATATTACGACCGCTTTCCATGAAAAGCCTTCAGCAAACGGTACAACCACATGGTCCATTTTGTTCCGCAATAAAACAGAATTCGCCCGAAACAGATAACCGTCGCGAAAAAACGCCAATAAAACGCATCCGGCCTTTTTTATTGCATACACACTTAAGCGGAAGTACTATTTCGAATGGCAAAATGTGTACACACACTCGCACACTCGCACGGAAGTTTCAAAACTTTTTTTTTCACCATTTTTGCCGGTCACATTCGCGCAGCTATCTGCTCAAGCTGGCACCTCCCGTGCGTTAGTGGTGATGAAAGCTGGATTATTGGAAAACTTTGACGTTTAGCTGAACGGATGAGCAACCACGAAGAACCACTGTCTGTTTCGCTACGGACACTTCCGTGACTGCTGACTGACAGATGGACAGACCTGACGAAGGACAACATCCGCTCGATCTCATCCCCCCGTTTTGGGCATGGACCACACACCCAAAAAACTGTGCGAGTTGAATATTTGACGAAATTTAAATTTGTAGCTCTTGACCAAAAAACAAAAAAAAGATATACCTCGCTGAAGTACAACGTGATTGTGATCTTAATACACCTAATAATACCAAAGGAAGGGAAAAAAGGACTGTGCGGGGCAGGGATGATAAAGATGATTTATTTTTCTTCTGGTGCGTCACCATGGAGAAGAAAAAAACCAGCCTTCCACCCACCAACCGCCAAGGGGAGGGTTTTTTTTCTGGCGGAGAGGATTGGGTGGAAAATTAGGTTAAACAGCTTACAACGGGGAATGTGTTTGCAAAATAGAAGTTTGTCCGAGGGAAGTAAAAGAAAAAAACAACAAACCATCGTAAAATGATCCCCTCCAAGCAGGATGGATAAAAACTTAAAGGAAAAAAAACAACCAAGAACTCACCCCCATCATTCATCCCTTTCTGTTCCGTCCCGGAATTCAAAGTGCTAGGAGGATTCGGGGATTTTTTTACGACCACCCAAGTTTGGGTCACGCTCAAAAGATGATTAGGGTTGGTTAGGAGAAAATCCTACTCCCTTTAAATAAAAAAAAAATACCAAGAGGACAAAAAGTGGGTGCGGGTTCCTCCCGCACCGTAAAACCCAGGCCTGGGGTTGAAATTTTCCCATCGTTATCGTTAGCTCATTAAGTGCCGGTGTGGAAGCTTTTTCCAGCACCAAAACCAGCACTTCTATCTTTTTTCAATATGTTCCTACCCCGTCCTATCGGTTCTTGTTCCACAAGGCCCCCGCGGACAATAGTTACCTCCATCCTCATCCCATCCACGTGGTCAGCTGGTATATCTGGGTGCTGGATATCCCCCCCATCAACCGGTGGAAATGAAAAGGGATGACCAAAATCATTATGCCCGTCATGACGGTGATGATGATGAGTATGAAGTGGGTAGGCTACACCGGATGGATAGATTGTACGAGCCTGGGGGAGTAATTTTCTTGGAAAAAGGAAAAACTTTATACACCTTTACTACAACCCTCTAACCTCCCTCCCCTCCCCGCGCGGGATGGAGTCCCCAGCGGGATGCTACGAAGTGTCGATTAAATTGAAACGTGCTTCTGCTTCGAAACGAGCGATGAAACCCAGTGTACCGGGAAAGATTGTTGGATTTAAAAGTAAAAAAAAGCTTAGGATGAAATTAAAGGATGTACTTTATGCAAAAACAATAAACCGCTTCGGTTGGTTTATATAGCCTGAACTAAAACCTCCCCCGAATGAGATCCAAGATAGGACTTGAGTTGGGTGAGTTGGAATTATCCAACAATCCATGAACATGGACTAACGAAACATGAAAAAAGAAGTACCAATTATTCTCTAAACTCAATTCACTATGCAGAAACAGAACATTTCATGTCACGAATTTGGAGATAAAAAGGTTTTATTTTTTGCTTGGGAAGACACTATTTTGCATTAATATTATACTCAAACAAAAAGATTCTTCCTAAATGTTTATTATCTTTTTAAAAATTAGCCCAATCTATATAAACCGACATTCGGACGTGCTTGGGTTGGAATAAACTGTTATGCACATACAACAAAAAATGAGGAAACAATTATAACAAAACGTGGACGAAAAATATTAAAAATTCGTTATCGTTCATATTTCAACATCAACAGCACCAACGCTGTGTAAATTGCAAAGGTAAACATTACATTCGGTAATTGAAATGTACTTTTTCATCCATGCTTCATTATTAATCGCAATTTTCCTACACCTTTTTTACCAGTAGTAAACCGTTTGTCGTGGGTAGCTCGTCACCAGTGCACAGTTCACATTCATTGCAACCGGATATCCATCGAAGACCTTGGATTTTTTTTGGACTTGGACCAAACGGAGTAGGCTTCATCACCAGCATCCCTTAACAGTTTTAGTGGGAAGCAAAATCCACCAAACTAACCGGCTTTCCCTTAACATCACTAAAAGGGGAAGGCGAGGCAAGCAAAACGACAAATCCCTTCTGTCCCTTCGGCGATAAAATGCAGCCGAGTCGAGGAAATATTTTAACAGCAAACCTAACCCAGCACGAATAGTAAAAGAACACTCACTTTCTTTACTAAAGGATTGATTCACCAAACACGAGCTCGATGGTCTACTGGTATGTGTGAGTTTGTCTAGAATGCAATTGCAATTCCATGTCACGTAGCGGAGATTCGTATCGCTATCCCTTTGCGCTTTGGTGAAATGTCCAACCGGGGCTTTCCCTTAAAAGCTTTCCATCATGGATACCGAACGATGGGATGATAAAAATTGCACTACCGGTGCACCATTGCTGCCCTAAAAGAAAAAAAGCTCGAATTTATGCAATCCCGTGAGCGTATGGGGAATGGTGGATTACGATGCAGATTATAGGGACGCTAAATTGGGACGGCGCAAAATGCATTCTGCTTTACATCTGTGTTTGCAACCAAACCGTTGACAAGATTAGGAAGAGTGATGTCGGATCTGGCGCGGCAGAAAGAACAATCACAGAAGTAAAAAAAAACTTCTGTAGGATAGGGATGCATTAAGTTTTGTTTCAAAAAAAGCGGCATATGAGGGATATTATGAACAGCAGCAAAATTCTAAGGACGTGAGTAGATATAGTAATAAGGATATCAACTATATTCTTGTCGGGAAAAAACCATGTTTGTGTTCAAACCGTTTCTGAAGAAGAAAAGACAAATCGTTTAGATTTGTGAACAAAACGGAATACTTCTAACACTTGAAATAAAAACATGCTGAAGTAAAGATCAGTGGAAATAAAAAAACTCGTTGAATATTTTAAAATTTTATATTTTTGTCATGTTCGTTAATATGTGTCGAATAACCTCGTCAATAAGGGGCGGACCATTGGTGCCTGTGATAGACGGCGCCGGTCCACACGGCACGAGCGGGGATCGAATCCCATCCGGACCGTCCATCCGTAGCAAAGACTGACTATACGTCTACCTGGTAATATGAGTAAATAAGTAAGTCTACCTGGTAAAAATAAGCCTAGTAAGCCAGAAATGGCCGGCGTGTGACCTTAGAGGTCGTTAAACCACGAAGAGAGAGAGAGAGAGAGAGAGAGAGAGAGATAAGCTCGTCGATATAGAATAATTTACGCTAAGTTGCCGTATGCATTACATTGTATCTTAATCTTATAAGCTCTTTTGGAGTTCCACCCTAGCTCAACCGACTATGCTAGAATAACAATCCCCAACTTCACATGCAAGGTGTTGGCAAATGAAAAACATTAAAGATCCGTTGATACTCGCCAATGATCTGCGCCAACAGGATTCAGATCTTGACATACGCTGCTGTCGTAGACATCATAGTTTCACAAGTCTTCTACGTAACGAATGCTTATCACAGGATCCAACAAGCAATGGAAAACCTCAAGTTGAAGATTAACGAAACAAAACGCCAACATAATTGATGATATCACTAGCGATCAGGGATGATTGGAGTCATCCAAATTTGAAGTCATTCAAAATTTCCCCAATCAAAGGTATGTACCGACAACAATAATACTGACCTACCAATCGGTCATTCTACACTCTCAGGAATCTTTCCAATTAGTCGTGGTGGTCGACTGGGATTATGAATTTTTTTAAAAAAGCTCAATACTTACAGAGGCGTGTTGTAAGCATACATGAAGTTTGCCCAAAATTGTCGAATTGCGCCATGTTAGAAAGGAAAATGCTAAGAAGCATTTTTGACCCTGCATATGTAGAAGAACATTTGAAGAGCAGTTATCAAAACGAGCTCTACTCATGTAACTTGAATTACTCGCAGCTCGTAAAGTCTTTATAGGCTTTCGTGGTGTTAGCCTGAAAATTCTGGATAATTTAGACGACCGATCTTGCGACAACCAAGACGGTGAGCGCGGTCTAGTTCGCTAAACTAGACGGAAATCAATAATATTCCCTCAAAATACAAAACCATATTTCCACAAAACACAACAATGCTTAATTAGACTTTCTCAGATCGTTCAAACACAGCACTTTACAATCATGCTACGGTCACAGCTATTAACATCCACCAAATTTCAGCACCCGTTAAATGTAATTGAATCAAACAACTGGAGCAAACAGCATGGCGGCGTTGCCGAATGGCCTTTTGCGGGAGAGAACATTTGAATTTTAATTGCTCGTCGAAAAATTACGCTGTTAATGATCGAAAGCAAGCCGCACACGGACGCTCTCTCTGGCATGTGATTTTTCTACGAGTTTTCTAAATTTCCTCCCAACCAAAAAGCAAAACCCCAAAGATGGTAAGGCAAACGTTCATTTCACCATCAATTCGGCAGGAATCCCTTTTTTTGTCAGTGAATGCGCCTAGAGCTAGAAAACGGGACGGTATGTTCGGTTACGCGGTTCCTTACCAAATTGCCCCAGAAAACGGGTTGCACAAGAGTGGCTGCTGAACATTTTCCGTTTCCAGTCGATTAGCGTTCGATTTTGGGGCGAAGGGAAATAATCAAATGCCAGCATCATCACTACCACGAAGTAAAGATCCATTTGGGAGCTTTCTTCCAACAGTTTCTCGATCTGCGTAGAACAAGTTTTTCCAACGATGAATCAGGAAGCGCTATTGATTTTGTGTACAGACGCAAAGGTAAGGAAAATTGTGGAAACTGGTACGTCAGTGTACAAACACTAGATTATCTTTTTACGGTTAATACACAAATGAAGGTACATTTTGCTGGCGTTGGATTTGAAAATGCTAGAGCAACCATGCGCTGGAAAGTGGAAGTTGCAAGAAATCTGTTGATCTTTTTCATTATATCGAAGCTATTACGAGTTTTCCAGAAGTTACAATCATTTCAAATTGTATACAAATTGTAAAACATTTCTCATGCTCATGTTGGCAGCCATACCAAAGTCAGCCGCACGCTTGAATGCACCACAAACGTTCATTTCCAACGCAATCTGCTTACTATCCACGTACAGTATCCTACACAATCATCTTCAATTTTGACCAAGATTTCTATCACGGGTAGAAAATATTTAGCAAAACGATGCACAATCGTTTTACCAACTGTTGGCTACCTATCATCAAATCTATGCTGGCGCTAAAGCAAGGTAACATACATATGAAACGATTTTCACCCTTGTCCGAATACCCTCTTAAAAGAAGGAATGGTTTGATGTTGTTTTTTATTTTAGCTGTGCAGTACTGACCACAACTTACTGGCAAGAGTAGAAGCATGCGGAAGCATAAAATCGATCGAGAAGCCAATTGCATTGGCTTTAGTAACACCAACAGCTTCCACCATAAACTTCCTTGTGGAGGGAACTCCGACTGAAACCCAATATGGCACACACACTACCCGACGAACCCGCATAAATCCTGAATGTTGGGTCAGCCTATTTCCGAAGGTTCGCTTGCTGTTAATCGTACTCGTTCCTTTAATAAGAAGGAAAAAACGTACAACATACAGATATACTAGCAAGCCATCGATATGTTCACCAACAACGCGGAAATAGCTTCAAAGGCTTGGACAGGGTAAGAAATAGAAGAAAAAAATCTTCGACCGACATCATGACCGCAACAAAAAAAACCTTTTACCATCGCATTTTCTCCCCCGTTAGGCAGGATAAATAAAGGATCATTTCCAAAAACCTTTTCCCAGTGCGAAGCATAACCGTTTCGTTGCATCAACCCTTCAAACCAGCCTCGTGATTTCATCAAAATGTTTTTGGTTTCGTTAGAGAAATTTATACACATTTCAGTAAACTACTCTTATTGATGTAGGGCAAAAAGTAAAAAAAAAGAATTAAACTTTAACTAGTTCTAAGAAATTTAAGATTAAAAAAAACTAAAACCTTGTGATTAAATGTACTCTTCAATATTGTACTCTACAATATACTGTAAATTGTAATTCCATGAAGTTATTTATAATAAAATAACACTTCTCATAAATAAGTCAAACAAGTTTCATTATTATACTCCACAAATAAAATGACGTGTGATGTACAGGGTCAAAAAATTATTTTATATCTCAACTCTTCAATTCTTCAATATGTACACAAGCCGTTCATTTGACATTCCATATCAATGGCACGCGATTCCATAACAATTTTGGATGATTTTTGGATGACTCTAACGTATGGTAACACAATTCTGCTACTGTTCCTCACTTTATTACGTTATGTTCAACATTGCTTTTCATTATTCGATACAAGAAGAAAAAGCACATTTTATTTTCTTTGAAGTTGTAATATAACCAACAAAAATCTCACGACCTACTTCACACAAGTGCAAATAAAAATGAACCATACAAACAAACAAAAAAATACATCTAAAGCAGTACGATTGCTGTAGCAATCGACAGTACAAGTAACGGCGAAATTGCCAATAAAAATGTTAATAACCTACCAAATGTTGCCCAACCTAAAAGGCCAACTGCTTCAAGGAATCAAGCACACGTACGGATACAGGCTTTTCTACAGCCATAGTTAATTGGTTCGGATGCTGTTAGTTGCCTCAATAATGAGAAATGTTGCTGTTTGCAGCGCCTCGAACGGCTAGAGTCGGTTTGCATCGAGATCGTTACGTATGTGCTTGGTGTGCTAAAATCATACACAAAAAAAAACCAACAAAACTGAAGACAACTTTCGAACAGTTTTCTAGGAATGAAAGCAAAACATTCTACACAGAAATATAGTACAGCAGCAAGGATTAGTAGGTACTAACATTCAGCGAAGTTCACAACACCCAAGAAATACAGTGCTGGAATAACAAGCATTCGCAGGCCCCCAAAAAATAAACATTTATCATTGCAATTATGTGAGATAGGTCTCACCCTCCGTATCATAAATCATTCATATATCCTGAAAATTAGCTTTCCACCACCGTTCACACCATTCGCTCGTTCGCCTACCATAAGACAGCAAGATTTATCACACATCGCTGTGTAGAAAGGAAAAGCTCATACAACAACAAAAACAGTACACGAAAAATGTCACTGCGCATTGAAAATTGCAAACGATATAACTAACACACGAGCGATAACGAGTGTAGACGACCTTACAGACCGTAAGATGTGTTTGTTTGTTTGTTTTCCTCGGTAGAGGTGGACCGATTAAGATAGTGCACATTTCCGCGAAAACCCTCATCTAATGGCGACCATTGATAACACTTTCTCATCCGTCTGCTCACTTTCCATTTTGCTCTCGCTGTTGTGGCGAAGAACAGGCGACCACAGCCAGCTATCGCTATAGCATAATTAGCTTGTTTCATTATCAGAACAAATATTTCATAAGATAATTACACTGTTAATTATGTGCCACGTAGCGTATCGGGGGCAGGTCCGAGGCGAGAACGCGTTTGGTAAGAACAAAAAAGCAACATCAAAAAAAAACCAACCATGGCAACAACAAACCTACATCCAACCCTGCCACAATGGCCTTAGTGGCCGGTGCGGAAGGGCACGGACCAAACTTGTGCCTTCTGCCGGGACGCTGACGTACGATGGCCAGGAAATGTGAAGCCCCAACAAAAAAAACCCCTGATAGAAACATTGCCGCTGACAACTTAGAGCGCGCTCACTGAAGCGTAACTAAGCCGGAGCACTTGTCGTTGGCCAGCAGAAAGGAAAGATGCTGGCCGGGAGGATTTGTGCGCGATGAAGCATACCGAAACAGTTCCCCGCGTATGTCCGACTTCTGGTGCCTGCACCGGTAGCACAAAGTTTCACCCGGTTGGCGTAAAGAAGTTGTCTAATTTTCCTTTTCCTGTGCACAAACTTTCTTGAGGTCCTGATGCTTCCCTCATCCTCGGCTAAGTGACTTCTTCGGGCCGGACTATGCGGGAAACATGGGCACCACAAAAACTCATCACACAGTGGCAGGCAAAACACATTAACGCTTCAGATGCTTCGCAATGGGATTATGCAAAAGCGGGAGTGGTATGCTTCTTGGGACACTGGGTTCCTTGTTACGAGATATCAACCACAACCATTACGAAGTTACTGGATGTAGAAGAGTTGTAGATGGCACTAGTGAGTTCGCCTTATAGAATCCCGTTTGCACTATTGAAGATGAATTTTAAAACACACAAAGCTCTCTCTCTCTCTTTCTCTCTCTATCTATCTTTTTCTATCTTTATAAAGAAATAGTCTAACAGTGGAACCAGATGGAAAAGGAAAAAAAAGTTGTTCAAAATGACGTTACTCAACAATAGTTTCTTCCCTTTGGGGCAGATAGCATATCGAATAATTACCAAGCAAGGTATGCTAAGTGAGCTGGAAGCCGTCACAAAAATGAAAATGAACGGGAAAGTAAAACAACGCGTAAGAATGCATGCACCACAACCAACGCGAACTGCAGCTATTTTACACCCGCGATAACGATTACGAAGCAAGTGACACCCAGTGATTGCGTGGTGATCGCCATCATCACCACCATCCTCATCAACATCTTCACCATTTGCAAATGGTCGTACTAGCAGCAAATGGCAATTTCTGCGAAATGTTCGCACTTCAAAACGAAGTGCCAACTAAGTCGTCGGATGGTTTGCCGTGTACAAACGAAACAGCCCAACCGTGTCTCTTCGCACCGTAACCGTTTGTAAGTGCAGTACAATAACACCGTGAGATTGCACGTGATTTCTAACTGGCACTACTACTACCGGAACCGCATTGGTGACAATGTTGTTCGCACCCACCCCCCACGGTCACCGGGTTTTACGGTGTTGTGTTGTGCCCGCGAGTAACACGCGCCGGAGAGAATTTTAATGACTTCGTTGCGTTCCATTTAGGACGATTGTCGCGGAACACAACACAACTGTGGGTGGGCATGTGTGCCGCAGATACGGTGTAACTCACCGACCGTTCTCGACCGGGAGGAGAACCAAGTGCCCAAGAATGGTATGGATTGCAGTTTGCCACGCGCTCGCACTGCGCGTCGGTTCACTTACCTGTGAAAGAGAGCACAAAGAAAATGAAATGTAAGTAAATGGACGCACTTAAGAGCTGTTGGTATTAAATATTTACGAAACATTACATGCAAGCACTTCCATTTTAACGGCGTTACAACAATAACCCGACCGGCGCCGGCAACGGATGCTTTTTGGTGTGTGAAGTTTGCTCGTTGGTATGTAATTGAAGTCTTTGTCGTTAGAAAATTGGGTTATGGGAATGCAGGACATTGTATCAACATAACAAAAAAAAAATCTTTTAAAAATTAAATTAAGTATTGAGTATTTAAGTTATTTACAAAAAAATATATATACACGATTATATAACTTCAAATGTGTTATCTTTCAACATTCGAAACATTCATCTACCTTTTAATACCAGAAAATAATTGCATTCATCTATTTTTTGTATGATACTTAAAGAAAATTATTTATACTACTTAATATTAAATTAGACATTTAACAGCTAGAATACACTGTCACATGATCTCCTGCAGCCAAAAGTAAGGGATATACGTACCGTAAAAACGGTATCAAACAATAAATAAAGTAACCATTTTTTTCCATATCTACGATATTTTAAATGGGCAATACATTATTCTCGAATGTTTGTCTAGCGAATTGTATAATAAAATGGTTCCAATGACATCAAAATCTCCTCCAATCCAAACGAGCCTCACCATTGTACGATTATTGCCATTAAAATAAATCTAATTCAAAGGGATGGCATGGCAAACATGGCAAGGGTGGTAGGGTTACACCACCAATTCCCTAGATCAAGCATGCGCTTTCAACACACGTACAGAGTGTCTGATTTCTGTAACTATTCTCAAACTATTTCTGCTTCTTCACTCCACACCCTATTGCTCGATTGAGAGGTCGATGAAGGAATAAAGTTGAAAGATCCCAAGGCTTAAACGACCGTTGCATGTCTGAGCTACGAAATCCATAGTACCCGCGTACATGTGAGAACCAGCAGACGAACTTAAATCAAACTTATTTATGATGTCCTTAGAATGGGACAGAGAATGTCTGTAATGATACCATAGCATCGACAGCCAAACAGTGTCTCCAGCGCTTTGGAAACGAATGTTCCCTTCAGCGGTAGCGAAACATTCCACGAGTTGTGGAATGCAACACGCGATATTACAACACATCCCAGCACAATGTGCATTTCTATTCTGCAGCGTTTCTACCCATCTGTGTTGTTATCTTTACGCGATCTTGTTATGCATAATTTTGCAGAATTTTTCATACAATCCCTACTTGTGATTTCAATCACAAACGCATTGTGGAGCTTCACTCCACTGCGAAGAATTGTCCTTGTATACTAATCATAATTCTGAGAAGTACTCAGAAGGAAAACATCGTTCCTTATATAGCCAGCGTATTTATGCTTATTTTTTCTCCCGTTTTTTCGCTACGTGTTTCGAAAGTTTCCAGCCACCGTGTGTAGCTTGGTTTGGTTCACAGTAAAATATTATCTCCAACAAGGACTCTTACTCGTTTCTGCTTTCTATGATTCTAGTTTCAGCTTCGAGCGATGTTGAGACTGGAAATAGTTTGAACCACATACTCGTACAAACACTCCATGCAAAATAGTAAAAATCTAAAGTTCTCTCCAATAGTAAAACGGTCATTCCCTCTTGTGAATCATAGACCACAAAATTCAATATCCGGTCACCGAAGCGAACCGACCACAAATATTAACCACCAAAAAAAAACGGAACCAGTACCACTTGCCAGTCGCTGAACTTTAGTGTTTCAATATGGCTAACATATGAAATGCAAAACTGAATGAAACGCTAAAGAGACTCATTTGGTTCTAGCCATAATCGTCCCCTTTGCAACGATGGGTTTCATTTGGCTAAAGGACGAAATTCGCGTCTTGTTCCGAATGGAGAAGGGAAGCAAGCTTGTTGAAAGTTTTACGATTCACCTCTTTCGCTTGTTTGGTGGTGCTGTGAAGTCCCACAATTCCGTTCTGCACGAACTCCACTACACAGCAGACGAAAATGGCCACCATGTTTGGGTCCGAGTCGCGGCACAACATCCCTGTGTTCGTTCTGTACTTTATTCTGGCCGTCAGAATTTCGGAATTTATTCCTTCTTCAATATTTACGATAATTTATCAGCAAAATAATTCACTCAACCGAACGCTCTCTTTTTAGTTTGCTCTTGTTTTTTTACTACCGCCAAGATCGGTAAGCCTGACAAGAATGTAACAACTTCAAGCCTCACATAGAGGAATTGGTTTGTTTTGCTTAGCCGTTTCACGTTACCAACAACAAACGTACCGACCGTCAAAAGAACCATGTTTCGATCACTTTAATAGTGTGGAAAGCAGGGAAAAAGCATAACACTGTCTCCTCCAAAAACCTAGCGTTTTTGCTACTTTTTCTACTACGGAAGCACACTAAGAAATAAAGCAATAACGCAGCACTGGTGTTGGTGATTTCTTCACAAACTAAATCTAAAATATGACCCCCCTACTTCCCATATTAGGCGTAGCTAAACCAGCCAGAGCTCCCGGTTACTGTTGGACACATACATACAGCACATAATGCTCGTAAAACCTCCTTCAAGGACTCTTTAACCGGGGGGGGGGAGGGCTCATTCGGTCACATGCATACATCAGCTGTCTCACCCCACCAAGAAAGCTTCCAGAATGGGATCGTAACTCGCGCAAAAACTTCCACCCAGTGGGCAAACAAAATAATGGACACAAAAAAATCAAGGCACCACAAAAATATCCTACCGACACACCGACCTTAAGGCACAAGACGGTTCTCCTCTACCTTTTGGGGAAAAGACGAGCAAAAAATCTAAACGAAAAAAATGCCAAAACAAGCTAAGCCACGGTGGGGTTGTTTGTTTTTAATTTGATTTTTATTAGCGTCGATAAAAGGTCATCATAAAATATGCGCCACGATTACGCGTGCGATCCCTTGTTTTCCCTGCGAGCTAGAGGAGGGGTGGAGAAATATATGTGCGCGTGTGTGTGTTAGTTGTGGAAAATCGCCGGGTCTTAAAACCATCTCACTGCTCTACCGTTTCCCTTTAAACCTGCCAAATGCGGAGCACTGGATTTGGGGTTTTTATTTTGTTTTAAATTTCCCCGCACGGCGTGGTGTGCCTCTTGGGGAAAATTTACGTGTTTACTGGCGGTCGCTATCTTTGAGTTCTACGTTTATCGTAGCATCTTTACGAAACTCAATCGTTTAATTTGATATATCCTTACGTCTAGCGAAAGCAGACCATTACAAGCAAATTCATTACCAAGGACTACGTCAAGTGAGAGATTTAGGGTCGTGCCCTCTTAATAAGATTGGCGATAAAAATATCTACAACTCAGTGTGTCTTTTAATTGAAAACATCACAATTTCCTGACGTTTAAAATTCGAACCAGAATGTCTGGAGCCTTGGTAATATTATAATAAGTGCACATTAAATACATATTTAATTCTCTTCATGTCTTAAATTTCAAACATTCGCTAAAGGTCCCCCTCAATTTAGTATAATTAACTAGCAAAAAAAAACACTCTGAAAAAGCTAAGAAATTCGATCCGATTGCATCACTACGCAAGGTGTCAACGATCCCGAGTGACTTTGCGCTAAATCGGGGCACCATCAGCATGTCATCATCATGGCGTCCCTCGCGAGAATTCCATCCAGCTCAGATGAGATGTGGGTGGATTGATATGACGAAGCCTGTCAACATGACATCGGCGACGGAGGCGTGCAAAAAAAAGAGACCCAAACCAACTGTGCTTCCCATCGGTACCAAGCGTCAATCGGGAACGATTATTTTAATCGACCTCAAAGGTGTTAGCAACCTCTCCGCCGAGCGTATATTCCCAACCCTGGATGGATTTGAACGCTTCTAGCGAAACAAACACACACACACACACAAAACGAGCAAATTTTTCTACTTTTATTTCTCTTACTTCCATACCCCCTAAAAGCCGTTTAGAGAAATACTAATCTAGCAGATCTCTAAGATGCTTATGTTGATGGTGAGCATTAGCAGATCATCAAGTATCTTCACTGGCGCTTCTAGGAGAACCAATAGTAACACCAACAAAATAGACAATCCAACTAGATAAAGTTTTGGAGATAAGTTTTGTTTTGGTTTTCGTTCAAAAACCTTCTCCAAAAACTCCACCAAACGTCCAGGTGCCTGGTGCCTGGAGAATGGAAGAAAAATACAGCATACAGACATTAGCATAACGTCCAGATCGCGTCCAGGTGTCGACACACATCCTAAATGGACGAAATTACTCCCGAAGGAGTGGCTCATGAAAACAGAAAACAGAAAACAAAACAATCTCTTTTCGTTATTCCATCTCACCGGTTTGCCACCCCCAACGAAGGTGTCAAGAAAAAGCTGTCACAATTTGACACCGAATTATGCAAATTTATTGGAACACCACTTGCGGATAGAGGACCACAGGGGAGAGGAATGAGTGGAACGCAGTATTGATTTGTTTCAGCACGATGGAGAAAGAAGTAAAAAAAAACAGTAGACAAATTCGTTCTAAGAATGTGCTTATAACATCGGGACGGACTACATCGATCAATCAGTCTTCATCGTTCGCCCAGCGTCTCGAAATCACTAGTTGGCACACGCCTGAGTCCATTAATCAAACCATCACTGGCTCAGACGAGAAAACCGGGTACGTTTGGCCCTGTGGACATTCAGAAATGGTGAGCATAGCGTTTTATTGAGTTTGTGGTCAATATTTGTAAACCCGGGTACACTACAACGCACATATTGGAAGAAAACGAATGTAAATAAGAATAGGAATAGTGGTGATGTAAGTAGAATTCTTCGAGAAGTTGCATTATATCCATTTTGGTAAATTCATTGCGCAAAGTGACACCTACAATTTCTTTGTGACATCTGTTTACATTCATAGATTTTATCGTATCATTTGTGGTGAATTTGGTTGATGGTTGGGATTATGATTCCACGTTCTGTTATTACAACGGTTATGATAACTATTTTAAGTGAAGTGAAGTTTTGGAAAATTCGTAAGTTTTCTTTTGCTAATATCTATGACTAAACTATTTCCAAGAAGATATCCAGATATAGAAGATTTCCAAGAAGAAATTTTGTTGAGTATGCATCTTTCCCTATAGTTCAGCAAGATATAGAAAACCCAAGAATAGCTCCCGCACTATGTGAAGCACTGGAACTAAATCGATACAATTTTGTAGATTAGTCCTTGGTTCGTCCGTTAACGATCGATATTAAATCATACCTCCTGCATTGTTACCAACGGCTGTATCGGGCGCGGACACAGACGCTTCGAAGTGTACCGATTGATCATTCAATTAAGCGCAAACATCCGTGGCCGGGTTGAATCGGTTCTTGGATCAGTTTGCCGTTAGGAGTGGTGTAAATTAGAATTAATATCCCATTGTTGTCGCAGCCGACCAGAAGTTAAACAAGACCGTTGCCACGATACGCTTCCCTAGGAACGAATGATATATTGTTAGGCTAGGAGATGACTGAAAGCGAATATGACAAGCGGTTCAGTTTACGTGTTCCTTGTGAATGGTTCAAGAATTGGAGGTTCATGCGTCCCAGAACGGGGATGTACTGAAATTGCTAGTTTTTGTAATAATCTTCGCTCCATAATGAGTGAAGGCAGTGAGTCATAATTTCTTAGTGTCAAAAATATTCTAATAAATGTTAAAGTCTATCAACTTATTGTTTTACACAAAATATCTTCTGAAGATCACTACGTTTCAAGGTATTATTGTCGCTTCAAATCAAATCCACAAAAACAGTTCGCAGAATTTCCCTCTTACATGCCTTCTTACAATACACAAATAAACAAAATCATGCTTATCGATAGCTTTGCGTTTTCTCCATTACCATTCCCTCTCTTGGGGGGTTTTGCATTTTTCTTACACCATTTACATTTTACATGATTGGCGGGCAGCAACAGAAGCACCAGGCGTCGTCTCCCCGGCAAATGGCTCGTTTCAATTTAGCTTTGCAGGCAGCATATCTAGCAAATTGAAATGAAAATGAGGTCACCCAAATGGGATTTCGCGACGAACTCTCGCATCGACAAAGAGGCACAACGCTTCATTTGCTAAATTTCCATAATCCTGCATGGGAAGGAACAGTTCGCGAATGGGCGGGTAATGGGAAACGTTGGTACGAACAAGAAAAATCACTACTATCGTAAGCGCATGTATCCGAAGCTTTTCCAACACAAAAAGGCCACTCGTTCGTACAATGTAATCTTCATCACGCCAACCAAAGTGATACCGGTGATGATGTTGATTGTTCATTTATTGTGCGGCACATTCGTAACAATTTTTGGGGAAGGTGGATGTAATTTGTTATCGAGTATTTTAATGTTTGAGAATTCTATAGAAATGCCAATACCATCAAATATTCGCAATAAATTTCCTGGAAAAGGTGGATTGAACAATATTTATTATCAAACAAGTTAGCAATGTTTCGAGAAAAATCTGTTCGAAATTACCTAAATTAATTCTTTAATGATGAATAATAAAGTCCGTGAAGAATAGTTAACTTCTTAAAGCACCATTTCTACTAAAACCTAAAGCATCCATTGCATGCAGACATAAGAAAAGTCAACCATTTCCTTTCCTTGACTATCGCTCATTCAGCTTTCACTCACTATAACTCACTTCGGTTCTAGTTCACAAGCCAATGGGTATGCTCGGCACCGGAAGTAACCATAGAAGTTCACTTGTACTTCCGACAGATTAGTTTTCCAGCTAAAAAAAACCCCCCTACAGAAGCACATATTACACCAAAAAAAAACGACGCCATCCAACGAACAACGGTTTGTAACATCCACAATACGTCATCGTTTCGTGCAACACATGACAACAACCTCCCAATGGCCACAACAACCACCATTACGTAACCGTTGACAGAAGCAGCCAAAGATCAAACGAGGTACCACCGACACGATGAACACAACCGACACCTGGGTTGGATGCTGGACCCAAAAGTCTGTCCATACGGATCGCCCATCGATTGACCAGTGCACGACAACGATTCCTGGCAAACGATGGGTTAAAAACCAACAGCAAACTCTTTCATTTTACCCTTCGCCTCCCCCAGCCTTGTCTGTTACATCCAACCATGCACCAAACAATTGATGAATGGTGGTGAGTGAAAAATAGCTTCATATAAAAAAATTCAAACCAGGAATCAAAATACCGAGAAAAGTATCCAACCTAGCCAGGGACGGAAGAATGGTCGTTTGTTTGCAAAAAAAAACAGGAAAAAGGTACAACCAAAGGCTCAACTTTCCACCACAACAATGGCTGCTTTTCTAGCGTTACCTTGGTGTTGGGTAGATAAAAGCGGATTTTGATTTTTCAAATCGCGATCGTTCGGCTTCGAAGGTAAAACACGCTCTTCCCGACTTGATGCAGCACAGGTTATCTTTAGTCAGAAAATGATGCAAGCTATTGATCGACTAGTTCGTAAGCTATAGTTCAGGTTTACAAAATAACTTCTTTTTATAACTTGATCAATTTTTTTCTGCATTCCATCGATTGGTTTTTCGGGATTTTTTTCCCGAAAATTTAAATATTTAGTAATTGTAATATTTAAATATTTAGTATATTTAGAATATTTATTTAAATATTTATCAGAGCATTTTTTTACATTTTTCGATTGATTGTATATATTTTTTTCGTTTCCTTAGGAACGGCCAAGTAGCAAAACATGGTTTTTTAATTTGCTATCACTGTTATTAATTAGGCTGATTTCAAATAAAATTTTATATTACGAACCATTTAAAATACGTCTGAGTATTCAAACACACACACAACATGGAGAATTCATTCATGGATAAACATCTCTATAAAATTGATGCTCTGATTTATAGTAAATTCAAGCGAAATAGTCTACTGACAACTTTTCCTGAGAATAAAAACTATTTAATTAAGTAATACGGCCAGGCCGTTCTTTATGAATAAAAAAAAACTTTTTAATTAGAACAGATGAGAAATGCAGCAAATAAATTTTTAATATCCTTTTACAAAATTCAGGTTAAAAAATATGTTTTAACCAACCATTCCTTTACATGATGGACCACATACTGATCCGTGTGACTATTTATATTCAACTCAATCAATAACAAAAAAAAATCATGGTTTTGGTACACGACAGCTAGGTGAAATGATTTTTAAAATAGGCGTGTGAAATAGAGTGGAAATAAAGACCCATCCGCGAAGGTGTAGCGAAAGCGTACACATGAGCCAGAAGTGTACCTAGTACAGGATATTTTTGGAAAAATGAATTAAGCTTTCCCTCATTTCCGTTTCACTATTACCTCCAACCGGTCATCAATACAGCCCAAGGATTTTCCGCCTATCGATGTGGAATGTTGCTGTCGCACTAAGGATGCAAACAGTTGGCCGTATAATGGGCTCACCGTACTTCCACCACATCAATAGCATTTCGTTAGCATAATAATTTTGCAATCAGTTGAAGCTTGGTTTTGCTGCTTTTTTTCCTTCTTTTTAACTCATTCCGCTTTTTTTTTGTCCACCTGAAGCATTCGCCACAAATCATCGAATCGATAAATTTAAATCGTAAATAATCGGCGATAGCCAAAAAGATATGAAAAGAAAAATTCGAACGAAACTGAAATCAATAGCCCGTAATGAAATTTTATTTCTATCCGTGTGAACGGAAAACAATTGGTGTTAAAAAAAAATTTCCCAAAATTACGATCACCATCTACGAATCCGAACGCATTCCAGCCATTTAGTGAATCGCCAGTAAGTGACCGTACAAAATATGGTTTGTTATTATATCCTGTTACTCAAAGTGTATTTTAATGTTTGTCCCACTATCAAAATGCAATCTCAACTTACCCTCGTGCTGGGCCGCGCACATGAAAATGTTTTGCAACCAAACTTACAGTCAGTGCACGGCCATTTTGAAGGGGAATATTTTTATTTCCCCATTTACATAAGTTTTTTTTTGCACTACGTCCATGAACCAACTCTGGTAAAGGGAAACAGAATCTTTTTCCAGCAATATTACCGATATTCGACGCAGTTTGCATAGGTGGTAAATGCAATAGAGATAACCATATTACAGCTGGCCAACAGTTGAACAGCAGTTGAAGGATCAAAACCAAAACAAAAAAAAAACTAAACTAACGTACCCCGAATGTGCACGATTTGCATCGCATTTGCATTAGGAAAACACAGACACGCTAATAGTGAGCAGGAAAAAAACGGGTTATGGATGGATGGTAAAAAAAGGCAAATTCAAGGCAAGTTAAATATTGCTATTTTTGTGTGTGCTTGCCGTGCCCCATTACGGAAAATTGTTGGCCATATGGTACTGAAGTGGATTGCTTTTTCATTTGTGATTGTACTAACGAAATACACACTAATGTAGTGCACATTCGGATGGAAAAGTAAGGCAGACAGTTTCAAGGACATCAATTTTGATTGAATAGAAGATGTTTTAACAATACATCCGATCCATTTTCCGACCTAAAAATACATACGAAGTTTGCAAAAATCATCAATTTATGCTGCAAGATGAGGTTTTCCATCTTTAATCACCAATTCACTGCAATTCAAACTCCAAAATCATCTACTAGATCAGTGCTCGGCAATGTGTGATCTCATCAATTGCATTCGGCTCTTGGGCGCTGCTCTGGGATTTGTCGTATACAACGAAAGGCTGTATTGTGTAAAATCCTGTAAAACATGATCGTACAACTGTCGTCATACAAATCAATTTGTTTTTTTTCTGTAATCGCCGTCGAACATGTCGTAAGCACATCTTCCATACTTGCATCTTGGTTGTAAAAACCGAACAAATTGTTGTAGCAGAAATGAACTGGACACAAGCTCTCGAGTGTGCATCACTTTAACTGAATTTTATTTAAAACGAACAGTCTAACAAATTTAGGCAATGGCAATTATATTTGAGCGCGCTTTATTGTTGGTTTTGTATGGCTTGCTGGTTATGTATAGTTTGATGGTTTGATATTTTTCCTCTCTTTATTACGATTTGACGTCCCTTAACAGTTTGTTGGACGACAAATCTTAGAGCACGCGTAAAGCTTGATAAAAGTTCAAAAATATCCGTCCCACTATCTCTCTCTCTCTTTTCTTGGCTTAAAGACCTCTAAGATCTTTGCGGCCATTTTTTGCATACTAGACTTATACATATCACGTAGCCGGGAAGTCAGTCCTTGCTACGGGGAGTAGTACATATTGTTCATTTTATAGTTGAGAATGCGAACTTAAAGTTCTTCTAACTCGTTAACTTGGAAAGATTTGATAAGAAAAGAGCATAATTTTAAATTAAGTAAACGATTTACTCTGACCTTTGAACACATCATGTTTGATATCAATTTTTTCATTCTTTTATTTAATAAGTTTGCCGACCACTGCCCTAGACAAACGCCATCATAAATGTCATCACTACCACCATCATCATCCCCACGCTTCCTTGGGTTCCACACCCTTGGTCTTCAATAAAAATCTTCCAAATTGACGGAAGGCCCCTGAATCCCTGATGAAAATTTCAAACAACTGATAGCTAGCGTATATTCGAACGGCCAATATCCAAGAACAGCATCCTACCCGTTCCGGTTACCATGATTAATAATGAACAGTAATTTTGATTGGAAACATCAAAAATGCATTGTCCAACGAGCGAAAAGCCATCGACGACGGGTTTGTAGGACAGCACGTGGGTATTAAATTTAACGAAAACCGTCTCTTCCCCACGCAAACCACCCTTCTTCACCAGTGATGTTCAACTTGAAGGATTGGATCAATAACTTCACTGAACAAATTACATAAACAAAAAATACTCAACCGCGATAAATATATTAAAAATTTCTTGCCAATCACATCTTAAAATGTTTCAAAATTTAAACAAATGTGTCAAATTTTCCATCACACCTGTAACACAAGTTTTGGATGGACCACCTGGGATGCCACGGAGAGATAATCATGCCCCATGTGTGCTTTGAAATGGCGATCGAACATCAAGCTGCGATGAAGTTTCACTGTTGACCCTCGGACCGATTGTAAGGACCAGCGCCACAACACAATAAGCCCCAGGTCGATGCAGTGCGAAGCTAACGATGCACAGCCGCACAGACAACTTCGTCAGTAGCGGGTGCAACATTAGCATCATTTGTGTTACTGCCGAACGTCAGCATGGTCTCCATGATCGTGACGGTGACGCGCATCGTCCTAGCGTGTCCCAATGGGTGGACCGAACCGAGCATGATGTATTATGCAATTCCTGTGCCTTCAATATGCATTTTCTACCATCTTCTATTAGCTCGGTACCGTCCCACTTGGGGCAATGGACAAAAAACACGCTTGTAAATATGCTCTACACAGGGTGAGGTTCGTGCTGGCTGCTGCATTGACAAATAAACCATGATCTCTTTTCCTGGCGGCGTGTCTATAAGGGTGGCACACCAGTGAAACGATTCCAGCGAAAGAAAGTATGCTTCACCCGGTGGACACGACCGAACACGCGCCTGGTTAGAACTTATTCACGTTCGAGAATAACGCTGAGATACAAACACTCACACATGAAGGGAAAGGAAAACAAAACGGTCCCAGCATAGATTATTCATCCGACAAGTGTAGCAGCACGCGCGCGCTACATATACAGTACACCCTGCGGTCCGCGTTCCGTTTCGATTCAGGGCCAAACCTCGGCCACCTGGGAGATTGAACCGTCCGTCGATCCTCGGCGCTAGCCACACACTCGTTCCGTTTGACGATGCAAATGTTTTATGTGCAGGTCTAATGAGAGAACCCGAGCGCACCAGGGTCACACATCCCGTTCCCCCAGTTCCGAACCGAACCGAAAATTTATGTACACACGAATTTTGTTATAATTGTGTTTCGGGCGAAAAGAAAATTAAGTTTATGCAACTTTCTAAACTTGCGCCGGGCACGTGCGGGAAACGCGGGCGGAGGCCGTGGGGGGCGGAGGAGGGTTTAGAACAAAAATTTGAATACACTAATTGGGGTGACCGGGAAAGTTTGCCTAACGCCAGCGCATACATATATACACCGGTGCAGGATACATCGCGCCACAACGAATAGGGGGAGACATATGTTTGACATTAGTTTTGCTTCCGCCAAACTTCGTTGCAAAAGCGCAACGGTTTGGGGTCGGCTTTTAAAGGGAGTTTAGTTTTACCAGGCAGCAGGATGCAATTAGAAAATTTCCCGTCGGTTTATACTGTACACCGACCAATGCTGTGACAACACGAGCGACCAAAAAGAACGGAAGGTACGTGTCAAACAGTGTTGCAAAGTTTCCTTCCATGATACGACTCTCTTACACATAACGTAATTAATTCTTGTTTTTGTTAAATTTGTTAGATGTTCTATCTCGGGTGAGCACGAGGTACGATGATAAAGCGAATAGTACCGCTTTTCGGTCAGGTTCACATGCCATTGCAGCATGCAACGAAACGGAACTGAGAATCGATGAAACCGATGACCTCGCGCAGCTGAACTCGGCTGAACTCTGGCCAGCATCATGGTAAGAAAGCTATCATAAATTTCCAATCAAATACCACACCATCGTCAAGTTTTAAGCGAATTCCCAAAACCGTCGTTTGCCCGTCTTCGCAAAATCTTCGTCTGTCTCGTCGCTTTCCTGCCAGCAACAAAGGACGACCAGCTTTGTCGGACGTGGACAGTGGACGATTGTAGTACAACATTTCCCCATTAGAAGGCGACACTGTAAATGTGGAGGGAAGGAAATCATCAAGTGTGATAAAATTTAAGAAAAATTTTGTGTTTTTCTTTCGTCTTCAGAGCACTTGCAAGTCTGTTGGAGACTGTTTTTCTTCGTTTTTGTTGAGCTTGATCTTTTGTCTGGATATGTTATAAATGCTGCATTATAAAATTTCGTTGAAAGGGTCATGAAAGTGAAATACTTATTACAAAAACAGTAAACATAAAGTTCAAAAATGAATTAGTATCTTTTGTGCTCATTTTCTTATCAAATACAGTGGAGCGCCGATTATCCGGCCATATTTTATTCGGCTGTCCCATTATCCGTGCTGCTTGGAAATGACAGCTCCAAAAGCGAATGGACATATGAACTGGAAACCGGTGATGATGGTAAATAAAAGCCTCAATGCGGAATGATAAAATCTGCTCGAGCTTGACCAAATACAACAGATTTATTTTGCAAAGTGTACCGAAGAAAACTAACTTTAGCTAGCTTTAGAAAAAAGTCCACCCTTCACATACTAAACACTAATATTTATCAATAAAAAGAGTAGTGCCTATTATCCGTGACATTCGCTTATTCGGTAAGGGCTGAGTTCCGATCAAGCACGGATAATCGGCGTTCCACTGTAGTTCAAAAATGAGTCAAAATGACAAAATGGCGATAAGTTATACGCAAAATGAACTTGAAAATGCGGGAGCATTCGCTCTCGTTTGTATGAAAAGGAATCTTGATAGGTTTTTGGTAGCTAATATTTTTATCGATGAGATTCAATGGGATTTCAAGAATAAAATCGAAGTAATATTAACTACCCATCATGTAAAGAAAAACAACTTTCTTTTCCGAAAAGTCCGATATTTGTTTTTCAATCCTTCTAAAAATTATTTAACAAAACTTTTACGTGCCTAACTGCACATAATGACCGGGGTACAGTTCACCGGAAACACGTTATTGCAAATATACCATTCGTATCATTCAGAAAACCCGGCATGGGCAAGATTTAAATCAAATTTACAAATACCGTAAATAACAACCCAACCAAAAGCAGACAAAACTTTTACCGATCGATTCGGTGAATTCAAATTTGATTTCGAATTGGATGAAAATACCAAACGAAAGAAAGAGGAGAAAAAAATACACGCGATCGGTATTCCGGTGCAGAATAATTTGTACTGGAACTTGTTAAAAGTTTAGTTCACCCACCACTGCCAGCCACCGAAGGTCTCGGTTGCTCACTGCCCGGCCCCAAAAGTGTCATCCACCGTGCAAACGATATGAAGTAAAACGGGCCGTTTCGGTGTCGTTATGCAGCGCGAAACATAACATCGTAAAGCAAAAAAAAGGTAAAGAATTTCCCTCCAGGCAGGACCACCGCCACCATGATGGAAGTTGTTGGGGATTTTCTTCTTCAATCACAAAAATACGGCTTTTCACAGAATACCGACCACGCTTCATCGCTGGCTGCACTGGCGCAAAGAGACCAGGAACGCAATATCAAAATAGTATTTCGTTCGGGATGAGACAGAGAGAGAGAGAGAGAGAGAGAAAGAGAAAGATAAAGATAAATTTCCAAATTTTCCATGAAACACTGGTTTTCCTCTGGCACCACCAACCCCGATGCGCGAAAGAAGAAAAATCGTTTGCGGAAGTGGTTGGCCCTTACTTTCATCGTCCGGATTTAAGGGAATTTCTAAGGAGAAAACAAAACATTGTAAAAAGTGTACCAATGTTGCGGATTTGGTTGTTGTGTTATGCTGTGTACGCATTGTTGTTTTCGTTAGCACATTCTTCCCTTTTTTCCTCAGCTAAACTTCACTTCAAGCAAAAGACATCGTGAGGAAAACAACAAGAGATAGAATTTCCACAGGAAAAAAAAACAGTTTTAAGTTCACCGTTTGTTGCTAGCATGTTGTAGCGGTAATCTCACTCAACATTGATTACGATTCGAAGTTATTATTAACGGAAGTGCAACGAAGCGTATGGCACGCAATAAAATAAAAGAAAGTGTCTTACGTGAAATACTATATTTATAATTCCATATGTACCGCAAAATGGGACGTTGGCAAAGCAAAACGTTCGTTGCAATACGTACTATTTTAATAAAAAAAATAAAATTTAATATTTTATTGACGATATCAGATAAAATATTTAACAAAACTTACCATCATCTTGTAGTTGATACTGTTTGCGTCCAGCAATACTACCATTACACGAAAACACACAACGTTTGAAAATTTTGCTCGCTTAAGTTTGTACAGACAAGGTTTATGCGAACCACAACAGCTATTAGAATTCTTTAATTTCGCTCGATATATGAGCTACAGAAGAGACAAACACTTCAATACGCTCGTTCTGAGTGGAATGACAATCCAACAGAACCAACACTGCACAAATTGTTTATCCAAAACTTGATTATCAGATGACGATGTTTAACTTAACGATTAAACTGCAATTCTTTCACAACTACTTAGAAAAAAAATTCAACATTTAGAAATTAATATAGCTTTATACATTTCTTAAATTAATTTCTCTTCTCGTCGGGGAAAACTCGCAAATGTTTAAGGAATTTTCACTGTAACTTAAGTTCAACACTCTTATCTCCTTCGTTTGCAACTGTTTATTCATTTGTTGAGCTTATTTGGCTTAATCCAGCCATAATAATTGTTTTAAAAATTCTACACAAATTCTTGTAACTCTTCAATTTCCAATCAAATGTTTCGTAGTCCAAAAAAAATTAATTTAATATTTAATTATTAATTGTCATGCAGATTGCACATTGAACGATCAAAACACGCATACACTTCTGCCATCCGAATGCATTTCGATACAGCCACACGGACACCGTCATGCACAAAACGTACACCGAAAACTGCAACTGCGGCGTGTAAACGACATGCATCAGAGAATTAAAAATAACATAAAAGAAAATCAATATTTCACAAGGCTGGACAACAACACACTCAGAATGCAATTCTTAACGCGCGGACACACTGCAAACAGTGAGGCATTATAATGTTGTTCTCAAACGTGTGATTTTTTTTTATTATAAAGATAAAAAAATTAATATTTCGAAAAAAACAATACAAATTTTCACATCTCATTTGTAATGTTATCACGCCGGTTAGGAACGCATCTTTTGCACGCATTTTCTTGTACACACACACACACCAACACATTGAATCGTTGTGCCCGTATACTAACGCTTTGGCACTCACACAACATTCGCTCACGTGCACGTGGCTTTGCAGTAATGCCTTTCTTCTGTTTGTTCTTCACACCATTTCAACGGCAAATAAACAAAACATAAAATTAAATTGAACGGTGAATGTTTGTCTTTTGTTTTTCCAACTTTCTTCTTTACCGGAAACTAACTTTTTCACTGGAATTTACAGCACAGATTCCTATGTGCGTGAAGCAATACGAAAGAGAAAAAGAAACCACTTTTCACACCCAGCATCCCCACACCGAAAAGGGTATAAATGCGCACGTTTGTGTGTGTGTGCGTGTGACGGTGTTGGAGTGCGTCGGTTGTGTCTGTGTGAGGGAGTTTTTTTCCTAACAAATCTTTCTTTTTTCCAAATTTTCACCAACCGGAAACACTGTATCGATTGGCGAACGAATAAAAACATGCGTTTTTAAGTAGAAAACATGCAATAAAAAAATTAAAAAAAAGTTACTATGCCGCAAAAACGTTCACGTGACTACCGTACAAACACTCCCGTCTAATGTCTGCGTACGCACGAATGTTCATCAGAAAAAGCTGCGAAATATCGCTCGTCGTGAAACGATAAATAAGAAACCATTCAAACTTTACTCCCAAACGACCGAAGCGACGGGGGGGGGGTGCGAGTGTGAAGAATGGTGGGCACGTGCACGGTACTGCACATTTGGGGGAAAATAACACGACGCAACGCACACACTACACCACCGGCAACCGAATCGGGACACTTTCTGACGGCCGGTGAATTTTTCGGCCAATTTTCACGCAAACCACACAACGTCTCCGTGCGAGCAGGAGAAAGAGAGAACCGTTTGCCAGATGGAAACGGTACGCGAGAGGCAACAAGCCGTGAGAGAACGTGCACGCGGACTTTCCCGACAACATTCGGCTGGACCGTTTTTCCAATTATTGATTATTTTTCCGACACCACAACTACCACCACACCATCGTCATCGGACAGCCGGATCTATTGGCTGGTATAGGTGTAGGTGGTTGTAAGGTAAGGGTGTTTCCAAATGTGATAGAATTTCCACAGCTTTCCACCGGGTGCTGGATAGATACGATTGGTGGTTTTGTGTTTGTGTTGGCGACCGTTCGAATGGATCGTGCGCCGTTCGAATCATACCACCATAGTAAGATGAAAAGAACATTCTCTCATACTTGGCCATTTGCAAGACGCACCTACACTTGACACAAACACAGCAGTGGCCGGTTTTTCTTAATACCGAAATGGCATTCAAATCTTTTACTTCCGACCACGAGCAAACGATATACGATTGTGTGCGTATGATAGGATTGGATTAAAATGATGCAAGCAAGGGTGAATTAACCACTCCTGAGAGAAAGATACAGAGAGAAAGAGAACCAGGAGAAGAAGCTGCGTGTGCACGTTGCATTTGCGAGAATGTTTCGTACAATATCGAGCGAGTAAATGAGAGAGAGAGAGAGTTCCTTTACAGGGAAAAGAAACAGAGAAGAAGCAGTTCCGAAACAAAAGTGGCGAAAAGACAGCGAGTAAGTGGAAAACTATGCACGGGCAAGTGCGTTTCCGTGGTGCTCATCACACCCACAACGCGCTGAGTGCGGCGCCTGACGCACCGTAGAAACATCTGACAGCTTCACGGTGCTTTTACAGCTGTCACTGAAGCTGAGAGCAGCGTTATGACGTTTATTACAAGAACAACACGCACACCCACACATAGATGCTTGCACTCACGTGGATGATGCCGAGAGATGTAAAATTAGAGTAATTTTGTTTGAAAAAAAATTCTACAAGTTAGTAGCTTATTAACTACTTATTAATGTGGAAACATATGAAAATATAAACAATCTTCTGGAGAAACAGAAAAAACACACAAAAATCATCATAATGGCGCCCGCGCACAACCAAAACCCCGGAAGTACGTAAAAGGATTCGCTTCACTTATCTGTGCTGTGCACATCCACGCATAGTTTGTGCTTCATAGTTCGTCGGAATGTTCCAAAAATACAACTTCAACCCATCACTAATGATCCGAAGACAGGCAACACCCGCCATCGTCGTACTGTGGCTGGTGAGCAAGATAAACTTCAATCAATGTCCAACAAACGAGCCGCTAGAAAATTTCCCTTTGCGCCACTGATAACATTAGTGGGTGGAACGGTACTTAACGCTGATAACAAAACTTTACGTCCATTCCATGCCATGAAGCAAAGTAACATTGGCTGTATTTTCTCCGAATGGTTGACTTTACCGTCACACCCACACCGAAGCGTTCGATGTGAAATAAATAATTCCTTAGCATTTCTAAAATGTATATATTAGCAATAACTAGCAAGCAAGTTCTTCAATTTTCCATCGCTTACTCTGTCGAACGGTCGTTTCTTGCTTCCATACTTTTTCATACAACCATTTTCACACTTTATGCTGTAACACGATAGATTAATGCTAAAAAGTAGCAATAAATCAGATTAACGATCGTGCCACAACCACCATTAACAACGGGGCGTAACGAGGCAGCAACACCCAAAAAACCATACTTTAATACGCACAAATCTACAAACAGTAAAACGATAAAAAAAAGTTCAACCAACCTTATCGTTGCTTGAAACGGACTTTTATGTCATTTCATAAATACAACAATCTTAAGCAATCACAAACGAATAGTTTATTATTAAACATGAAAGCGATTCATAAAAATTATAAAACTATAAGAAAAGCATTAAAAGGTGAATTACAAGAAGGTAGAAGAATAAAACTATCACATAACATTAAAAACCAAAGAATAAATGTACTAGTAAAAAACGAAACAAAAAAAAAACATCGTTGAAAAGTTACACCAAGTTTAACGCGCTAACACTGCCAAAAAAAGGTGAAAATTTGTCCAAAAACCACTTCAACACCCATTATCCAGGCGCACTTTAGCAGATAAAAGTTTCGTAGCATGAGCGGGGCGTGAAAAGTGTCCTTTTTGTCGCGTTTTTTGTGCGGGATAACGCTATATTACGCCCGGGGTTTGGATAGTGCACAATTTCCGGTCTAGTTATTTTTTCTACAAGACAGTTTTAGAAATTTCAACCACAATCTTCTAGGAAATAGTTACGAAACAAGTTTTCGGAAGGTATGGCATTAGATCTAGCGTGAGAATTAACTTTGAAATTTACGCACACGGTTTTACATCGCTTTTCGGTTTAAGCAGAAAATTTAAACGAAAGTAATTATTATTCCAACACAAAAAAACTTGCAACTGGACATATTTTTTGTCATTTAATTTGCAAAACATATTTTTTAAATACAGTAGTAAAGATGAAGATACACTACCGAACCAAAAATCCTTTAACTTTAGGTAAAGCTCTGGGCAAGCAATTCACCCGATGTGTGTAATACGGTAGAAAACGCATCCAGCAAGAAACGCGAATCCGTTCGGTGCCTCTCTCCATCGGTACAGATGCAATCTAATTTTGCACTTTTCCGGTTTCCTTGTGGGCAACAAAACACATACCACGGGGGTTGTACAACCACCGTCGTCGGAAGATGGTTCCACGCCGGTGTTACATTGAGGTTGGCAGTTGGATGGGAAAACCACAAAACATCAACCTTCGCAAAAACCTTCCAGCAGTCAACCAAACGGCGGAGAGTGGGCATACGTACAGGGGGGGGGGATGTTTGTATGTGTGTATGGAGAGTCCACTGGTGAGTGAGTGTGACATTACACATTGATTCGATTAAAAGTGAGAAGTTATGTGGCTGGCTGGCTGTGACAACAGGGCAACATACAAAACGGCAAAGCAAACGGCTTGTGTTGCTGCGCCATACTCTGTGCTTCCAGTACGCAACGAAGCAATGTACACACCGACCGCTCCGATCCGAGAGACACCCGTGGGGCAAATGTTTCCTACTCGACATGGATTGACACTGTAAAATGTGTGCAGCTTACAAGTTGGTGAAGCTGTTCGAGGTGAGGAAGAACACACAGCATAAGGCGAAACATCGGAGGAACAGGACTCATCAGTTGGATTGAATTGGTTTCCAGCTTCCGGCGGGACTTCCGGTTTTGCTGGAAAAAGGGTTAGTTCGTTTCCTGCCACTTCGGAGGTGCGATTGAATTAAAAACCCCTAACACCTTCAGACACCGAAACACCAATCCAGCTGATAGATAGGAATGTTCCGTCGGGTTGACTTTTTGCTTATTTTTTTTCATGTTCAAACCTTCAATGTTTTATCCGTGTTTTTTTATGTACAGTTTGCTTGTTCGTTCCAAGGTAATTTGCTGCTAGTTGGCACTTGCGGTAAACAAAACTCCCAACTCGTCTAGGTGTGTTACACCGATAGTTCCGGTGTTAACGATTGTCTTTTCGCATTTAGCTTTTGTGGGTCTTTCCTGGAGAATGATCAACTGTACCATCCTGTGTTACATCACGTGATTCTAAATGTTCCATACAACGAGCTGTCCATTTGTGTAATTGATGATCGAGATAAAATCAAATCATTTCAAGTATCTCTCACCTTACGACTATTGGCTTATAGCGTGCTAATAGACGAAGCGGCAGACGAGAGCCGTCAGTATTGGTACTTTGTAACCGTAACAAAGACAATCAAGCCACTGAAATGAAGCCACTCAACCAACTTAAATCAAATTCTCTACAAAACCCAACCCATCCCGCTTATTCTGCATTCTTGTCGAGTGTGTGGAACATGATTTTCATTTGCCAACACAAGACTGTCGCCTGTATAAACTGTGCCAGGGTAAAGCAATATTTAATAAAAAAAAACATACATCGTCTTGCCTTCATGGGTGAAGAAAATGTGAAAAGGTGCTACTGCTTCTCTGCTACTACTAGAACGCTGTCAAGAAATTGATGTCGACATAATTCCCATAATGACGCAATCAGTCGTGTCGTTGGAAAAAGCGTTTTGCCAAGAGAAAGAGCTCCCTTTTTCAAGATTCCTCTGTTTTTTTGTTGTTGTACTCGGTAGCATTTTCCAGCACAGCAAATGTTACACGAAATCACATCCATCTTGCACACTCCCGCACACTATCCACAATCGTTGCACACTTTGGGACAATCAGATCAAGATGTTTATCGATTCCGTTTTGAGGTGGAGAGGGAAGCTACCATAAATTCCAGTTGGACCAACACTGAATGGTCGAGAAGTTTGGAGATGAACCTCCTCCATAAAGCGCTCCTGTGGAGAGTCTGGACACCTTACACCCCAAAAAAAAACCCCCCCGGTAAGCAGATATAAATTTTTCATTTTTCGCAGAAGGAAAAGGACAAACAGACATCAGAAAAGTTGGCAAATATTTCTCAACAGTTTCGCCCGCAATGTGACCACACGACGAGAGACAACTTGGAACTTCGCGTGGATTATTTACACCGTACTGATTCTGAGCGGGATGATACAAAAAAAACCCTTGCTTTTTATGTGTCTACATCTGCTTTAGTGTTCCGTCCTGCTAGCGAACAATGCCACGCTGTTGGCCGCCCATTTTGACAGGTGAAAATCCTAACCCCCAGTGCCTTGGTAAAGCGTAAATATTTTTTACCAAAAAAAAACAACAAGCACATCCCCCCACCAAGGTTGAATGGATTACGTACCATTCTGAGTGTGGCGCGTGGTTCGATAGCATCTCGTGTGGATAAAATAATAACCGATGCCGGTTGCAACTGGGAACGGATCCAACGGGCTAACACACGCACAAACCTTCTTGGTGTATTTTTTTTTGGGGTATGGAAAGATGTGAATTAAATGGAACTGAGTGTGTGCGTGTTCGGGAGGCATTTTGTTGTTGCTAATTTTGCTGCTCGTTTTCAAGGCAAAGCAAACAATACTCCCGCACTCTTGACGTACGCTTTAGTTCATAACACTTATTCACACTGTTTTGTGGCGAAATATGCTTGGCACTATTTGCTCATTCTCTACATGTCTCTCTCTCTCTCCCTCTCGATTGATTCGCAAATTTGCGAGATATTTTACAAGAAATTATACCGCGAAAGAAACCGCGATCGCGAGAGCGTTCTATTATAAGAGGATCGGGCCTTTTCCTCGTGTGCGTTTGATAGCAATGCAAGAAAAATAGAGCAACCAACATCTACCCTCAAATGCCGCCAGATGTTAAGGTGTTGGTGAACGTACCCAAGCGCCAATCGAGAGAAAACATGTACCGCGCGATAAAAACCACATCCACCAAGAGAAGATGGTTGCCTACCGCCATCGACCCATCGTTCCCCATTTGCAAAACTACCCTCCCAACAAAAAAAAACAACCACCAACACTGTATATACACCCTCCGGTCTAAAAAGGCACACCGGCACGGCACGTTGGTGGGTTTTGTTTATTTACGCATACATTAGAGTTGTCATAGTGAGGAGCGCATTTTATTTCCACTTGCTTGCAGGAAGTGTATCGGGCGTGCGGGTCTCCCATGAATGTGAGCCAGGGGGTGTAGTGTATTAAAACACTGTTGTCGTTGTGCCAATGGCGTCGAAGAAACTCGCACCAAAATCGCCCTAAATCACCTTGCCAGCTGTTTGGGGCAGAAAAAGTTTAACCAAACACAAACCTGCCGGCGAGCGTTCGTTTGTGTTGTTCGGAATTCGGGCCAAATCAGAACATGTGGGCGAATCAGAACCCTTCGGGGGGTGTAGGCGTTTCTACTTTAAGCAGGATGAGTGAATGTTTCTTTCTCCGTGCGGGCAAAAGGTTGTGCTTTGCCCGGAGACTGTATTTTGATTCACTTACCATATGGAAGTAAGAAATGAAACAAATTTGGGGCTGTGTCGGCACCGAGACAGGCAAATGTCAATTCAAACTTTGGATTCAGAAATTACCTTAAAATGTGAGAGATACTTCAGAGTGTTGAATAAACAAAAAGGAATAAAATATTTTTTTTTGAGTCATTACAATACCACAGATTAAACCAAAATTACAATAAAAAATAAAATCACATTATTATTTTTTATTTAAGAAGGCTGATTTAAGTAGCTATCTTTAGACATATGACTATGGATAGTCGAAGTCTTAATAGAGAAAGTGAGCCTCTGATTATGGGAGTTTGGACAAGAGTTTGAACGAGCATAGGATACAGTCTTTCTCATAAAATAGAAGAAGAAGAAATAACTACCTAGAAGCTTAAAATGGTAATAAATGGTAGTAGTTGATAAAAGATTTCATTCAATGTTCGTCGTCGATTGGGAAAGGTAACTCCTCAATGATTTTTACCCTTAGTTGCAGGATAACAGAATTGACTTAATGACCAGCACCAAACTATCAAGCAAATAGTGTGCCAAGTACACACAAGTATAGCAATCAAGTTAGAATAACAAAGAAATTACTAAAAAATAGCACAATTTAAATATTGTGATAAATAGATATCCACATTTCGTTTGAGAATTCCTCGCAATTTCTACACATAATTCGGAAGCCGAAAACGAATCACCCAGACATTTAACTTGCGCTATACAACACTCCCCCTTACAGAGGGACATAACGCTTCGCAAAGTTTGCACTGGAACCAACTGAAATCAACGATGCGTTTCGCACTTGCGAAACCACTGCCACGCTTCACCGGTGAACAATTTCATTCGAACCGGTCTGTAATTCACTACCACTACACATGGAACAGGTAGGGCACATCGCCACCATACCTACCGAAGCCTGACCACCTTAACCTTGAACTTTTTCGTTGCAAATTTTGAATACTCAGACAATTGCTTTATTTGCTAGGAACCATTTTGTACGTGGGAAAACAGGGATTTATCGTAGAATTAGTTGAACTTCTTTAGCTTGCTGTAGCTGTATCCGTATCCTCCATATCCACCGCCAAATCCTCCCTGTCCACCACCGATCGAACCGCCCTCCTGCTGGAGACCTCCTTTGCCGATGTTCTTGACGATGGCCTCAAATCCATTCTTGCTATCAGCGTGGTACTTCACGATACGAGTCGAACCGTCCGGCTCATCCAGAGTGTACTCGCCCTTCACGACATCACCGTCCCGAACTTCCCACTGGCTCTTGTGATCACCGGTGTGGTAGTCCTTAACTCCATACTCGAACTTGTACTTCGGGTAGGCATAGTAGTCCTTACCCTCGTAGCCACCCTCAGAGCCTCCGCCAATACCACCTCCAAAACCGCCTCCGATGCCGCCCTCAAATCCACCCTGTTTATATGACAATCGAACAATTCATCAATAGTACGCGAGTCCTGGAAATTGTTGACCCATTTCCCAAGTCACTTACCTCCTCACCACCAAAACCGCCACCAATTCCACCGCCAATTCCACCACCAATCTCACCACCACCGTAGTATTTGTACGGAATGTGCTTCACTTCGCTCACGAAGCCATGATGTTCGTAGGCCAAACAAACACCGGCAACTGCCAGAACCACTACCGAAAACTTAATCATTTTAAAGAATTCTTGTTTTAATTGCACTTCCTTCCTAACGGTAGCACTTGTGTGACTGATGCTTAATCTGGGCGTTGGCAGCGCTTTTATACCACAATTATCCATGTATGCCCCTCCATCGTAGGTATTCGTCCAAACGTTCTCAAACCCAAAACAGCAACCATCTTAATGTATGCATGCATCCTAGGATGCCCTCGAACCGTTTGTTTCGGACAAGCAGCACTAATTTCTCCATCGATTTACCCAAGGTTCTCCGCGGATGACCGCTTCCGTGAAGCTTTACACGTCCAATCACAAATTTTCGAACCATTATGAGGTGCCTCTGTAAATGATTCAATTGGTGCAAAGTAACAGTACAACCTACCATTGCCCCTGGTAGGGCGAAAGGCTGGAAAAAAAATGTAAAAACCTACCCTTTCGGCCAACACGATTCGTGTTATTGTTTGGATGCACTTTTTGCCGGTTACTTGCATCAGATCACCGCTGGAAAGCGAAGTGTTTGTGCGTTCTATACCAAGCTTTGTTTAAGGTTTCCTTTTTTTGCTTTGTTAATTTATGCACACGCTAATTCTGTCTCAATAATGGGCGGGTCTTTGACATGCCTTTGGTAAGAGCAGCGACCTATCGATGATTTCACGATTAGCTAATAATTTGATGCCGTGCTCCACGCCATGCATCTCCCATTGACAGTTGGTTAGTTTTTGTGCTTATCGGCTAAGTGGTGCAGTGTAGAAATGCGCAAATGTTCTACTAAACACACGGAGGGGTTTAACAAACGAAAAGAAGTAAAGTACTATTTTTTACACCCCCATACAAGGCATTGCTTTGGACTGTTTTAGTATATAAACCTACCGGTGCTTAGTGAATAGCCACAGTCAACGCACAACACTTGGTTTGAAAAGTTCAGCGAAGGCATACCGAGCAGTTCGCCATCCTTTAGTTCAAAATGTTCAAGTTATCCTTTGCTTTGTTGGCCCTTTTGGGAGCTACGTTAGCCTACGAACATCACGGATTTGTCAGCGAAGTCAAGCACATCCCGTACAAATTCTACGGCGGTGGTATTGGCGGTGGACAGGTAAAATAAATTCAACCGATAAAACAATACGTCTCTCGAATTTCTTAAGACCTAAGTTTTTGTCTTGTTTATTTGCAGGGTGGATTTGAGGGCGGCATCGGAGGCGGATTTGGCGGTGGCTCTGAGGGTGGCTACGAAGGCAAGGACTACTATGCCTACCCGAAGTACAAGTTCGAGTATGGAGTTAAGGACTACCACACCGGTGATCACAAGAGCCAGTGGGAAGTTCGGGACGGTGATGTCGTGAAGGGCGAATACACTCTGGATGAGCCGGACGGTTCGACTCGTATCGTGAAGTACCACGCCGATAGCAAGAATGGATTTGAGGCCATCGTCAAGAACATCGGCAAGGGAGGTCTCCAGCAGGAAGGCGGTTCGATCGGTGGAGGACAGGGAGGATTTGGCGGTGGATACGGAGGATACGGATACAGCTACAGCAAGCTGAAGAAGTTTAACTAAACTACTAGTTTGAAACATATTCAACTAAGTATTAATGATATTATGGATGTACTGAAATGGAATATAACAAAACCAGCAAATGAAATAATACAATTTCTATGAAATTGAAATTATGTGTCCTTGGCTTTAAATTTCTAGAACTACAGTGTCCATTTTATCATATGAAAGTCGATAACAAAAACATACTACACCATACCTGAAATAACACTATATCATAATTGTACTAATTCACCTCATTTTACCTTTCTAATGATCTCCATATATACTATAATCAATTATTAAGGGACACTAGTAAGCATGATTTGGGCTTAAACTATGCTAAAAATACTGAAGTTGGCTTCTCGTTACGCTAACAAATAAAGCTTAGCGTAAGGAGAACGAATGTAATTAGAAACATCGTCTGCTAATTGCAGAAAACATAAGGCAGCACTAGTAATCGTAACGTTAAATGGGCCAAAAAGGTTGCCCAAAAAGATACTTGCGAAATCCTTTCAAAATCTTCAAAACACTCCCAATCACTTCTTTGTGTATACATCGTCTTCTTTTTATTTCATTCTACAATCCTTTTCGGGTTTGGACTCCTGTGTCTAATTGTTGATTAGCTATGGCTTGATTAATTTAAAACTAAATATCCTGAGACAACCTAAAATTCCTACTGAAACTTTACCCAAACCATGTGTTATTAGATTTAAATTGTGATTAGCAATTCCCAATCATCGAATGATAAAACTTATTAATCGAAAGCCGTTGTTGTTATCATTCCTCTGCAGAGACTCTGAGAGTATGAACCGGCTTCTGCACCCAACAATGTACTAAACCCCAATATCCGCTAGACGTTCTTGCGTGTTTGACACGCATTCAGCCCTTATAAAATACAAAAGCCTACGAATTCGCCTACCCCATACGTACGTTTCGTGGCATACGATGTCCTTAAGACGGACAACATTTGATCCCAACCAATATTGACGACATGAAAAGTTCACTCGCAAAAACATTATTAACAAATAAGGAATAGTCTAGCAATAAACAGTAAGAGATTTAATTGTTGCTTAAAAAAGCCTAAACATGGACTTGGTCATAATAAAAAGAAGACATTTTTTTCTTATCAAAATCTTAACTAAAAAAACTTATAATGTAAAATGGTGAAAAACTTATTGAAAATGTAATAGGCTACCAAAAGTATTACTGATTGCATAATATTTATTTCATGTACATAAAACTACAATTTCCGGAGACATTTCATTCAACATTCAACTAGGACCATTTAGTTGAACTTCTTCAGCTTGCTGTAGCTATAGCCATGACCGTATCCACCACCAATTCCTCCCTGTCCTCCACCGATCGAACCGCTCTCCTGCTCCAAACCTCCCTTGCCAATGTTCTTGACGACGGCCTCAAATCCGTTCTTGCTATCAGCGTGGTACTTCACGATACGAGTCGAACCGTCCGGCTCATCCAGAGTGTATTCCCCCTTCACGACATCACCGTCCCGAACTTCCCACTGGCTCTTGTGATCACCGGTGTGGTAGTCCTTAACTCCATACTCGAACTTGTACTTCGGGTAGGCATAGTAGTCCTTACCCTCGTAGCCACCCTCAGAGCCTCCGCCAATACCACCTCCGATGCCACCCTCCTGATAATGGAATAAATTAAGTTTTCATCGATTTCAAACCTCTTTCCCGCTGGTTCAACAAGACATACCTCGCCGCCGAAGAATTTGTACGGGATGTGCTTGACTTCGCTGACGAATCCGTGATGTTCGTAGGCTAAGGCTACACCTGCCAGTGCTAGGACGAACAACGCTAGTTTGCACATTTTTCCTAATGAATGTGTACTTCTCACTATAACTGAACTATAAGAATGCTGAATCGAAACTGATACACTATGTGGTCAAATTCTTGACTATTTATACTAGCCTATTCAATCTCCGTCTTCATCACAAACTCTTTGCAAACATTGTGATGGAGCATTCCTTACAACGATTTGCATTCCAATACATGCCCAAGGTCGGGCTCACATCAAAAAGGCTTTACTTTTCACCTTCCATTGGCTACTTTCGCGCACATCATCGATTCATCGGTGAAACGGTTGACTGAGCAGTCGTTGGTTCGGAGTGTTGGCGAGTCGATATGTCTTCGTACATTGCATGTGCAATCGTTTCACACCTAGTAGAAGTGTTGTTTGAATTAAAACTCCTAAGGGCGTACAAAATAAAGGTGTTACACATGCAGCCATAGACAGTTAAATCCATCAATACTACTTTCATGTATCGCGTGCCAAACGGAAAGAAGAAACTCATACACAGCTGGGCGTATCGCACCATATCCGTTCGGACGAACGATCGAGGTTTTAAGTTCTTTCACAAGAACCAAACTGCTAGGACATACAATCCACTCTAATGTTCAAGGACGGCAACGAAAAAAAAATGAGCGTATATAAACCTAACAATGCTGCTAAGAATGCATCACTTAGCTCACGGCAGTTGTTCCTACAACAAGTAAAGCAAGTTCCATCGGGTATCCTCACCATCAATCAATTTCGTTCAAAATGCAGAAGCTTCTACTCGTATCGTTGGCACTGGTTGGTGTTGCCCTGGCCTACGAACACCATGGCTTTGTCAGCGAAGTCAAGCACATTCCGTACAAGTACTACGGTGGCGGAATTGGCGGTGGACAGGTTTGTATACTTTGGTACACCAATTTTTAGATAACACTTTGCAATTCGATTAATACATCTTCATGTTCTCTACCTCTCAACAGGGTGGATTCGAAGAGGGCATCGGAGGCGGTTTTGGAGGTGGTATTGGCGGTGGTTCTGAGGGTGGCTACGAGGGTAAGGACTACTATGCCTACCCGAAGTACAAGTTCGAGTACGGAGTTAAGGACTACCACACCGGTGATCACAAGAGCCAGTGGGAAGTTCGGGATGGAGATGTCGTGAAGGGCGAATACACCCTGCAGGAACCGGACGGTTCGATGCGCGTTGTGAAGTATCACGCCGATAGCAAGAACGGATTTGAGGCCATCGTCAAAAACATCGGCAAAGGTTACCAGGGTGGTTTCGAACAGGGTGGTCAGTAAGATGTTCTGAGTCACATCCACAGATCTCGAGATTTCCGATTTCATTTCAGTTCCTTTGATCTGACCCAAGCATACGCCAAAGACTTTTCACAACCCCGTCCATATCTTGTCATAATAAGCCTGTGCTATTCCTACATAAAAAATGAATGAATGAATGAAAAAACAAAACTATTCCGACCATTTTGAACGATAAGCAACGTCGTCATCATCCGAACATAGTGCAGCAGTTTCATAACGCTTCACCAGAATCAAACCGCAATCAATGTCAAATAATTATTTCGCAACTACCTTTTCCACCCACCACATCTGATACACGAAAGAACATTTTTGGTACAGGACTACCTTTGTAACGTGCAGTATTCAACGAAATCTTCATGTCCAATAAATTCACTGCACAAAAACGTGCTTATTTTAAATCCCTCTCCGTACTCGGTCACCATTAGCAGCAAGTGACGGGGATTAGTCGAACCAGTATGCAATGTGCTTTTGCCTAAATTTGCCTTTCATACCACCGACACGTGGAGTTAGCTGGTTACCACGTATATTTCTATTACTATAATTTCAACTAATCTTCTAACTACATCCCAGACCACGTACCGAGCGTCATTTACAGGGATGCAATATTGTACGAACCACTCGGTGAGACGGGCAGCCGAGTACTACAGCGGATGCGAGAGGTTCTCTATAACTTAAAAGTAATTGGTCAGCTGCAGCTCGTTGAATATGCAATATTCTACTCCGTTTTGTACCGAATGATACCGAATGGTAGATTTTTATGCAACGTATGCGATTTCTCGCAAACATAAAGAAAAAACACAAACGGGATATGATGTTCCGAACGGGAAAGCTCCGAAGGCAACCTTAAAACCAGCTTCCCAATAAATCCCTGACACTGCAACTGCTCCATCGTTGACTCGATGTCGTACAAAACAACCAATTAGTCGGAAGCTTTTAGACCAAACAACCTGGAAATGGTACGACAAATAACATAAAAGCTCACCTAAACCACTCACCCCCGAAAAGTAAACAAAACGTGTTTCCAGTCAACAGCGAAGGTGTATCACTACGAATGTTGCTAGTACTCGAAGAAAGGCTATCCACCAATCTGATTGCCACAGAAATTGGCCCAAAAAACTAACAGACAAACAAGCAAAAAATGACGGAGGTCGGTGAACAAAAGATGCCGAGGATGTAATTGCATACAATGGTCACGTTGTGTGAGGCACAGTGGAATGCATAGCAATACGAAATAGTCACCACCGCTACCAAACCCCTTGAGGATGTCCGTACTATCGGTGTCCAAATTTAGAACCGAAGGCACACCAGCACCCTAATCCGGACATTCTCGGTCATCGTGTCTCATACCTCCAGTAAGTGCCGTTGCGTATTCAAATCAGGCCCCACCGATGAGGTAACCTCCGGAGCAGAAAGATACGTGTGCAATATGGCAAAATCATGTAGAAAGTCGGCGGTAGCAGCAATGCGAAAAGAATGTGCTTCTGAGCGTACCGGCATGGAATCAACCGAAGGTATGCACGAATACAGGCCCATATACCTGGCCGTACGATGAGTTTGAGAATGCATTTACAGCATCAGTGCCATCGTCTCGACGATGCATGCGGTCAGAAGCAGCAACGCCATCTACTAGCCCGGCTTCGAAATTGCCATCCAAGCGATCCCATTTCGTACATTCGGCTGTCGTCCGGTATTACATTTTTAAGCCTTGTAACATTCCGGACAATGTGGTCACCGTTGTCGGATGCACCGTTGATCAGTTCAACAATTTCACTTCCCAGCCGTTATGTTTTCTCGATAGCAGATATTCGCAATACAATCCATGCTTTCGTCACGGCCACCGTACAAGGAAAGCGAAGAACGGACACGTACTTCATTCGCAGTCATCTAGCCCAAAACTATTCGCACTCGTTTCTTTCCCCCATTCGGCGGGCTGTCTGTTCCGATAGCGTTTTGATGGTGACGGTGTGATATCGTGTACCATTGGACCCATGCTTAAGTCATTATCAGTGCATCCGGATGTGCTGGCTAAGCTTGTAATGAATTTTGTACCCACAAAACCATACGTCTTGCACGTGCTTTAGCCAATCTACTGCAGGGTTTTGTGGTTTGTGGTAGTCATTCGAACGTTCCATTGGGCTACACTCTAGCAAAGGGAGAGCTGGCTAAGGATAATTATTTAAGAGATTTACATCTCATTGTTTCTGTGGTTTTTGCTGCATTATTGAGTAGAAATATCATTGATTATTGAGCTGTCTACACCAGTGAACGCCATACTTCTCAGAGCAAAGTGTCACACTTCGAGAATACAAATGTCGAATTTTGTTGAAAGCGTCTATCAACCGTGAAGTGTCTTAAATCTTTTCGAAACAGATTTAAGCTATACTTATAGACGATGAGATTGATACAGGGTTTCAGAAAATTCCAGTAGTATATCATTATTGTTCGACTTTCTAGAATTCATAGAATTGCTGATAGTATTGTGCAAAGTTCATTTATAAAAGTTTGTTATTCATCTCAACAAAAATTAAATCAATCAGACTAATATTATACTAATAATAGTACTGATAATATCAAGGTATATAAAAAATATAGTAACATAATGGCATTTCTCCCTTTTTTTGTTTCAACTATTCCAGCAATCAGAACATGGTCAACCGTTTAGCATACATCAGAACCTTCAAACATGAATAGATTTTACTAACGATGTTTTTTTTCATTCACACTCTACTAATTAAATACAACAAGAATATATAAGCACGACCTTAAGTCCAAATGTTTTGCCAAACGCCACCCTATTCAATCATCCCCTTTAGTTCGCCTACAGCAAAACCCAAGCTTTGCCTTTGCAAAGAATTCCTGTCGAAAGAATTTCTCGCGGTATTTCACATGCCCACGGCAAGTGCCCAACATCGTACGGTGTGAATGTTAAAATAAATGGGGCAAAAAAAAGAAGCATTTTCTAAGTCTGGTACGAAAGCATACAGGTACGATAACACATTACCCTCTCCATACATTTGCTCAGTCCTGCCAGGTTAACCAGCGTACTGAGGCGAAACTGTTTTGACAGTTACTGAAGTCTTGCGAAGCTTCTACCGCAAGTGCACCGGTGTATGCAAGGATATTCAACACGATACTTCTCCACCTTCAATCCTGGGCGGGAAGAGAAAATCTTTTGCATTTCCACTGGTTAAGCAACATTTTTTTTTGATATGCTAAGCGTATGTACCGAACTGGCATTGACGGGTTAGTGGAAACACAAAACTATGCTAGCAGGGAAGAATAAAAAAAACGAAGCTCTCGTTTGAACGAATGTCCCATGAAGCTAATAATGTGAAGGAAACAAACAAAATACTGCAAACAAGAACAAAACACCAAAGCTCACTTACGTTCGGTACTGCCTGATGTCTCGGGGCCATCTGCGGACGTATCGTAACCGGAGGCGGCGGTGCCGGACTGTATCTCGGTTGCTGCATGTTGTACTGCAATAAGAGTAAAAGCAAAGAAATAAAATAAGCGCTAAGGTGAAAGCACAACAGAAGGAGCCCAAGCGCACGAATGTTAATACAATATGGTCCGGGGAGATTCGATCATGACACTGATTCGCTTTGAAGGCATCGAAAAAGGATACCATCATGATAATGTAATAGAGAGAAAGGATCAAATCGAATACAAACCGATTTGTGGACATGGTTGCATCAGCACCAATAAAATTACAAGCATCTCGTTAACAATTCATCAAATTCCTTTCCAATTCATAAATCCATAAAAATCTGTATCTGTTCAAGCTACTCAGAATGAGACAACATTTTTTGGATGGCTTAGTAAGTACCTTAAACAAACATAAACATTAACCTATGGATAAAGCTTTATATAGAAATTATATTTGTAGCTAAAATGTATAGAAAAATTATTATTACAAAATATGAATCTGAATAATCAAAGAATTTGAATAGAAACAAATAATTGAAATTCTACTCAACTTGGCGATCCATACTTACAAACATATCTCATAAAACCCGTCCAGGTTTCGATATCTGGCCTACATAAGGGTATAATGAAAGACACAATAAACCATCAAACATACGACCTATCTGAACCCACATCGAGCAAGAACTCATAAATCCACCCAGAACAGAAGCACCCAAACTTTGAACAATTCGAATCGAAAAGCAAAATCGATTCCGGGTTGAAATCTGTTCAACTCCCTCGACAACCGTTGTTTCCAACCCCCTGTAAACCAACGCTGCTATGCTAATTCCAGACTGAACTTTGAACTTTATTTTTACACAGCTTCTCCAAATGTCCGTGCGGTAAGGTTCCAGGAACAGCAGCTGGAAAGTTGGACGAGCGAGAAGTACCGCGCGTCGATCGGTTCAGGACACGCTAGTGATAGTTGGAGAAATTATTCAATATCAACGACAAAGCATTATGAAACACCATAAAGCATCGACAACTGAACGAAGGCGGTGGCAGTGCAATGGGTGGAATTTATTGCATCCCTATGCAAATGAAAGCCCGAGCTCGAGCTCGAATGCACTGAAATGCAGCTTTACTTGAACGGGACAAAACTATAGATTGGACGGTATCTCTGTGTGGAACGGAAAACTGTACGACCAATTATGCTTTCAACTTTTGTTTGTCTGATCTCTGGGGTTTCCGTGGTTCTGCTGCTGACCAGCCTGACTAACCATACCAATGGCAGAGCGGCATGGATTTTCTCCATGCGCGAGAAACAACAGGAAGAGTAGCCACAGCGTCACCAGTTTTTCGTCGCATTTCCGCAAACCATTATTTTGCAAACCTAGACTAAGGCAGACAACAACAACAAGAACAAAAAAGGACCCGACCCGACAGCAACTCCACAACCATTTTAAGCTTGGAAAAGAATGAACAAAACTATGTACACTCGTCGCTCAACCGAGAACCCGTGGCCAATGGGGATTGAAACTGAAGCTTTGCCTTTTCCTGCCGTACCGGACAAAAGTAGATGCGAGATGAGAGGAGACTAAAAATAGTTGTCCTTCGGTATGGTGACGAGCGCAGTAACTGCTATCCTGTGGTTACGAACGAGGACGGCCTCATTTCCGATCGAACAACCCGCGCCGGCTGGCAGTGGGAGTAGGAGCAGTAACGGGAAGCGAAAGGAGCCGAACGACATTCCAAAAAAAAAAGTTGTCTCCACTGTGCGGCAACACGGACGGCATAATCATAAACGGAATAGCCACCAGCCACCATTGGAAGTTTGAGCTATTTTTACCCTAAATCTCATCCCGTTTCCCTTCGCCAAACACTGGATATTGGGATGTGCGTGCCTGGGTATCCTGCTTGAGGAGAAATTGTCCTTCCGATGTTGCTGCTCGGATGAAGATGGCAAACAATATCAGACACTAAGGACATTCGATGGAGACATCATTCTCAAAAAAACGTGTATAGTTTGTTTTTTTTTTTGTTTGTTTTAAGGATGTGTTCTTGGCGTACTCCCATAGTAGAGGACATCAATATCCTCGCTTTTTTTTTGGGACGCTTCTGTGACATTTTATTTTCGTTCCCTACCCATTCACGGTCACGTCCGAAGAAACGTACAGTTAAATATAGCTAAATAATTCTTCTGTTATGTGATCGATGGCACCATACAATACAACAGATACCAATAAATAATGTGTGTAAAAAGTTAATTTGTGGCATTGATCATCTATTAGTATACCGCTTCAGACAGCACATAAGTAAGTTATAGTACAATAAAGTAGTTTTATTATTGGAGTCGCTATTTTGTCGGAAAAGGAGTTGTGAAAATTTTCAGATAGAGTTTGAAATTATAAATAGGAAAATCCAACGAAAATGTATTATCATTCAATTTAGACACTTTTAGTAAATTATTCCTCTTTTTGACAACAAAAACTCAAGATTTTATTTTCCATCATTTTATTTAACTGCAAGTCCTCCGTCAATTCCTGCATACTGGGAACCAATTCGGATAGGATTAAGTACAACACAGAGCAAACTGACAACATATTGCCTGTAAATAATATAACATAAAACATCGATTTGTTTCATGTCAATGCATTCTTCTAACTGTCGAGACAAAGTTTATATTGATAAAGTTCCTTCGTTTTGTTTAATCAGACAGAACAAACAGGACAGATGTACTACTCTTCTTTCATCTAAACTCGGTATTTCCTTCACTTCCGGATCTGTTCCACAAATTTGCTTGGCGTTATACAAGTTTTCATCAAAAACCACCAACCACTGTATAAAAGCAGCGGCATCCTCCTCTTCCAACACATTCACACGAGTGTTTCCAAAACAAGCTCCATTACTTCATGTAATGCTCCCCTTCTGCACAGCATTTCCTTTCTAAAATCAATCGCCAATATCGAATCCCAAAACCCTTGTGTGCTTTTGCGTGGTATTTCGACCGTGCGCTAACTCGCTAGTACGCACAGGAAACCCACCACATGAAATGTGAAGGTGAGTCAATTTTGACGTATCTTCATCAAATCCTCAATATTCCGTAATACCTTGTGGCGCAGCACCCACACATCATCCCAAATCTTCCTACCAAAAAAAAATCTTCTTAATTTTTATCTCATCTATTCTTAGTTTTTTCACTCATCAGCAATCGTTTGCGTCCCTTCCGTGCCGTTCGAAATAAAAACTCATTTTATCTTCCCTTTTTCTACTCGATTAAAGGCGGCTCCCATGTGCCAGGTTTCACATTCATTAAATTAAAGTACGCTAAGCGTTCATCACCGCATAATGGGCATGTCCTATCTCTCCTCGCACTACTTTCCCCAACAATGCCCACGATTTACTGCATGGTATGGTAAAGGTACAGCAGCAACTCACCAGGAGGACACGCATAACAGTAACCCACCAAGAGAAAAGTAGCACTGTTTGATTTGATCCCATTCCTGGGAGGGTTCGAATGGGCTCGACGCAGCTCGCAGCAAAACTGAGACGAGTTGTGGTACACAGTACACTGCCGGAGGGAGTAGGTTTCTTTAGCTGCTGGGCCTAGGGACTATAAATAGAGCCCCGTTCTATCTTCCGGTCGGCGGACATCGAAATCGCTTCACGGAGCAATAACGATCAGTATCCTTAAATCTGACGACTGCTATTTGCCTGCAATACGAATCAGCAGTTTTTAAATGGGAGAAGATGAAGAAAAAAAAACAAAAGAAGGCAAATCGGTGCGTTTTCTAAGAACTCGACCGTAGACTAAAACATTCGAATAAGGAAATGGGTATCCTATTTATAGGAGCGAGTTTTCCGTTCTTATCGATCCAGCGCTAGAGCGGATTATGTTGGGAATAAAATTGAGGTCATCGGGATAAAATCGCCCATTTTTAGTGCAGGACATATGTATAGAGTGATCTTTTCCATGGAAGTTCTAAAATTTTTGTATCTATTTATAAACGTATCTTTACTTCCAAAATTACACCGGTTTGACAACAGCCACTCATTATTCTAGTGGGTCCAAATTTAATTTCAATTGCAAGTTGCAAAAATGTCGCTTCGCAAAGAGCAATTATTTGCGACGAACTCTTCAGCTTCGATTGCCTAACGGCAATTATTTCAAGTATGGCTAACTTCAAACTACCCTGTTTTGTCACCCGGCTCGGCCAAACTCGAGCACAACTTTTTCCCAACCATAAACTATTCCAATTGCATCGGGTCCATATTGTGGATTTCCAATGGATTGAGTCATTGACGAAAGTTGCAGCCGTTCGACGTGCGGATTCCAATCGTTGCTGGAAGCTGGACGTTACACAACCTGGCACACCGAAGCCGGTACTAACTTTATACACAAGTCCTTCCACAAGTGTGAGGATGAAATAGTTCCGGAACACTACTACGATTCAATCAAATCGACAAACACCCGTCCCATGTGACGAGAGCCACGAAGTACCGGCGTACGAAGCTGCTCGTTAAGTTTCCTGCACAACAGAGTATTTCCGACCAGCCTCTTAGTTTGGAGGGTTTTTGGTACATTTAAGGTACGGATCAGGTACGGGATTTTCTTCCACATTAAATGCATTTCCCCTGCCCTGCGGAATGAGCGAAGCAAAGCGCACATGGGACCACAGAGTCCTTCAGCGCACACAGATAATGATTGCAAAATCACGATCGATTCGTACGATGGTGAAAGCGGATGCTTGGTGGTTACTAATGAGAGGTGAAGCTCGACCCATTCTGCAGGAGCCCGGGCATGAGTTTGCAGCAAAACTTTACCCCGAATTGCGAAGTGGTACTTATGTTCTTGGAAGATTTGTCGCCACCACGCCACGCGTCTTGCGGTGCTTTCTTGCGTAGCTTGCAGTTTGGTGGAGTAAATCAAGAGGTCACACCGCTTGGCACGGCAGTGTACAAACTTCCTTCCAAATTTCACCCCATTGCCCGAGTACCTCTTTCCCTCCAGAAATGCTCAGAATTATGTACACTAAGGGCAAGCAGCATTTAGTCGCGTGCTTGTGCGTGGTTCATTCTCCCCAGGTTCGTTCCTGAACAACCCACTAAAAGCTGTCAGTTTTGATGCTCTGCTGCTCTAACCTCGCCCATCACAACCCAAAACGTTCCTTTCAGCACGTTTTCAGACGATTTTATTGGAAGGTTTTTGTTTGCCAATTTAATTATACTTGCCCTCGAGCGTGAGCGATGGAATACATTAACAGCTTGCTGGTTTCTTCTAGACCACGGGCATGATTTTCGAGCTTAAAAATGGAAACTATATCACCGTCACCAGGAAAAAGTTTCACCCTGCAATCAGATTCTGTATTTTGCGGGGAAAATCTTAAAAACCATCATTCATCCTTCCATCTTATGTCTTGATCAAGTTCCATATTGTTCTTTAATAAACCCCAGCTTGAAGTTGATGTCAAAACTTGTGAATATAGCCATTGTTGTCACTCTGTAACTGTCAAACGAAAAGTTTAATCTAACAAAACAGTCATGCAAATGGATGCATTGAATTGATAATCAACATCACATCAGCTGAATTAAAAGGTTAAACATTCTTTGTACGGAGAGTATTATGAAATCATATTTAATGCAACATTTAGTTTAATTTCAAGCATGTGAAGTGTTTCTATTGGAGGTAACTTCATAGCTGAATAATGTTTTAAAGGGTTTTTTTGCGTTTCGTACTGTGGAATAGATAAGTAGATTGGATGAAATTGAAGCAGATCAACATTACTTATGTGGTAGGTTTTATAGATGAGGATACACACTCTTTTCAGAGAATTGCGAACAGAGCGAAAGAGTGGTTATTAGGATCTGAAACTGTTACTCACTCTTTTGAGAGTCAAAAAATAATATTAGTCCAAACTAATCCTTTAATTACTCCTTGGCGTTTTAACTCACTCAATCTCGTTGCCGACTAATTACTCACTCTTTTGCGTTTCAACTCACGCAATTAGAGTGAATAAGTGTTTTGTTACTCTTTTTGGGTTTAAATCACTCAATAGGAGTGTGTTAAAAATGTGTTATTACGCCTTTTGGATTTAAATTACTCAATAAAAGTAAGTAAGTGTTTTGTTAATCGTTTTGGTTTTAAAACACCGTATTTAAAATTTTTTTTAAATTAATTTTTTTTTTATATATTTTATTTAATTTGAGTGTGGGCCGGCCCGGTGGTGCATGTGAAAAACGGCGCCCGTCCACACGGCAGGGACCGGGATCAAATCCCATCCGGACCGTCTCCCCGTAGCATGGACTGACTATCCTGCTACGTGGTAAAATAAGTCTTGATACGGCCAGGCCGTTCTAACCGAGCAAAAAAAAAAAATTAATTTGAGTGAGTAAAACCGCAAAGGAGTCATAAAAACTCCTTATGATGAGTTGAAACCAGAAATTCCTTTGCACGAATAAACTCACTCACTCACTCTTACTCAGTGTGCCCATCTCTAGTAGGTTTAGTGTTAATAATCAATTTACAACTTCAATTGTATTACAGTACAGGGTACTTCAAGTCAAATACATTCAACAATTAAGAGGACAGGAGCAAGTTTTAGAATGAAGAAGAATTTTATTTTTCAGCTTTTTTTTATATACTTCCAGGTATTAGTAAATATGCATATTAGTAAATTCATATTTTCATATAAAATTCGTATACAAAGTAAAACTGTCAAAAAAGGAGCGTATTTCCTTTTGCTTTACTTAACTGGTGCACAAACTGTGCCGAAGTCGAAGTTGCAACTAAATATGGACAAAAATAAACAACTTAACTTATTTACCTATACCCCCCAAAGGAATGTATAAGAAAAAGTGAACAATTGCAACAATAAAAAACAACATCAAACTAATGCCAAAAGTTCCACAAAAACCCACAAATGCATACCACCGGGAATGAACCAAATGAAACAACAAATTTGCACCATTTGTTCAACGAAAAACAACTGCACCATACTGCAGTGGCGGTCAAGGATGAAAATAACACCCTTCAGACAAAAAAAACAACAACAACAAAAATATGCCTCACTTACCGTGAAAATTTGGTCACTCCTGCCTGGCACTGTAGTCGTCTCGTGATTGCTGCGTTTATTTCACCGAAAGTTTTTTTCTTTTGCTTTTCCTTTACACCTCAACCCGTAGTTCTGATGGTTGTCCCCACTACCCGCTGCACTTGCACACTTAATACCCTGATGGATGATTGTGCACCTAGGAAATGGGATTGTACTTTTGCACAATCACACACACATGCACATTCACACTTACACAAAAACCGCACACACGCACGCGTTGTACACAACAATACGCACACCGTCGGCACTGCACTGCGCACTCGGGTCGCACAAAACCACGCGATGGCAACCGGATGGAAGCTTTGGGAAATTGTTGCTAGTTGGATGCTGACCGCTTCCTAACTGCAACGCAAACAATAAATTATTATTTTACAACATTTCAGCAAAGATAAATCGTTGCACAATCTATGGAAATGCCGAAAAGATGTTCTTATCACGGTTGCAATGCGCTGCACACTGCTAAAGCAATAGTGAAATCACACAACGGTCCGAATACAAACAAGTCGTCAGTATGAAACTGTCAAACAGCACGGATTATCATCACGGGTAACTTTGATAAATGTCATACTTTTTTGTACTTTTCTTGCTCAAAAACACCAGTTATACAGTTTGTTAACTATTTAATGACCCTTTCCTATTGTTCTACTCTCACGCAACACCGCTGTTTTCACCGCTCTTCATTACCACTGCGCTGTCATCGATACCGATAAAACTGACAGACCGATGGTAGACAATCTCACACTCACAAATGACTCACTCTCACCATATTCCACTTGTGCACGCGTGTATTATCATTTGCTCGATTCTTTTCCCACCCCACTCGGTAAGGGGCCGGGACCACGGATAAGGCGGACGAAGGAGAAGCAGAAGAAGAAAACCGGGACCGGAATGTTGTTTTTGTTTTCGTCCCTTTTCGTTTCGAGTTTTCTTTTGACAGGTTCACTCCAAGGAGGCGAACGAATAGGGATGGGACCCGCAAGGTTGTTGTTTTTTTTTTATTCCATCCATTCCAAGAATCGTTTAAAAACCCAAAGGAAAACTGGCACAGCTGTTTCCAGCAGATGAATGGTATTTTGCACAACAACAAAAAAAGCTAAAAATAAACCCGAACCAAACCTGAAATGGTGGTGGAACCATTATTTCTTGGGCAAAAGTTTTGCAAATTGGGCAGATAATTTTTACCTTCATCTGAGTTTAAAGTAAGCTAATTTTTATATGTTTTTGTAATTATTTCTACCGCTGTTTTTTCCTTCTCATGCATATGCATAAAGCTTTTGTTGAATTCTTGTCATTTTGGGTAGATCGAGATAAGCTGACTCCACTATCTCGGCTACTGATTACGGGAGGATTTATCAATTTATCAAACGTCAACCCGCATCCGAAAGCACCCAGTGCCGGTCGCCGTATTTGTGGGACGGGACACACGACACACCGGCAGCATAATAAGGCAGCTATTTTCAGCTGCAATGAGAGAAGAAGCGTGTAGTGTGTGCCTAAATTTGATTAAGAATCCACCTATTACAGCATACGGGCTGTGTGCGCTGGCAATGAGGATGCTGCTGCCAAATCAAATGCCACCGCCGAGACGGTGTACAGAATGTTTCGATATCTTTTTCACGTTCCCTTTTCCGACGGTTCTTTTTCAAACCTCGTACAGCAGATCGGTTTGGAGGAAAGGCGGGTTGTGCACGCAGGCGCATTGTTGATGTGGTGCAAATGTGTATGCAGGCCGCGATGTTGAGACACCGATCGCAGCAGCAAGGCGACGCATCGCAGGAAGAGGAGCTGCTGTTTGTTACCGTCCACACACGACGTCCACCATTGTACACACACACACACACGTACAGCGGATTCACATTTTCTCCAACGCACTTTTAATTTTTCCTTTATCACCTGGGCTGCTGGGAAGTACACTGAACTATCCGAAATATGATTTCACGTGATTTTCATAAACGTAACGTCACAGAGATGACACTTTCAGCAAACCCATCACCAACACCACGATATTTATCTTGCACCGGGGAGCTTAGAGTAATGATAAATTAGATTTGCACTTCTACCGGATCGCTTCATTTTTCGGTCAGCGCCATGCATTGAAAATGCACTTGCGAGCTGCCTACACACGCACACACCGGGTTCTATTGTTTACATCGACAATCCCTACCGTTAGCTCACCAAATTGCACACCAATTTCAGCTAATAATGGTCGTTTTTCACGGCTCTAGATAAATTCCGTGTTTCCGTCGTCGTTTTCGTCTTCAACGTTATCGTTGTCGTCGGCTGTTTTGCTGCGGTAGGTTCCCTGCCCTGTCTTTGCACCCGCACCGAACAAAACCAATCAAAGCTCAAGACCTGTCAGTTGGATGAGCTTTTTTTTAAGCGCTGCGCTGTTATTTACCAGAGGAAAATTGCCACTTAGGTGTGACTCGCACAGGAATAAACAGCAAATAAACCTTAAAAATATATTTTTACAACTGTTGGTACGTTAACAAACAATTAGTAACCAAAAGAAATAAAACGTATATCCTTCAGTGTGTAACAGGCTTTGACTTTACCTGTTTTGTCACCTATCTTATCATCGGACTTTCTTCCCGTTCCATCACTTGGTGGAAATTAGTGAAGCGCGGATATATCTTACTGACTTTACGAACGTTGGACACATTGAGACGTTACTCAATGGTCTGGAAATAAACGGACACAGATTGGTTACGTTCTATGCCAAGTCCAGATTAAGTCTGTCTTACTTTGGCCCGGTACTTTATTATATATCATTCTAAAAGTATGCTTAAGTTTGACGCCTTTGTCGTTCTTGGGTGGAGCCTCGCGGGTTGACCTACTTTCTTGCGCTTAAACGCTTTTGTCATAGCGTGGACATGTTTTGCCTCGTAAACAATTTTGGGCTTCGCTGCGCGGGTCAGTTTTGATTTTTGATTTGGTGTTATTAAATAACCATCCGGGTTCTACCTGTTGACTTTTCCAATGGTTGTGGCCAATGCTTACGCAGCACATGTATGTAGCCTACTTGCATTGGACTCATTTACTTTATGTGGGTCATTATAAATTTGGGTTGTATACTTGTGTTGTCTATTTCTTAAATACCGATCCCAAAGTCTGATTTCTGTAATAGCTGTTACTTTAATACTAGCTGTATAGCAGATTAGTTATTATCTGCTACACCTCCCCTCTTTAGGAGAATAATATTATGATTGAGTTCTATTTTACGAAAGATTAATATTATTCTATTGTTGTTTTTTATATTATTTTTTTTTCAATTCAGTGCTATATTATAAAATTTCTTATGGGGGATAATATTTTATGTGCATTGATTTGTTGACTAGAGATTTAAAATTGGGAAACTTGCAATCTAATGTATGAGGTTTGAACTTGATTTTTGAGAATTTGTTACATTCACAACTAGATGTGAGTTTTTCATCATGCTTTTCTTCGTTTCTTTGTTTCATTTTAGAAATCAATACATGCAATTTTGTTTGAAGAATCTGATTATACTTTTCTTTAACTTTGCTCATTATCGATGCTTTGCGCAATTCTTCACATACAGTGGAATAATTTGTATTCAATACTTCATTTTTAATGTATCTAGCCTCTCTCTTTGGGCAATGTTTATCATTTTCTTTCTCATCATTTATTCCTTTTTTGAGTGATTCATTTTTCTTCTTCATATTGACGCTTTGATTTGCATTAATTGCATCTTTTTGTTCTTTGATTGCTTTGTAGTGTACATCAATGTAACTTTCTGTGTCATGTGTAACTTTTATGTCTCTTTCAAATTGTTCATTATACAACTCATCATTATATACTTTTTTAATTCCTTTTATCTCTTTATCGACGTCATGATTCTCACAAATATTTTCATGTATAAATTGTGAACTGGCGTTGTACAAGTCGTATTCGTAACTTGGTTCCTCTTGTTGTATTGTTTTACTGAGGTTCTCTTCTCTAGTGGTATCATCATTTTTATCATAGCTGCTTTCAGGCTGATATTCTTTATAATAGTCATTATATAATTCGTTTGTTCTGATGCCGTTATTAAAATATTTGTTTGATGTGGTCATCAACATTTGTCTGTTTTCTTGGTTCCTCTCTTCAAAGTTAAATCTTGATTCGCACATTTCATGATTTCTTATATGAAGAATGTTCGTTGTTTCTTCTTTATCTTCACATTTTGATGCGTTAGCATTAAACGTATTAATTGATTCATTTTGTACATTCAAATTCAACCAAAACTTGGGTTGATCAAAAAAATGGTTTCCCTGTGCTTGTACTGACGTTTGATAAATACGGCGATTATTATTTGTTCGCCAGCTTTGATTTCTAGTGTTTTGTGGGTTTGCCCTATAATTTTGTTGTGGCCTATTATCTGAATTGTACCTGCTTCTGTCGCGGTAGTTGTTAGTAACTCGCTTCTGGTGATACGCGTAGTTTTGTTTGTATTTGTTGTATCGGTGATTTGTGTTGTTATTGTAAGTGTTATTCCTAGTATATGGTTTGTCAGGCATTCTAACGTTGAAAATGTGTTTGTTAGTATCATCATCCTCGTTTTCCATTACTTTTTGTGTAGCGTCTGTTATGGTCGTAAATGTTCCTGCTTTTAGAAGCGTTTTTGTTTCCGCATTATGAATCTTTTCTTTTAGTGTATCTATTCCCTTTTTCACAATCATGTCGTTTGCAACTTTTTCTGGGATTCCTTGTTCTAGGTAAATTAATTTTAACTTTGCTGTCAATAATTCTACTTCATTGCAAATCTTTTGAATATCTCCGGTTTTTATTGCTCTGAGTTTTGCTATTATTTTGTCCGGATTAGGTTTCTCTTCACACCTTAATTTTATATCATCCAATAGTTCTTTGAATGTTGTTATTGAAGTTGGTAATCCTATCCTTGCTTTACCTGTTAATCTAACTCTTAAAAATTTTACTAGAATTGATTCGTGGTGTTCGTTCAACTCGAACAGTAACTTAGCGGCATCTTCGAAGGTGCTAAACCTTTCGGCTGATCCATCGTAGATGGGTACTAGAGCTGCGGCTGTTTCAAAGTCAAAATTAGCCATTTTTATTTCTTTTGTTCTCTGTTTCCTTGACTAAGCTTTCTAACGATGAATTTATCAATTCTTTTTTCTATTTTGCATCAGGTTTCTTCAGATGCATTTTTTTGCTATGCTTTTTAGTTGTATTATTTCATCTATGCCGTATTTTCTGTTATTTATTTCTATTTCCTTTTGGAATTCCTTATGTATTTCCTCAGCTTGTAATTTTCATTGTGTTAATCTAATCGTTCTTAATTTCTGAGTTTTTTCGTTTAATTTCTTAAGGGTATATTGTTATTTTCGAACTAATTTTATTAGTTTTGACATACCTGTCTATTTTGCATTGATTAATAGTTACTCCTTTACTTGCCGTTGTATTTTCTGCAATTCATCTGCTGATCATGTTGCCTGGTTGTTTTCTTCTTATCGGCTGCTCTTCGTGGGGTTCCTGATCGATGTCTTCAACGTTGGAGGCTCCTGCCTCTTGGGATCCCGCCGGTCACCATTTGTGAGCCGTGGTCTCGCCTTCCACTATGTCTTGAAACTGAACTGTTTTTGTGAATTTCTTCTCACTTTTTTTTTTTTTTTTACTTTGCTGAACTATTATCACTTTCGTGTTATGATTCTTTAGCATCGTAGGTAATCAGTTATAAAGCGAATAATTTTCCGACACTGAGCATAACTGATGCTTTCACTGTTCGATTCGTGGATTATAATAAACGACTTTGTTGCTTGAATATTTGATACAAAATTGTATTGGAGTTTGCTTTAAAATTCCTATCTCAAGTATAGTTCGTTGTATTACTCTAGGTGCTTTATGATCGTTAAATATCGATCTTCGTTCGAACTACTTCTTTGGATGCATTTTCACTTCACTTGCATTTTAATTTGCTTTACTTTTTACAACTTTTCACTCATTTAATGTTTTCTTTATAATATGCACCACTTTTCATTTTTGCGTAGTTAATCATCACATATCACGTTTGGCGCAAATATTTGTCTCTTTTTTTCATCAATCGGTCACGAGAATTTTCCACTTGGGATCAGTTTTCAAAAATGAAATAACACTTCGATGCATATTGCTTAGTTCGCTGGTCATTTTGTTGATAACACGTTGCACTTTATAGCTAGCCGTCGAATTAATTTTTAACGTGGCCATAACTGCACTTTTTTCTTTTTTTCAAACACTCGCTGTTCACGCATCCGAAGATTGCCGATTGGAATCACGGTCGCCATGTAACAGGCTTTGACTTTACCTGTTTTGTCACCTATCTTATCATCGGACTTTCTTCCCGTTCCATCACTTGGTGGAAATTAGTGAAGCGCGGATATATCTTACTGACTTTACGAACGTTGGACACATTGAGACGTTACTCAATGGTCTGGAAATAAACGGACACAGATTGGTTACGTTCTATGCCAAGTCCAGATTAAGTCTGTCTTACTTTGGCCCGGTACTTTATTATATATCATTCTAAAAGTATGCTTAAGTTTGACGCCTTTGTCGTTCTTGGGTGGAGCCTCGCGGGTTGACCTACTTTCTTGCGCTTAAACGCTTTTGTCATAGCGTGGACATGTTTTGCCTCGTAAACAATTTTGGGCTTCGCTGCGCGGGTCAGTTTTGATTTTTGATTTGGTGTTATTAAATAACCATCCGGGTTCTACCTGTTGACTTTTCCAATGGTTGTGGCCAATGCTTACGCAGCACATGTATGTAGCCTACTTGCATTGGACTCATTTACTTTATGTGGGTCATTATAAATTTGGGTTGTATACTTGTGTTGTCTATTTCTTAAATACCGATCCCAAAGTCTGATTTCTGTAATAGCTGTTACTTTAATACTAGCTGTATAGCAGATTAGTTATTATCTGCTACAAGTGCATACCGTTTACCATTGTGCGAAATACATTAGCGCCACCTTGTGAGGAATTTTGAAGCTTTTTTTTTAAAGAAAGCGCGCTTCTGAAGGATTTTTATTTTAAACAAATACACTAAATTGATCTAATATCAACGCCTATACTATTTTGTAAACCGGTTTCGGATGTAAAAGCACGCAAGAAAAAAAAACCTATTGCTACATTTTCATTCCTTTCGCTTTTTTTTCTCTTTCATTTCAAATTGGTCTATAAAATGTGTTTAGCTAACGCAACGCCATCAACAGGAACAGCAACTTTGCGCAATATGTAGCATTTGTCTATAATTGATTTAAAAGTACTATTCGAAGAGTTTTGTGTTCAAAGTAAGGCTTCACTTCGTAAGGATTTTGAAAATGGATCTATCGTAAAGCTATCGGAAGACATTGTGATATGTGAGCGGTATTGCCCTTTCATAGGTGGAGGAGTAGCTTGAGGAAATATTTGAATTAAAGAGATAACACCTTCCGACTATTGCTGCATCGCAGAAGGTATGTCCTGCCGCAGTCATATCCACGCCCATTCTGGAGTAATATGCTCAAAGTCCCAAACATCTGGGTGTCCCTGATGGCGCACCTCGAACGGTAAAATTCGGCTCCAATCAAATGGACGAGAGCCTACGGAGGTGCCCGCAGAGCCTGAATCGGTTTGCGTTTGCGATTTTTGATCGGAAGAAGATTGTTGTAATTGTTCCGATTTAATTATGCTCCGCTTTGCTGCTTGTCCAGTATTTCGTACGGGATCATAAAGTGGTCCAGAATATGCCCGGAAATGTGCTGTTCCATCAGATGCTTCTGTGTACAGTTTCAGATCGATATTACCAAATGCGGCCGGGTCATCCTGATCTAAATCGCCCCGGTATGCGGACTGACGGAAGAACTTGGCCAGCGTTTCGAGATCTGTGATGTTTTGCAGAATCTTTTCCATTGCCGTCGAGGTAGTGGTGGTAGCGTTCGTGTTTGCCTGGCCAATGTCGAGTGCTTCCTTAAAATAGGGTACACCATTCGTTAACCAATAACCATCGGAAACGATCTTCTCGGTAATGTCTTCCGCATGTAGCCGACCGGGCAATTGATCCACTACCCAAAACATTCCCGATCCAAATGCAATTTCCTCTGCATCAACGGATTCTGCCTGTTTTGGCACCGTTACCATTCGAACCTGTCGTGCACCAGACAATTGCTCCTTGAAATCATCGTCCACGTAGTCTTCCATCCGCTTGGTCACAATACGCTGCTGCTGGTGTTCGCTATCAGCCAGATCCTGTTCCAGTGTCGTTGGAATTTCATTTTCTTCTACCGATCTATCCACCTCATCCGACGATGGTGGTGTAGCTGTCAGCAGCTCTATCTCACTGCTATTACTAGCTACGAAGCGTGACATATCAATTATCAACCATTGTTTCACGCCTGTGGATGGGTTGCGGGCAAAGTAACGAGCCCAAGAGCGACCGCTATGACCGAGCCGATTGGCTGCCATTACACGCGGCGCTAGCGAAACTGAGCGCACCAGATCGATCTTACGCCACAGATTAACGTGCTCGTTTTCCATTTTCACACCGGCAGCAACTAGTCTATGCTGTCTGCGTCCGTTAATTGCGTAAAAATCATCCAACGATGCAAGAACCCCAGGATACCCGGTGAAAACGATGTTCGTACCAGGCACTACGTAGCGATCTTCCTCTGCCGTCTCTCGAACGGGAACTGCAGGCCGGGATACGTCCGCCGAGAAGTGATACCTTAGCGTATACTTCTTCACCATACGCAACATCGACGAATAGCTACCGTCGGACGTGTGACCAAGGAAGATCTTCGACAGCCCATTCGGTTGTTTCAGCAACTTCAGCAGCATAATACCCTTCGCTGGGTCCGGTTTGAGACCACTGTTTTCCATCAAAAAGTTCGTGTAGTAGATCTTCAGATCACGAATATCGACCGCAGCGTTCATCAGCAAAAAATCCTGCTTCGGAATTTCGTAATCCATTCGCGAACGCTTCACACCCTTCCGGAAACCGATTTCCAGCCCATCGAGTTGATCGTAAAATAAAGCAATCTGGTACCAGTAGTAATCGTGCTTTCCCTTCATATCTGCCATCTTTTTCACCGTATCCACGTTGGTAGTGATAAGACCTCGCAACCAATCGCAAAACTCTTCCGATTCTTCATCTTTCGAGCAAACTGCATCGATGGTGCTGTGAATGAAAAGGATGTTAATCACAAACGATCCAGGACAATTTGCGACAATTTGAATACTTACTTAAACCAATGCATGTAAATATTGTGCCATGTTAGGGCACCTTCCATTATACCGGCCGCATACGCTTGTACCGTGTCTGAATAGGATGACTGAGATTCTAGCTCAAGTTGAGACCATCCATTCGTCAAAATGCTGTCCTGGAAACACGCACGGACCGCACCCTTCGGTACTAGATCGAGATCATTACGCTGGCCCCAGAATTCCAGACGATAGCCGGAATTCCGAGCCCAGTACGTCGTGGCACAGTAGGTTCCTTTGTAGTTGGGGCTGTTCAAGAAAGATAGTAAAGCGGTAAACAGATGATCAAATAAGGATCTGCCATTCTAGATCTTTTCTTTGACGTCTTACTTAATCGTGTACACTTACCGCTCCATACCGGCCAGGAATAGAGCAGCCACCGCTAGCATTGAGGCGCCGATTAGAATGTAGGACCCTATACGGGTCTTATGCCAAGATGCTCCAACAACTTTCAGCATGATGTTAGCCGTTTCCGTGCGATACGGGAAAACACAGCAACACAAAATGGAATGTTCGCTATTGACGATCACTGGTCGGTGTTCCGGTCGGGGTCACGTGTCCCAGCGAGCAGAACAAATCCCTGCAGGAATAATTGATGCGCCGAAGAAGTAGTACGTTTCTATGGCTGCCAGCAGCCGATCGGTACACTATAGTTGAGGTCAGCGATGATCAGCGCCAGGACGGCAAACAGGTGCAGCAGAATGGTGGCGACGGCGTAGTAACTGTAGCAGAACAGTTCCCCCAGTCCTCGGATTGATGGTACACCGAATGGGCAGACGGATGCCTGGTGGGACGCCGCTGTTAGATACCTTGCGCACTGGACTACTCTCATTGGAAATCGGTTGAAGTTGATTTCGGCGAGCGTCCGGGATGCAGGATGTATTATCTCCTGGGAACTCCTCGATCAACGTTGAATTGTTTGGGCAATGTTTCAAAAGATCGTTCTACAAAATCAGCACCATACACTAAATGGGCAGCGGAATGGACGATTAGTGAAGCACTCTGGAAATAATAAAAAAGGGGAAAGCAGGAATTTTATTAACCATGAGCTTCAAATTTAACGGTTGTGACGAATTAGATATTAAATCAGAAAGTTTTACACACTAAACGGAGCTTGTACAACTTCCACCACAAACAGCAGACGATTACAATTTGATTTAACGCAACTTCCTAACACACACGATCATTTACTAACGATTATCCCTTCTTCGTACATCTCTTCCCAATCCACTATCTGGCATTGTGTTCAATTCGCCAATGTTTCACACCTTTTTGGCCATTTCGAATGTAGCGTCGTAGTGATTACGACAGTGACAAAAGGCATATAATGTGTCGAAAACTGGCGAAGCGAAGCGCCACCAGGAACAATGACCATGGTGGGGTCAAATTCCACATTTAATATCGCCGAGTTTGCACACAGTTAGCAGCAAAATGCTTCATACAACATCCAAAAGCAAATGTAACTCTCGGGGCCTAGTGGAGAGGATTGGTCTATGATACGATATGCTAATTAAACGAATGTACCATCATATCGGTGTCAAACGACGAGGAACAACATGTATCGCAATACATCAAAGTGTTATCACAAGTTTAACTTACTGCGACACCTACGGGGTTTGTACCACACTTCAATGAGTTCGATAGGTGCTAACTGTCTAGCCGGAAACAACGTGGCAGTGTGTTTGACCGTATGGTATACAGGGAGAGATGTAATGAGTCACACAATGTGAAGCTAATTTGAACAATATTTGATCATGATGAGTCATGTGGGATTTACCCAAACTCCTTCAAAGCTAATGATAGTAAGCTTTTTGCTTATGGGATGGTCAGAGCCAGACACGTGTTTAAAGCAAACCTAAGATTTCTTGTTTAAAGATTTGCGAATCAATTAATCAACCAACAAAAACCAAAAGGAAACTGACAATAGCCTTGTTGTTTTCAGATCTTGACAAACTGCCAACATTTCTCTACCGTAACGTGCGGTCTCGGCTGGTCATTCGTACAGGAGGTTAGCGAGCGAGTTCAAAAGGCAACAAAGTCCCCCACCCCCTCTTGGATCTGTTTAGTATCAGTCGTTTCCCTGTCGAATGGCGTCCGTTCGGTCATATGTCTGCGGGGGGTTATAAAAAATAAACCAAAAGGGTAAACGATCTACTGTCATCTATCAAAAAGCGAACACCGATCATCTACCGTTAAGGCTATGGTTTTGATCGACAGCTTTTACATGTGTGATCACACCTTGCTACCTGGAAATAGAACACACAAGGATAGACCACCAACCAAGATATCATCCATCAAAGCGCACATCACGTGCTCCACGACTGCCGCCTCCCAAGGGCGATCTTAAACCTCTGCGCGTGTATCTGGTTCGTGCCTCAATATGGCGCACACGAGGTGTAAAACAAACGTTGCAACATTCTACCGTTCTCATTAACGCTGGAGCTTCAGCACTCTTATCAGTTCCGTTTCACGCGAAATGCAACAGAAGCTTCATTTTCCTTCTCATACTTCCCGGCAACCTTTGGGGGGCAATTCTGCTGTTCAACCCCAAGGTTGAAACGAAGGGGAAAGGCAAAGTACTGAACATAACTGTAATTAACAACGAGTGAGATAGTGATTGGCTAGGGTGCAATAGAGATGTGTATGGTACTACCTGCTACCGGAACCACTGGAAACACTCCGGAGACGGTAGGTTCTTCTCCGCTCCGGCCAACAGCTCTTCCTCTGGGCGGTTGAGCGCTTCTGCTCGTTCTGCTGGCGGCACGAACTCACGTGTGGTCGTAGACGTGTCAACCCATTGGAATGAGGCGATTGGGTTGTGGCCGTGCACTGTAGAGCCCTGGAAGAGATAGTATACCACATAGTCGAAAAGTGAGGCGTGAAAGAAGATGAAGGTGAGATAGTAAGGCAATTTCTTTTTGTATCACACAGTCGTTCCCATCACGGTGTATTACATATTCCCCGAAAAAAAGATGGCTCAGTTTGCAAACTGTTGTCAAGTCTCGTCCCAAAACACCTGCTCCAGCTGGGTTGGTTGCTAACCGAGACCACCCGCACAGATACACTTAAGCTAGCGAATAAACAATTTTTGCGTGCCAAAGCGTCTGTCTCGAAAGAATGGTACAAACGACTCCCCCTAGCAACAAACGGTAGGATTCTTCGTACTTGGTCGCAAACATAAACCGCGTTCGAGCCGATGATACACTCCAGCATGAAGATTATTCGTGTAAACAGACCGTAAACGGCCGGCGTCGAGCTGGCAAAAGAACACACACGCAGGCCAACGACATTGTTTTGGCGTCAGAATTCTGCCAGCTATACAAAACTTTCAAAAACAGGGTCGAGAAATGTGTCGCGTGTCATATTGCCACAGCATAAAACTCGAGGACATTAGATCCCATGTCTGGCTGTGGACGTTTTGTTTATTTTATCCCGGTTCGTGGAGTCAACGTGCGGATCCAAGAAGTTGATCAAGTCTGTTGAACATCACCCTGAGACTAAGTGGAGCTGGATTGATCGTGTATGATAGCATTCCGAATGAAGAGTTAGTGTATTGTTTTACAATATTTTAAGGCACAAAAATACATCACAGTAATTCAAAATATTTTCAAATCTCGCTCACATATATTACACACCTGCACTTGATGTTACGATCGTTTTTGCTCTGTGCAAGAAGTGCTCACAAATGTTTGTAAAATGATCGTAGATCTTTGGAAATGTTTTTTTCCATGTGGTTGTAGGAATATTCCAGCAAAAATAGATCACTTCAGCTGTGATCGGTGATATGCGTGGCCTATTTAGCACTGCGTGCAGCGATCATAAGTTGAGACTACATACAATCACTTATCACGTCCAACGTAATTTAATACGGTCGCGCATTTGTGCCATTACACTTTCCAAATTTACAAAACCTTTCTTTTCTTCACTTAATGTTCCAATGCGTAATATCTTTACGTATCACTTGGTAAATACTGATTTATTAACAAAAAAAAACAAGTACCCGTTTATTTGGAAAAGATTGCGGTTTTGATCACTTTTGACTGTCTTCCCACTTTCACAATGTCTGACTTAAGACGTAAAAACAAACGATCTCTACAACGAGATTCGGTGAGGATCGGTTACTAGCACCGAGAACTGAGCGTTTTCAACTGAGCAGGCGATGCAGTATGTCGTTCGCGCGCCCGTCCCAACATCCGAACAACCATTACGGAGACGTTCAGGAAGCTGTAATAGAGCTACTAGCCACACTACCTACCACCGGCCATGTTTGCATCGCGTTTCGCTGTGTACTATTCTAAAATTAAACAAAAACAATCAGACGAACAACAAACCCATTACCTCCCAAAACAAAACAAAAAAAGAAAATGCCGGCAATGCATACGATCGTGATCGTATTCGTAGGTACACAACAGCAACATCACGATCGTTTTGAGGAATTCGGCAATTTCTCTGCAAGTACGAGTACGATGCCGAGGATAGGCGGCATCGGTAGTGAAAAGTGAAAATTAATTTATCCCTCTCCCTTCCCACAATCCGATATTCTAGGAGTACGCGCAGTGGGTGTTGGAGAACAAGGTTCAACATTTTCCCAAGAATTTTGCCCACCATCTGTGCGAGCTGCTAAAGTTGATCCATGACCTAATTGGATCGGATCGAGAAACGTTTCGATATCACCCGTAAAAAGCATGAGAAATCCATCGTACCGTACATTTCATTCATGAGTTTTTAATAATTTTTCTTCTACTGGGAGTGTGTAGTAGATCCCAATTTCCGGATCTATTTTTTTACTACAAGCCAAACACGGAAGTAAGTTCCGACGCGTGTTTGGTGGAGTGGCATAGAAGTATACACACGTTTAGCGTTAGTTGAGTGGGTAATTGGTTCGAGGTCGATCAATTGGTTGCCAAAACACGAGCACACTCCTCGGCATGTTGCTTGCCGAGAGGAGGATCTTTGTGAATGGTACGCTTACAATATGAATTGGACAGTGTTTCTTGATAATGCATCAGATATTGCTATAGATATCGTAAAGCTGCATTGGCTGCATATTTAAAGAAGGTATACAAAAGGCCCACAATGCAATAAAGATCTCAAATGCTGACAAGGGCAATTTGTGCAAGAAGACCTGAACAAACGAAAAAAAGGTGCAGTTACTGCTTCATATCACTGAAAGTCACTTTTTAGCTTTTAAAATTTTATCTATTCTTGCAACATGCTCATTGCACACACAATGCGGTGAATTGAATAGTATTACTCTTTAATGTAATTTAAAATTTGAATTTGAATCTATCAATGGTGCTTTGTTTGCCACGTGTTCTTATACGATCAGCTCTATCTGATGCATCTCGTGGCATACAACGTGTCAACAGCGGTTAGCGGTTTTCTCCGTCATGAAAGAGGTAATTTTATTACTAGACAAATACATTGCAACAAACGACCTTTTTTACTTTCTCTTTTTGCATCTCTACTAATTTGAACTATACATGCACTAGTGGCGGTGGACACCAACCTGATAAGTGTTTATTAAAACAAGATCACTTTCAGTGTCGGTGTAAACACGTAGTCTTTCCCATTTTTGCCGCCTCCAGCGGAAGTAAACATTCCCCCCGTTGGTAAGCGCACGATTCACCACACGGAACGTCATTTTGACGTGCAGATTTAAGTACGAGTTCACCCGCCATACGCGGGTTGGTTGGATGCATTATTCAGGAATGGAAACTGCCCGTCGGCAAAGCAATTAGCATGACAATCGTACTTGATACGATGATCGTGCCGTCAAGTCTGACGACACACCATTCGGGCGCCATTCGGGACAATGGGTACAACGTGATCACTGGGTGACGTACAACAGTCGGAAAGGGTGACATTTTGTTTTTTTGCGCATGATCGATCGTTCCAAAACATGGCGCTGGTCAGAATTTTATTTAATTGACCATTAAGGGGGTTTGATTATATCGATTAATTTGACTGTTTTTATTCTCCATTTTTGTGATTGGAGTGTTTTCGAGATCATGATCTTGAGAGATCTTTTATTTTTTTTTGCTCGGTTAGAACGGCCTGGCCGTATCAAGACTTATTTTACCACGTAGCAGGATTGTCAGTCCATGCTACGGGGGGATGGTCCGGATGGGATTTGAACCCGGTCCTGCCGTGTGGGCGGGCGCCGTTTTTCACATGCACCACCGGGCCCCGCCCCTTGAGAGATCTTTTATTTTTCATACATTCTATCGCTAATTTAACCAAAGTCTTAAGACACAAATGCAATTAATGAGCATTCTTTAGCCATGTTTTGTTACTAAAGAAAAATTATTTCATCTTATTCACTCCTATCACAATCAGTTCTCCCTTCATGGCTTTATTTAACAGAGTGATACTGTAATCAAGTCCCTGCAGTGAATGGTAGATCATTATCAGCCCTTTTTTCTTACTCATAACGCAACATGTACGGATTCCGTAAATGAATCGATTACAGAATAAGCATATTGATAACACTTCCAAAATGCAGCCCCTTCAATGAAATCATGGCATGTGGTACAAATGAAATCACTCGACTGTAGCGAGTATCAGCATTTAATCCAGCTTGTGGACCACGTTTCATGTTATCGTCTGTCGCATGTATGTGTTTTTATGCATTAGTGTGGGTTTATACATCGTCTATAGTAAAATTTTTCATCAAGAATTATTAAGGTTTAGGTCTGTTTGGGATATATCTGTTTTTCTTAGGATGATTCGTTTTAGTAACGACATAGACGATGAAGATCTTCCAGCAATAGCTGCATGCCATGTTGAAGTGTTTCATGCTACATTGTAAGGATTCTTTTCCACTGTTCATGCTCACTTTAAACATGTGTTTTCAGTCTACGCTGTCCATACATACACAGTGGAATGGTCTTCATTGAAACGTGGCTAGCATATATATGCGTGCAGTCGCGACCGCTATTTCTGTGGTCGTGTGTTATGCTCACGGTTTCACATGTGTAAACCACGTTGATTAGCTATTCCCTTGATGTGATCGCACGCGTATTTCAGCCCATGCTCTACGCTTGTCCGACTGTGCAATGAAGGATCGAACGCACACATCACTGCCGAAGACGAGTAGAGGCAATTATTAGGATGCATCATCCTGTGCAAAGTTCGACACCTGAATTACTTTTGTTTACATAATATTTGATACTTTGTTTTGAGTGTTTAATATTTCGAAACTTAAATGAATAAAATACTTACCAGTGTAAATGAGATACACAACTGGCGCGTTGGTAAGATTGAGACGATATAGCAATGAGATGATTAGTTACGGTTTCCTGACCTTAAGGTCACTGATCACAATTGTGTTGAGATGTGTAGGCCGGATGCACTAGATTGCAATCCGATTGAACTAAAACACTTTCCGAAGACTCGACCGGTCTCTGCAGACTGAACAGTATATCCTCCTCCAGTGATCAAGTTGCTCTGATCAATCCGAATGATGAAATCGTTGGACTTGTTTCAGCCAAGCATAAGGGATCACTTTCTCCTAGTGCTCTTCTCTCACTTTCTTTGCCGACGAGGTCACCACTTGTGGGCCGGGGTAGTGGGAACAGGCCTCTGGATGTTGGATTGATCGGTTATGCAAACACGGCCAAAAACACACGTAGCAGCACCGAGAAATTGAGGCAAGCGATATGTTACTTCACGACACAGAAGGCAATATTTCTTGCAACTTTCGCGTATAACCTCAGCTCGAACGAACGTACGATGGACACAAACACTGCAAACCGACTGGTGAAGGTTTCGGAAAGACACATATAAAAGTAACGTAAGCCGAAAGTAATAGAAACTACGGATACACCCCGTGGGACTACATTTGTAACAGACAAGAGTTTTTTTTTTTGGTATGTGGCTTTCGCGTGTTTTAACTACGAATGCCTCGTTTTTTTTTATATACACGGAGATGAAAATCACTGAGAAAATTCCGGAAAATGCACGTTTTTTGTGCACTTCACAAAGACAGCGGAACACGATGTCTCACTTTGGCAAGGTTAGTCAGTAAAGTGATTTAAGCTGCCTCGCTATCTCACATCTCCCCCATTGCAGTCATTTGAAGCATAACCGCACACACACACGCACACTTACAGAAGAGTGGTTGTATGTGTGTGTGCGTGTGTTGAACACGGTGAGAACCGTGAACATTGTACAAACTAAAGTTAAGTCACTTATCATAAGAAATTTTTTTCATTTGAAAAGCGTAAATAAAATTAATTCCTACCATTGTAGTATTTCAATAGAAATTGATTTCATTTTATATTATCAATTTATAACGACATACATATAATTCCGTGGAAAATGTCGTAAAATCGAATGTCATCTTCTTAGCAAAGAAGCCCCACATTTAAAACCCATCTAGCACCAGTCATTACAGGCAAAAAAAAAATTGAAAGTTAAAATAATTGTTTCCAAAATAGTAACTAATAATTTGATTGGAAATTTAACGAGGACGGTGACTTCAATCGATGAAATTGCGACGAGAGAGAGAGAAGTCGACATTAACATTTGATGGAACAGAGGCAGGGTTTCTGAATCAGTTGCTATGGCTACGCGTTGGTCAAATACACACTCAATAAATTAAAAAGCTGTTTTTTTAAAGATTTTGTTTTCACATTTTTACACAATTTCGCGTGCCTATCAAATGTATGTAAAGTTTCGAAACAATCAAAACATTAAAGCTTTTTTTCATATTCATGTAACTATTTTATACATACACGCACACCGTACAATATGCACCTTGACTGTAAATAGTCGACAAAGCGATCGTGATCGCGCCACCTTTGAATATTTTAAAACTCACAACACGTTTTGCTCCGAACCCGAACTAAACTTTGAGCAGAAACTTCTACAGTTCTTAAGTGTTTTTAAACCTTTGAATCTGTATAGCTTTTTGGACTTGGACTACGTTGTATTGATACAGTTGGAATGACTAACAAAGTAGAAGCAATGATACGATACCAGACATGACGGCATTGTATTTGAACAGCTGAACTTTGAATGACGAATTTACCCTGTATGACGTACTCGGTTAGACAATGTAAGATAATAATCGTACTACGATAAGCATTGCATTCATCTGCATACAACAGGTTGGTTGTGCGTTCAATTTTTATCAATATCAAAGGTTTGTATCAATGTGGAATCCAGAACAGTAATGTTGATTTACGACATAGAAATCTTTTTTTTTGTATACAACTAAATCCTCAAGGATTTTATACAATTCCCTTAGAGGCTACTGGCAAAAAGCCGCCTGGTAATAACAATTTGCTTCTCCCAAAAACAAACAAATCACTCGACCAATAACGTGCGTTATTTCTAAACAAGCCCCCTTCGAAAGTGTGTCCAACAACAGGAGCAACATAGAAACAAGCCCTGATGGTTCCACAGACACCCGGCCGGCCAACGGGAAGGGACGAGATTCCGGAGCGCGAAACCCAATTGACACAGCAATTGAGCCTGATTGTGCATCAATGATAGTGTCCATCATCAATCGAGCCTCCGTCGCGTCGTACACTGAATCGTCCACAGCTTCCGTGTGGAGGTACAAACATCGGCTTGGCAAATGGATGGATGTGTTTGGACGTGAGCCGCCAGTCATCGGTCACCAGCTTACCCCCTTCCTGAAAGGGAAGCAAATCGTATACCATGCCATTTGCCAAACAGCAAAGAGAGCTGTGAGATATTGCGTACGCCATACGTCTGTTGCTGCGAGGAAATCCTCCTATATTTGTATGTACGTGTCTTAGATGGTGTTGTTTTTTCTCGCTTAAAATAACATAATTTTACTGTTAACATTTATCAGCGTGTCCAGCATTCCAAACATTTTCTCATGTTCGGCCGGCTTCACACTAGGACATGCGCAGCAACAGTACGACTTTCCACGTGAACCGAAGGTCACAGCGACGTCGCCTTCGTCGTCAGTCAGCCGATCTCCTGCCGGCCGGTTTCTTGGTGTCCCAGTCCATCTGGCGTGTTGTTATACCACTAATCACCCAAACAAAACGCTGAGCATCAGGTCAACCTCCTTCCAGACGGACGGTGATGTCTCAGATTGTGTCTGCGTGCGTTCCAAGGCGGTTGATAGTCCACGGTTAGTGCGCTCGCAGTGATTTTACTCCCGCACTACAGTTCCAACAATAGTTTGTGTTTCAGTGAGATAAACGCAGGTGAGATTTATACATGGAATTGCACAATTGCAGCGTAATGTGGTGCACATTCGAGAATATTGTGCAAACGTCGTACATGTGCCAATAGAGTGCAGTGATAAGTTGAAACAAAGGATTAATTTAGTGACAATTTAATTCTTTGAGAAATATCGTTTAAAGTAAACTGAATTGTGGAATACAATATTTACTGACACTTAAAAAGCACCAACAGGAAACGTGTTCGGTCAGTACGGTTTAAGTGTGTACATGAAGGATTAGTATTAGTATCGAATTGTTGCGCCATTATATAAGCACGTTGTGTCCACCGCTTTACTAGCATAAAGGACAAAAAGGTTAATAGATAAAAATCGATCAAAAAGTAAAGAAAAGATTATTTCAAAAGTACGAAACAAGTAAGAAAATTATTATAAAATTCTCTTTAAAGAACAATTTTGAAAAAGAACAACATTAGTGTAATAAATTGTAGTTATTTAATTTCACTTTAAACTTAACGAAACTAAACTTATCTAGATCTAATCTACGCAGTCTTTAGACCACCTAAAAGAGGAGATTGCGAATCATTCACCTGCTGGAAGCCATTTTCTAACCTGTTTCGGCTCTGTGTTTTAATTTGGTGTACAATTTCGACAACAAATTAGTGCAATCGATTGAATTGTCCTTTTTTTGTTCTATTTATTGTAAAGTTTTCGACATTTGTTAAGAGTACGGGACTCTAGATTGCTTTTCTAAGCATTCATCGAATGCAAAGGATACTAGATTCCTAATCACGAAATCTCTTCTTGCAGACTTTATTTTTTTTACACAGAGAAGACGTTTCATTTAAAGCAAATAAAAATGGCAGAACAAGCAAAGACAGACATGAAACACATCCTGCAACTGACGAAGGAAGCACGGCGAATCTTTCTCAACTCGTTCGATACCCTCATGTCGGACTGTGATGGGGTCCTGTGGAACTTTACCGGCCCCATACCCGGAGTCGATAAAGCGCTACAGCTGTTGCGTGCCGACGGTAAGAAGCTGGCCTTCATCTCCAACAATGGCATGCGTACGATGGACGAGTATCAGAAAAAGTTTCACTCGCTCGGTATCGATGCGCACGAGGAGGAAATAGTGCATCCCGCCCTAACAACGGTTCATTACCTGAAATCGATCCATATGCGGGACGCTGTCTACTGCATCGGGACCGAAGTTTTCAAGGACTATCTACGAACGGCAGGCTTTAAAGTGCTGGATGGGGTAAGTAATCGAAGTGAGTGCTAATAATTGTCCAAGTGATTTTGAATTTTCCCATCGCTTTTTGTTTCTAGCCCAAGGAACGATTCCCGGATAGTCGTGAGGCGAACCAGGTGCGCGTGTACACGGATTACTTTGAGCAGCGCGGCACTAAGGTCGGTGCCGTCGTGATCGACATCGATGTGAACCTTTCGCTGCAGAACCTAATGAAGGCAAAGTGTTACCTGGAACGTGATCCGAACTGCGTCTTCATTGCCGGAGCAACCGACTACATCATACCGCTCGATTCGAGCATGGATGTTATCGGTCCGGGATACTTTATCGATATTCTGGAGCGCTCGACTGGGCGAAAAGCACTCATTCTTGGCAAACCGGGAAAAGCACTGGCACAAGTGGTTCTAAAGCAGTTCCAAATTACTGATCCGAAGCGGGTGCTGTTTGTGGGTGATATGTAAGTACTCGTCTAGGCCTGTTATAGGCGTGAACAGACACGTGTGTGATTAGCTAGTTGAAGATGGTGTTTTATCAATTTGATAACGACCGTCACTTCAAACGAATGCTCGGTGGTGTAATCAATCACTGATAATTCTTCGTAAACTGCTGAGGTTTTACTGAATTTTTAATTTCCGGGAGTGTGTTTCGTTTCATCTGGGAAAAAAAGATAAGCGACACACGAATGATTCGCTAAAGAATTGAAGCTTATGCGATACTCTTTTCCTTTGGCAGGATGCCACAAGACATGGGATTCGGTACACGGTGCGGTTTCCAGAAGCTGCTCATGCTGAGCGGTGGCACCCCGAAGGATGTATTACTAACACAGGACGATCCCGATCTGCTGCCGAACTATTACGCAGACAGTTTTGCCGATTTCATTCAGCTGTACAATGAAAACATGCACGTTGAAGAATAGCAGTGGAGTTCGGTATAAATTTAATAACAATCACCTGGCTTTATCATCTTGACATATGTAAAACATACCTGTATTTAGCATTTAATGACCCACCAAATAAACAAAAAATCCGACGTATCAAATGCAACAATCGGCTTGTTTCTATCGGCCGTTAATCTACCGGTTTGCGGAATTTGACCTGTACCCATACGCGGTACATCTTAATCAATTTGCCACGATTTACCTGAAGCCGCCGGTCAACTATGTTCTGTTCCTCGATTAAGCCCGCGTTCGTGAAAAGCCTCCGTAGATCTTCCTGGGTAAAGAAGTAAACTAGCGTACCGTCGCCACGTACGTAAAAATTGTCCTTAACACATTTGCCCGGTTTGAACCTTAGCTGGGCAAGATCGTAGCGGCCATAATCGCGTAACATCACCAGTCCACCCGGTTTGAGATAGCGAGCGACTTGATTTATCACGTGTTGCATACTGAATGAAGGAAAAGTTAAGATTTTATGTTCACATTCTTTCTTGATTACACACGCTGCAATGCTTACCGTTCCGGATCAATAGCAGATAGGACGAATATCAACACCACAATATCGATACTGTTCTCTTCGAACGGAACATCCCATCGGTCAGCCGTCGCATCAAGCACAAACGCTTGACACCGTTTCGTATCGTACTCGGGACTCTGGCACATAATCTCGATGGCTTGGCGAGAGAAATCGCTAGCGTAAACCATCAAATTCTCTTCATCGCTATAGTTTAGAATAGGAAACACGGTGTTTCCCACTCCGCAACCAATTTCAAAGATCGTTCTTAGTTGCGTATTATCTTGTGCAGCTGATCCTTCCATCTGTTTAACAGCTTCCCCATCGGGTAGCACACGTTCGGGAACGTTGGCGGTACGTTTAAAAGGTGCCAATTCAGGAAACTCCGTAAACAACCAGTGTCTATCCTTGAAGAAACGGTTCTGATGTATGCCGTAAAATCGATCCCAGTTTTGATCAGCTTCCGTCTCCAAACGGGCCACTTGCTCTTCGGACATCTTTACAGATGAGTTTTTCTTCACTCCTTCTAGGGCGGCATGTTCCTGCTCCTCGTTCCATTCCACATTGTCCCTACGTGAGATTCGAAAACAAGCCGTAAAAAAACGATTTCGTCCATCTGCTTTTTCTTGCGACAAAACGAACCACGAATTGAAACTAAACACCTGGGAAGGATCGCGCAGGAAACGTGATCCTCCGCCGGCAGGTTTTTTGCGATATCGCGTGGATTCGTAATCGCACTTGTAGCGAAATAAAGCATGATACGTGGCGAATGGTGCCGGCCGGAAATTAATAAAGGTCGTAACCAATATCCTACCAAGCGTTGTGCTGGAAGACATCATCGTCGGCGGAAAGGAACCGATTGCCGAACTGTGGTCGAGCGCTGGACTGTTCGGATTGCTCGAGGGCAATTGTTTGTTCCGTTGCATCCGTCATTAGAAATAATTTGAACACACAACAGTTGTTGTCATTGGAATGAAGAAAATTTTGTCGAAATGAACAACTAATTTTACCGGCAGAACGAAGATCACCTAATGTTTATTAAATTGTTTTGTAGATTTCCCGCTGTCAACGTTCGGTTTATGCTACCGAGTGGAGATCTTTGCTGCGGACTGTCCACACAATGGGAATGTGCGAGTTTTTTTTTTTTAAATAATAGTTTACAAATTAATTAATCACACGAAACCGTACTAATATGCAACTCAAATGACAGTAGAAAATGATAATTCAATTAATTTACAGAAAGAACTTCTGGCTGATTACAAATGGCTGAAATTACAAATTTCTTTTGTTCTTTCTATCTCTTTTATATGAAAATTGAAATTCACATAATTCATCTAAAATAATAATGAAACACATCTTTTTCATTGTAAAACAAATTACACAAAAGCATTTAAATACACATTCTCAAGAAATGTGCATTTATTCGCTTATTGTAATCCGAAACGCATCTTCGAATTTGGTCGAAACTTCGAAACCCCTTCGAGTGGCTTTGACTTCGCGTTAGCACACGCTCGCACACACTCATGAACACAAATGGTTGTTTCTCTTTCTAGATTGTTCTTCTATGCAAGAAGAAAAGAGCATAAACATTGAACGTAAGCGAGACAGCAATAGTTGCAAACGCATAGTTTCTCTTTCTACGTTTGAATAATGTTTATGGATAACTCGGGTAAAGCAGGGATGATGGGAAAAAGCAAAGGAAGAAGCCGATCGATGGTTGAAAAAAGACACACACACACTTTTCAAAAACTTCGCGAACCTTAAACTGTGTGGATGTGCGTCGTCTGCGCTCCGTGAATATTAAGCTAATATTCAGCTATCTCATCATAAAACAGGGTAAATACCTGAAAGATTTTTGCGTACCAGTTTGGGTAAGCACAAATACCAGCTTAGGTGCACATTGCTTTGGTAATTTGTGAACAAAGCGAATAAAAAAAAGTTGAAGCCAGTAATACTGTTGTTAGGTTGCGGGCGTTTGTTTGCCGTACTACTTGCTGGAGGTGTGCGTGCGTGTGTGCATACGTGTTTCATACTTTTATGTATGCTTTCTACAACCGTATGTTGTTCTCAAGTGTTTCTTCACCTCCAGCAGTGATGTTATATCCGATTTTTTTTTACCAGTGAAGCTTATTAATAGTCAACTTTATCAACAAGTCGAGCGTGTCTTTCCTCGGGTGTGTCCGCAGGTGTCGATGTGTGCGTAAATGTCTAGCAAGCAGATAGGACCATCGCGGTGCCTGCTAAGGGCTCGTTATCAACGCGTTTCTAAATATTTTTACCTTTGTCACGATTGCAATCTACGCTAGTGTATTATCAATGGTGTGTAAACACTTGCACACTTGTTCAGTTCGGCTGATTTACCTTACAAGTAGATGAATCACGTCTTAGGAATTGCAGTGTATGAATCAACCGAAGAAAGGTTTTTTTTTGCAGCAAAACGGAAATGATTGGATATAAATCTATAAGACAGATCCAGCACGAAACGTACAAAGTTTAAAAACGGTATTTAGTGCCATTTTCTACAACGTTTAAAGTTTAATGTTGGGACGAATCATGAAGATATGCTGGTGTTTAGTGAATCGTAATGTTCGTTTAATTAGACGTTTAAATTATTTTGCCTAAAACTTCAATAAAAACACGCTGGAAAATTCCACGAAAAACTAGTGAAGGAAGCAGCAACAAAAAAAGGTTATGAGTAAATGTCCTCGAAAAACATGCCTTGTGAGCGTGTGTGTATGCGTGAATGCGTGTTTGGGTAAAAATGATAAAAAAGTTTGGTGTTTAAAACATTTCGTAGTAAAATGGAGAAATCATTAACAAAACAAATTAAAAATTAGTATTAATCTGCATTATAGTAACCATGGCAACTGTGTGTGATATGCGATGCTTACTACAGTAGAGTCGTATACATATCGTATGAAAGTGCTTATGTTTACTGTAATAATTTCCCATTGAACATCTCGCTAGATGTCCACATCTGAATTACGTTTATATTACGAAAAAGGCATACAAATTTTCACTTATAAATCCTCTTCCCTTGCAGCTCCTCCATAGCAATCATATCTTATCACGGAGTACTTTGCTCCACTTCCGGTTTTCGAGGCACCTCGGTGCGCGAGTGTGCGTCGTGTGTGTTTTTGTGCGTATGTGTCGTGTCCCTATGTGAATATTAAGTGCATATGATAAGAAAGTTGAAAGTAGGAAAAAAAGGAGGAAAACTCCATTATCCAGAGCAAGTAGGCTGGGTGAAATATAGTGGCGGGGTTTTCTTGAAAAGGGAAGCTGCGCTTCCTGTGGCGTACAAGGTGTGACCAGTGGAGGTGCATTGTTTATCTTTTTTTTTAAATAATTGTAGTGTTGTATTACAATTTGCTTCCATCGTGTAAGCTGTGATTTTTGGTCAGTGTTGTCACCGGAGCATTTCATCGTTGATTATTGTGAGTGAAATCAATCAGGTCTGAATTGATGAATAGTTTTTTTTCTTGTGGGTAATCATTTCGTCCAATATTGTCATTGGATTGTAAAAGTTTTTCTAAAGATTGAAGAGAAAAGCGTGCGCCAGTGAAAAGCGTTAATACTGTGAACATTCAACGAGAAAGATTGGCAATCGAAGTAATCATGGCGGCTCAGGAGATCGAAAGTGGCACGTCGTGGGGCAAAGAATTATGGGTGAGTAGCATTTCTTCGCGGTTAAATTAAAAAACACAGCACAAAAGTTTAATGTCATTTAATACTGTTAGTCAAATTTCAACTGTGGAATATGTCCGCTAAGAATGGATTAAAAATTGTGCATTTTTTTTTCGTGTGACCTTGAAGTTTCAGATGTCTTTTAAAACGAGTATAGCTATGTCAAAGAAGAATTTCAAGCAACCAGCAAAAGTGCCGAATTGTGCAGAGTACGGAAAAATAACGATTAAATCACTGTTTATTCTATGCTGTCATAATTGGATATGCATCTTTAATGACCGATTCTCAATGCGACGCAAAATGCAACGTCATTCGCTTGGTGCATCGAACGTTGGAATTAAGTTTCGTGGCAAACCAAGTCGTTCACGTCATTTTGAAGGTTATTTATGATGGATATAATTTGGTTAAAAAAAACTGTACCAAAGCGAGCTGCATGTACTTGTTTTATCAACAAATTAGTTTGCTTTAGCAGTTAGTGTATTTCTTTAACATTTTCACCGTGAAGCTGTGTATTTTTTTCTCTGTCTCTCCCTCTCTCTCTCTCGGTTTCTGTCTTCGTAAAATGCATGGAAGCTGAACGCCAAAAGCAGAACGGCAGGGATGGAATGCAAATACAGCCCAACAGCTCTCTGCCTGACAAACACCTGTAATAACCTGATTCAAATAAGGGACAGGGTAGCAGGAACGAAGGTGCTGAGGGTGTACTTGCGGCATAAAAATGCTACGGCTTTTGTCCGTTACACACCGCCAGGCGCCCGCATATATACGAGCTACTTCGATTCGTTTCGCGAGCTTTCAGCGTGGTTATGCTGCTGCCCGGATCACTCACACATCGATGCTGCGTTTGTGCGATAGTTGACAAACAATCACCACTACTGTAGCAACGCGGTCGCATAGCAGCATCACAATCCGTCTAAACACACACCTCAGCGACCCTTCTACGGTGCCGTAGAAAACGAGGGCAAGGTGTGCCGCCATGAAATTGCAACTTCTCGTACCGGCAGCATGTTGGCGGGGGGGGATGTTGGCAATAATGTTGGCAGGCAAGGTGGAGAAGAACTTGTTTAATAATTCCTTCACTGCCAACGTGTCCACTGGTGATTCCAGGCTAAAGTACTCGCGTGAAGCACTAGCCTTAGGAGAATGTAATGGAAAAGTTTCAAATGACACTAAATGTTTGATGTTTTTCAACAACAAAATTTCCGTACATTCGCACAAAACAAAACCAGCAAAGAAACTGGGTTGGAATTTATGTTGGCGGCAGGTAAAATAAATTGGTAAAATGCGCAGCGCAAACAAAGTAAAACGAAACCCTTCCATGCACAGTTCCGGACCGGCGGATGTGTTGTGCGACAACAGTTTCCCTCTGCAGAGGTGCGGAAAGCTGTGAATACACAAGCCCCCGCCCACCGGTGCGTAGGCGACTAGACATGGGCTTTAGAGATGTAATGCAAAGGGCGAGCGAAGTACAACTCCCCTGTAGAAGGGCTGTAGGTCATTCACCAGCGAATAGTTTTAATGCTTTTATTTTTGTTCTCCTTCATAATGCTCAACAACGACGATATGAAATCGAAACCAACAAACTTTTCCACTCCCTACGGGTTCTCGCTCACGCACACACACACACACACACCAATACACATTGTTCGACCGGAAGTTATCTGACCTGGAGTTGCTTTCCTTCTACTGGTGGTACCTCCAAATTGCTGGGACCCTAGGTTTTTTTTGCAGTTTGACGTTTGGTTGGTTGGTGACACGGAAAACGGTAATGCATTGATTCCGGCTTCATGTGGTGACGGAACTGGAGTGGCTTCTCCGTGTAACATACACAAACCTCAATGAGGCCTGTTAAGGGCGAAATCAGTAGGACAACTCTGTAGCGTGAGATTGTACAACTATACATCGTTTATGATAAGATGTCAATAAATTCTAAATAGTTCTTCCTGTTTCTTTTTTAACACGCTAAATGTTTAGTGAATTGCTAATTCCTTTTTGTTGTGCTAATTTCTTGGAAACTTAATCAGTATATTCTCATTCTGAATCTGATAATTACGATGTTAATAATAGTGTTTGTGATGAATTTGTTCCCCAAATATGTTTAGAGAATTGGAGTTAGAAAAAGAGAGAAACCCGGAAGGCTTACCTCAACAGTAGAGCATAATCCAATCAACTGTATGAAGTGAATTTATCGGTCGAAAAAAATCAATTGCTTTTGCGAAAGAAAATCTGCTAAGTTTGTCGTCTTTAGATATGACTGCTTATAACGTGTTTCGATTATTAAGCTACGAGGAAATCATTGAAATTTTGATAGCCGAAACAAACAAATATGTCTTAACAAAGTTGAATAATGTTATATTATCACAAGTGGCAGGAACGAAACAATGTAACCCAACTAATTTGGAAGAAATGAAAAAAGTTGCTTGACTTATTATTATGGATGGTAATGGTCAAAATTATTGGTCAAAAAATAAATTAAAAATGTTGTGGAGAAGATTCGAGACATTACTCAGTAATCTCCATTTCGTCGATAGCATGTCCATATCCTGTAAAGATCGACTAGGATAAATAAGGAAATTTAAAAATATAAAACAAATTATAAATTACAAGAAAAGTATCAGAAAGTGTACACGAAAGAAGAAAGAGAGCTCGTCGTGTAATTCGTCTTTTTTAATGTTAAAAAAGTGTCATCCACATAGTGGCTGACATGGCACTCAACGTGTTAAATACTCTTCAATAAGTTTCCGAAGTTGATTTATCCACAACATTATCAATAAAGCTGGCATATGTGATAACCTAACTGCATTCGCACATTTACTATAAAACTTTTCGGTGTATCTTTACAACAGATAATGACTCTGTTGCATGTGGTAGCGGCGCCGGTCTCTACACGGCAGGAGAGGGTATCAAATCCCATCCGGATCCCTTCCCACCGTAAGACTGACTATTTCTCTACAGCTGATTAAAGCCAAGTAAAGCCAGAAATGGCAGGCCAACATCTCTTGAGGATGTAGTGCCACATAACAAGAAGAAATTTTCAATTCCTTTACACTATGTTCATCGCTCTGTTTGTCCAAACCACGTTGTCTGTTTTTTTCAACACTCTTATCACTATTCTCGTTCGAAACATTGGCACCATAAGCGTCCTTATCTTGTAAAAATAAACTGCCAAAGAAATCTTATCTTTGGTCTATTTACAAAGGTACTGAAACGGTATAAACATTTCGCCAAAGTTGCAGCAATCCGTAATCTCCGAAAGTGGGACGTTACCCGGTAAAGGTTTAAAGCTAGACATGATTCGATAAAAATGCATACAGGAATAGATAAAACCTTGTTTATGATAAGAAATGGAAGGGTTTGGGCATAGTTAACGAGTCAACATTTGCCGTGCACAATGGATTGTTGGATATTTTTAACCATCGAGTTCGTTGTATACGTAATTGGTAGTTTGTTGAATCATTTTTGGAAATGGTCCAAATTATTTGCAATGCTCTAGAACCATTTCTACTGAACGTCTGTAAGATGTACAGAGAGATCTGAACTTTTTTTTTATCAGATAGATATCTACTTCCCTATCGCATTTCCCTTTTTTTCTATTCAGTCAGTTATCTTCAGCAGATATTGCTGATGTAATTGTTCAATTTCGAAAAACAGAAATGATGTCCAACCATATCGATAACCAATCATGAGTTCATGTTCATCATGAGCTTTTATGTCAATCAACTATTTTTGTTGGAATTATGCTGTCCCAAAAATTATGTAAACCTTTTGCAACTGTGCTATGGTTCCGGTTCGGACATGTGGGAAATTTCTTTACCTTGAGAAAACGCTCGTACAGGACAATCTGCTGTAATTGTTAGATGTGCTCGTATATTCTCGGGGCTCGTGTTCTTTGTATTATGATTAACCACCTTCGTCTAATAATGCCATCATGTTACAAGGCTATTTTGCAAACTTACCCATAACATAGTGACATAGCCTGAAAGGAGCGAAAGCGCTGTTCTTGTGTCGGTTCTGTGACCGCTATGGCTATTCGTTCTCTGAGCTCTTTCTCTTTGTACTGCTGTTTAACCAAACATCCAGTTGTTATTGTTGTTATTCTGACCACAGCCGAACGCACCTGGTGGGCAAGGGTCCGGACGGCATTGGACGCTGGGATCGCAACAAGCCTGGAACGGCCAGTCACAGATCTGCTTGGCAGAGTTGAAGTGTAGTCCAGCAGGGCAAGACATGGGACAACCACGGCCGGCAATACACTTCACGTAAACGCCACAGTTTTGACCAGGCAGAAGAGTTGGTTTCGATCCATCGAACGCCGGGCAACGGTTGTCAACTGGGCAGTTGTTGGCACAGATTCCACTGCCGCTGCATGGTGGTCCTGGTACAATTGGAGCTGGTGGTGGTGGTGGAGGTGGTGGGTAGATTGGTCCGCCACCGCCGCCTCCTCCGCAACCATTTGGTCCGCATGGATCCGGACGACATTCTACGTTGGGATCGCAACAAGCCTGGAACGGCCAGTCACAGATCTGCTTGTTAGAGTTGAAGTGTAGTCCAGCAGGGCAAGACATGGGACAGCCACGGCCTGCAATACATTTGACGTAAACGCCACAGTGTTGACCAGGCAGAAGAGTTGGTTTCGATCCATCGAACGCCGGGCAACGGTTGTCAACTGGGCAGTTGTTGGCACAGATGCCACTGCCGCTGCATGGTGGTTCTGGTACAATTGGTGGTTGGGTTGGTGGTGGAGGTGTTGGGTAGATTGGACCGCCACCGCAACCATTTGGTCCACATGGGTCCGGACGACATTCTACGTTGGGATCGCAGCAAGCCTGGAACGGCCAGTCACAGATCTGCTTGGCAGAGTTGAAGTGTAGTCCAGCAGGGCAAGACATGGGACAACCACGGCCGGCAATACACTTGACGTATACGCTACAGGATGTTCCGGGCAGTAGAGTCGGTTTTGATCCATCGAACGCTGGGCAACGGTTGTCAAATGGACAGTTGCTGGCACAGATGCCACTGCCGCTGCATGGTGGTTCTGGTACAATTGGTGGTTGGGTTGGTGGTGGAGGTGTTGGGTAGATTGGACCGCCACCGCAACCATTTGGTCCACATGGGTCCGGACGACATTCTACGTTGGGATCGCAGCAAGCCTGGAACGGCCAGTCACAGATCGCCTTAGCAGAGTTAAAGTGTAGTCCAGCAGGGCAAGACATGGGACAACCACGGCCGGCAATACACTTGACGTATACGCTACAGGATGTTCCGGGCAGTAGAGTCGGTTTTGATCCATCGAACGCTGGGCAACGGTTGTCAACTGGGCAGTTGTTGGCACAGATACCACTGCCGCTGCATGGTGGATTTTGACCACCTGGTGGTGGGATTACAACTGGTGGTTGGGTTGGTGGTGACGGAACAGTACAATCTCCACCAGGTCCGCAAGGATCCGGACGGCACTCAATGCTCGGGTCGCAACAGGCTCGGTGCGGCCAATCGCAGGCTTCCTCGCGAGTGTTGAAGTGGGTACCACCCGGACATAGCGTCTCGCAGGCGCGGCCACTTTCGCACTTGTAGAAACGATCACAGGTCGGACCTGGCAGCAGGATGGGCTTAGATGGGTTGAAGATTGGACAGCGAGCGTTCACAACACAGTTAATCAAGCAGGGCGTAGTTCCCGAACATGGTGGGTTCTGGAACACCGAGAACGCCTGTGAGGCCGTCACGAGAACAGCCAACACGAGTAAACTCCTCATTTAAAAGCACTCGTTGGTCGTTTTCACGCTAGAAGTAGGTTGGTCCTCTGGTAGGTCGTCGTACAATGGCCGACGAAAACTGATGCCTTACTGCCGATCTGGTAAGGTCTTTTATATAACGCGTTTCCTCCGAGCTGCGGCTCTTCAAGGCAAATACACCGCTGTTGTGCAGGACATTTTGGACATCGTCCAGCATGATAAGATGCCTGATTTTCGCGAAATTGAAAGATCCGTAGGTGTGTGCGTCCCACGTCCCGGGACCGAACGATCGAAGATCTTTATCGTACCTACAGATATTGAACAATGGTGAACGAACGCACCATTGAAAGAACAAGGAACTTCCAAGTTACGAAACAGATAGCACATTATCGCATAGAATGTATCGCACCTGCATAGCAGCACACCACAGCTATCAATCTAACCGGAACTTGTGCGTGTGGAAGTAGAATCGATTGTCAAGGTTCTTCTAATCAGTGTTGGCAAAAAAAGTAGCAAAACTCTACAGGTGGAAACCTTTCCCGGTACGCTGACCTTCTCAATAAGTGTATTAGTTATACGTATGTGGTGTGTGTGTGTGTTACCCCCTGGTAATAGTTCCAGTGAAAATTGATAAAATAATTGCTTGGAATTCCTCTGTCGTACCAATGACATGTTGCTGGTAGTAGCAAATTGATTACTTTCTAACATCTTATCACGATGAAGAATCCAATTCTTTGGTACAATTTCTAACGAGTATGTCTTGTACTTCTGACAAGTTCCTCGGTGAGGTCATGTTCGTTGAGCATAATTCGTGTCTAGTTTTTTTTTTTTTTTTATTCTTAAAGAATTCGTGTCTAGTTCTAACATGAAGATCTTCAAGTATATGATAATTCTATGGTTGATTAAATAATTTCTTGCAACTAAATACGATGCCTGCTAAAGAATATTAAACATGGACTACAAGAAAATAGTGCAAGGCCACTTTTGAGACGATTGTCCTAAATTTGGTTTCATTTTTTTCTGATGCAAGCAGCTCGAATAATTGACAGCGGCGTTGTCAGATTTAAAAGTTCTATATTTTTGCTGGAAGCATGCCGACATTTTGTCACTCGTAAGCTCTTCATTATGCAATGGCCTATTTCTCTCCATTTTAGGAAACGCTAAAGCGAATGGTTGGAGTTTGAACGAAACTTTTTTTCCTGACACAGTAAAACATGGAAGTAGCAAAAGGCTTTCATATACTATCTGCTTTTCCTGTTATAAAGTGTCCAAGAAGGACTTATTTGTTTTAGTTATTCACTGTTCAGTTTGATACCATTGATTGTATTTCTATCGAATTTCCTCAGTGCATTGAGCCTTTCGTTTGTGTCTTTGTTTTTCGTCAATAAACAAAAGTCCTTGTGTTTGAGGCGACATGTCAACCATTCTACAAATTCAAACTGGGGAGGGAAAATTAAAGACAAACAACAGACGCTTAAAGCGCAAGTGATCATGAACAAACATAAAAAAGCCAGCCATAAACAGTCAGCTAGAGAGCAGGCTGATCGTCTACGGTGGTGCACTGGGTCGATGTGTAGAAAATCGTTCAACCGTTCAAGTCGAGTGCGAAATGTAGTTTGGTATGCGAGATGTAAGAGAGAGAGAGAAAGAGAAACAAAGAGATCAATATAAAGAGTGAAAGAAGGAAAGCGCAGTCCTTGGACGAGCGTAAAATGGAAACGACGAATCGACAATGCAGACGAAACAGAAATGAAACCAGGCATATCTTGGGAGGCTTTTCGCATTGAGTATCGGGAAAGGCAGTCGGCTTTTCCTCATGTCGTTTTTCTCATGCCACATGCCGGATGAGATGAGGGTGTATGATAAATCATGCATGCAGACTGAACTAAAACAATGCAAAACTCTCACAAGTCTCAACTCCACTACTCGCTCGCCGAAATGGGTGGTGTTGGTCAATGTGCTGGTAGTATCGTATCAAAATGGCTATCCATAAATGGTGGGCTATTTTGTTGTATTCTTTTTTTTTGGTCACACAGACCACCCATCTAAATCATCTCGTACGTTGCTAGAGCCTCTAGATGGTTTTTTTGTGGACTGTGTAAATATGGTTATAGACTATTCGCAACTTAAGTAACAGTTCTTGTCAAACATCTTAAAGTTCGAGAATGTCAGGGCGAACATTAAACTTGGAATCTATTCATAAGACATCGAGCCAAATAAGAAAAGCTTACTGGCCAAGTTTCATCCTAACTTGTCTGAACAATACACCCAGACACCCGCGCAACATCCGGCAATGAAGTCACCGTGCACCGGCATTCGCTACTGAGCCGCTGTGTTTCAATTTCCCGAAGGCACTGTTCCGTTTCGGTGAGCTTACAAAAAACTCGACTCACCCTTTCTTTGGTGCGCCACCCTCCCTTGACAAATGGTTCGAAGCTACTGTCATCTTTCTGTTTAGCGTTTCAATTCGCGAACTCGTTGGAACCATTGACACTTCACAACAACAACAAAAAACAATATCTTGTAGATGTTGTGATCATTTCTTGAGGGAGTGGATATCTTACCGGGTTTCTTAAATTCCGCCCCGAATTCAACTATCTCCGGAGGTTATCGTGTGGTTTTACTCTGTCGTAGTTCACCAATCTTGGATCAGACAGGTCGACTTCATGTATCCTTCCAAAATGGACCTTTCTTCTGGCAGTTTCCAATTTGCGCCCGTTCGCGCTGCTTAATGTTCGGCGAAATGTGGTTCGAAAGTTGTTCGGCTTTCGCGCGGGCGGAACACACACTCAAAACCGTTCGTGCATTTTTCATTTGCACCGTTTGCAATAGATATAGACACACCAGGTGTACCAGGGTTATTTGGTTGCGAGCACATCAACTTGACGTGGCTGCACGTGATTTTAAGTGGTCAGTTATTGGTTTATAACTTTTGTTTTGCTTTCACAACCAACTCACGTGTCTATCCGTGAGAGTATGACAACATTCCGTCTCTAACGGACGAGTGATAAAAATGTATGTTGTGTTTTTTTATTACTAAATCATGTTGACGATGTTGTTTAAAAAGGTCCAGTGTTCATTGATAACATGCGTGAGAAAAAAAATCCTTTAAATCTTTTTTTTCTGCTACAAAATATCAAACAAACTTATAAGAATTATTTTAAGGCACAGGTAAAGAGGCTCTAAACCTGAGAGTTTTGACAAATGCAATCGGGATATTTTACATACTTGATGTATTCATGACTTGATCTTCAATTTGATCGTTGGACGAAAGTATTATATTGATATTGAGCTGGTTAGTTTCTGGTGTTTGAAGTACCCAAAGCAGTATGCCCTGTGGCGACGTTGATGCATTCCGAGCGGAAGTTCTAAGGTCAGAGCCTAACCCGAACGCTTTCCATGACGAAGCCGGTTCCAAACGAGTTACAACGAGGTCCAGAGGAAATTAACCTCCAAAGAACCCTTGCCGCTAATGCAAGCAGGCATGAAATAGATCGGATTACGCACAGATGAACGTTTGTCGGTTTATTTAAACGATTTCTTCGCATTTGCTTCGGAGTGTTGTGTTTTACGTTCCGCGTCGTCCAACACTTTCGGGCACCGGTTTTCTGGATGCGCTCGGGGTAAGGGAAATTATTGTTTGCTACTTACGAACTCGAAAAAGATGTGTTTGGCATGTTGCTACTGCGCGTTTCGATCGGCCCCGTATGTGTTTGCTTATTGCGATGTTGTTGATGTTTCCTGCCGCGCACCGTCCGCTTTACAATGCGCTCGTAAGCGTTTATGCAAACCTTTGCGGTAGTGCGTCCACTAGCGTCCACGATTTCCTTCTCGGTATACCGGTATGACCGATCAATCAGCGAGGGAGGGAAAACTCCAGCACGGACGAAACCGTGTACCTATTTAAATGTCGGACGAAACGGATGCCGAGTTTTTGTAGACAGTTCACAGCGCAATGTGTGTAACAGTTCTGTGGTTCAGGTTCATCTTTTCCTGCACATGATTGTCGTAATAACAAAACCCATCAAAGCACGTACCGTGATGAATAGCTTCGGTTTGCTTTATTTTTCAATCATGTTGGGAATTCAATTCTACCTAATGCCCAGTCAATATCGAAAGCATATCGCAAACGCAACGATCCACGTGCACGATCGAAACGAAGTTTTACAATTGTTTGTATTAATAGCTTTTGCTTTTCAAAGTAACGCTTCTTCACTTTTCCAAACGAATGTGGCCGTTGACCCGCGTTGATCGTAGGAGAAACATGTCGAAGAATAATCGATTAATCGGGTGTAAAAGGCCAAGGATGCATTCATGAAAAAAAACACACCAACAAAACTAGCTACGAGTCGTGATGCTGCAGTGGGCAACTCACAAATAAACATAATGAATTCGGTTCTGTGTTTACATGATCGAAAATTTCCTCCTAAACGCACCTTCGCCCATGTCTTCACCTTTTGGGTGGGAAGTTTGAAGAAATAAGGGACGTTTCAAACTCCATTGCATGGGTTTTATTTCTGGAGTTTAATTTTATTACAAACCCAAGCGGGCTTTACTGCACGTTTTATGTGAGCTCTATAGTCAATTGTTACGGCATCTCTTCCCCATCATCCACAAGGCCCAACAACACGCCGGCAAGCATCGAAAGCATCTTCCTGCCGTGTCACGATGTTGACAGCGAAGACTGAGCAGTTTTTGTGGGGTATATGGTGTGCATATTGTGTCTGAGTGTGGTAGAGAGGGAAACCCACCTACTACCGGCATTTGGCTACGGTTTCACGTGCTGCATCGTTTTCGCGACGTCTATGAACCCCGTCCTCGTTCGACTATGTAGCCAAAGACCTTACCATTTGCACCGCGTGTAGTAGGCAATAATCCTTGCCTGATTGTCCGTATATTTGGTGCCGCTTCTCACTTTCTTTCGATGCACAGGTTTACCTCCCACAATCACGGTTATGCAGGGGCCCTAGCATAGACATAGGTATAGACGCTTGCTAAGGTTGTGTAATACCTCTTGGGTTTTGTGGAGGTGTACGCTATATGTATCTTGGCATTTGGTATCGTCGGTAAAGTTTTATTCCCAAAGTTTATGCTCGCTTGCACTGGAGACATTTTTTCCACAATGTGAAAAATTACCCAAAATCAATAACACTCCAATGAAGAGAGCTAATTCCATCCATAAAGGTAAATGTATGACACAAAAGTATATAAATCCATGTTTACTGCAACGTGTAACTTCTTTTGACTGTTTACAATTACGATCGATCCAATCTGGTCGTTTGTTCAATTCTCCTTCCTGGTTTTTTTAGTTGTTATCTGATCGATCAAAATCTATTTGAACTAGTGATGGGCACTCGGAATCGGAGCTACCTGTAATTCGATTCTGATTCCGATTCCGTTTTCGGAATCGATTCTGGTTCCGGAACCGATTCTAGATCTGATTTCTGATCCGATTTCGGATCCAATTCCGGAACCAATTCCAAAACTGATTGCAATTAAGAACGCTATCTGACATATATTTGAGGTTATCTGACATAATTTGTCTACATAATGATGAAAAGTACACAAGCACACAAGCATAATCTAGGGATCGTCAATATAATTGTCTTAAACTGTTTTAAAATTGTCATATCCATTAGTGACAGGCATACGGAATCGGAACTACCTGGTTCCGATTCCGATTCCGTTTTCGGTATCGTTTCTGGTTTCGGAACTGATTTCGGATTCAATTACGGGATCCAATTCCGAACCTACTATAAGGAATCGATTCCGGAAAATTTGCGCTCCGGAATCGATCGCGACCGAAAAAGCATTTTGTCCATCACTAATTTGAACCTTATTGCTTTTTTCGTGCAGTCGCATCCCCGACTGCACAGATGCACACACTATCCTTATCGATTTATCGATATGCTCACTGTATGCACTAGTGATGATGACGTTGAAAATAAACATCACGCGACGAAGAGCATTGGAGCAGGAAATGGATAAACGTGCATTATAGGCATTTAATATGCCGCCAACACATAATCCGATTTTGTCGTCACCGTTCGTCGGTGTTCCATCACGTTTACGTCCCGCTCGGTGGGCGAAAGTAGCACTGTGGACTTGATTTTCATGGATCAAATTAGTATATCCATCAATATGTGGCCTTCATGCCTGGGGCCCGTAGACTTAATGTGTCGGGCAACTGATTTCGAAACGCTACACAATGGAACTTTTAAATCGTGTTTGGTGTGTCTTATCGGAACGTTTGAAAATTAATCAGAGCTTAATATGTTCCTTTTTTGGGGGTTTCTTTAAATTTTGCATTAATGATTTTTTAACTTCCATACAGTGTTGGAGGTACGCAGTACAAATACTGCTTAAGCATTATTTGCAGATGACGCGTTGATGGATTATGCCTTCTACATCTTCTATCAATGAAGCAGACATTTTACCTGCGTAATGGATTATTGATTTGCCAAATTTCAACCGTCCAACGTTGCACCATCGCCAATGGTTCACTGTCAAACGTTGGGTTGATTTATAGCTTTTTTGTATTTCCGTCACTCGCATACGTTTATGACAAGTTTCGGTTACGGGGAAGAGTATCAAATGGTTTTAAAATATTATCACGAAATCACAATGAAAACTCCACCCTGTCCCCAATGGTTTTGCAGATTTCGTTCGAGTTGCGTTTTAATCCTTCCCCGGCGTTTCTAATTCGTTGTGAATAGAATAGAGTACCAATTGAAGACCGATTTTCACACCGTTTCACTGGTACCGCATAAATATGATTAACTATTTTTAACACGTTTTTACTTCACCGACAACTTTCCTTCAATTCGCTTTAATCCTCCTGCTTTGCCAGTGTGTCGTTATCACAGCTGTCTATTTCCATTACAATTCCACCGGCCACGATTAATGATGTTTATTTATGTGTCGTTTCATTTTACGTGAGAAACTGTACCATCATGTTTTAGATATGAAGTGTTACGGGAAGGAAATTTGTTTTTCTTTTCGTTCATTCCTTTTTTTTTGCTTTGTTTTTGTTTGAAATTTATTTGCCCCGTCTTTTCACCAGACGAGTGAAAGCTCGTGCAAGTTGAGCCCGTGCTTGCACTTTTTGTCACAGAGCAAGAAAATTGACCATTTGATTCCGATTTTAGGGGCGAGATTCTGGTGGGTAGTGTTCGTGCCTTACCCTTAGCGTTCACTTGTTAGTGTGGTCATAGAAAAAACAGGGAAGTAAAAATTAGTACGCGGTTTGGAATTTAGCTGTAGACGCGCAAACATGCCCTGGGAGTGGGATTGAAGGCAATGTTAAATTTACTTTTTAATTGTGCCGAAGAGAAATCGACAGCTACGCGCTGTGTTCTCTTTCTCGTCTAGAGAAGAAATTTTTGGAGTGTCTTCATGTCTTTTCATTTAACATCATTTTTAAGCGTGATGTATGCGAAACTATCTATTGTTTCTGGAGTAGCTAAAAGTCATTTCAAAAATGCCATTTTTAAATTTATGTTTCTGTGTCAATAATGAAAAAAAAATTAAAATAATTATTTTCCTACTGCTATGCCTTCCTATCACTGTTATACGGTACAAATACTCCCGTCTTACGCCCATTGATAAGTTCTTACACGAAACATGTTGTCAAATCGCGATGATAGCATAATTGTGTATGCGTGTGTTTGCGGGCTTTATCTGAAAGAATGAATATGAAGCGAACGGATACATTTCTTACACTGCACCATATACGTCCAACTCGTAGTAGCTTTTATCGTAATTAAATTTTCCTCTTACTAAAAAATAAATAAATAGTGCTACTTCCGTTTCTGTGCCGTCATCGTTTCCGACGCCGGCGGATCCCAGACATCCGGGTGTGTGTGTGTGTGTGTGTCTTCTTTGTGTGTGGCATTTGCCATCGGCTGCTCCAAACGTTACGGCTTACGAGATACGGTGCGGTGTAACGGACACGAAACACCAGACGGCAAACGAATGCATTGACTCAGCTGCCAATGCAGTTCCTCACGTTCAGCAAAAAAAAAACAACTCTCCCAATCGTTATCGGCCGCTGTGGAGAAGTTTGTGGACACCGAGACTCCGAGACGGCCAGTCTCCTCGAAAGGGTTGTCGCCGTCTCGCCACAGTCGTCATTTTCAGTGTTAGGCTCTCAGTTGGCATAATGCTGTCTGCTCTTTTCCACTGCTTTTCGCAAATCCCTCCACGATAGTACCGTCCAATCTCCAATGTTACATTTTATGTGTCCGGAAGGGATGGAAACGAAGTGCAATTAGTGAGCACAATTGAGAGAAGTATTTTAAAGGCGACGGGTAAATATATCCACCAGGACAGGATTTGTGGGCATTCGTAGGAGTCGAAATTAAAAAAATCAATCCTTTCTTTTTTTTGTACACTGAAGAGTGCATATTTGCAAATTGATTTTGGATGCTTACGAGCGAAAACGGAAAACCAATCTGATCTTCACCGAACAGTCGAAATCTAATCTGAACCGATGAAGAATTTGTTTCTTTTTTTGTTTTGTTTGCTACTGTCTAAAGTAAACAAAACATTCTGCTTCCGAGCTACTAATTGCTTAAGCAGCACCAATCTGAGCCAATTGTTTTTGTTTATTTCGCATTCATTTCCTGCTTCCGACAGGGCAATGGTAAACCGTGGGCGGTTTGTTATTTTCGTGTATGTTGATCTTACAACGGCATACGCGTTGGATCGAAATTTTTGAAGAAACGTTGAAAGGAAAGTGTGGCTATTCGCCGATGACCATTGAAGCCGACAACCCGTCCAGACCGACAGTGTTGGACCGTGAGTTGTTTGGAGCCAGTGAAAAGCATAAACCGGTCGTGGAAGTCAAAGTCATGGGCATCCTTCGGTTTTTCGTTTGCGCAAGAATTTTACTGACGCTCGGTAAGAAATTCGGCAAAAAGTGCGCGAGTTTGTTTACAGATTGAGGGAAGGTTGCGAAACTGCTACCATCTGTACTGGGCCACTGCAACACCCTGCATGATGGATTGTGTACTACAATATTGGAGCATGTGTGGCCATGTACTGCCAATAAGCCACACCTCGTTGGCGTGCATGGAATGTACTCAAAATATTGATATTTTTGTACGAAAGTATCCACTTTAGTAGGCCACGCGCGTGTGAATGCAGATGACGGAATGTTCGTTAATAAATCGTACAAACCGAGAAAAACTAATAACGAAAATATTATCACAATGTTGCGTGAGTGATTTTCATAATCACTTAGCGTTTATGGCGTTTCCATCCTCTAGCTCCTCTGGCTTGGGTGCAGTTAGCAGAGTTTGGTTGGAAAATTATAGACCACTGTACAAGACAAAATTTTCACCTCAAAACCTGCGAAGGGGGGTGTGTACGTTTGCTTTGCTCATCATTACGTGCGCAAGATATGGGATGCTGTGTGTGCCGTGGTTGTATTGTGCCCGATGTAGATCAGGATTTCTGGAGCAACGTTTTCATAATACGCCCGTTAAGCAAAGTGGGCCAATCACTGGAGGATGATCGGATGCGCATTATCGGTGTACAATATTTGAAGATTTTAACTCATTTTTTCTTGCTGTTGTCATGTTTCGTACGATTGTAACGTTCACCGTTCGTGATGTAACGGGGGAAATAATAGCTTGAAGCAATTTTATCTGTTATGAGCTGGAGTTCATCAATCGTTGAGTAGGCCATTGGAGGTAAATGGCGAAATGATAGAATTTTTTTTACCAAACTTCACCTATTTACGTTGGCCTAACAGATTCTTGTGTACAATTTAATATTTTATTTTATTTTAACTATTCGCTATGGAAGAATTGAATTCTTCAAGTTTTTTAGGTATCTTGATTCGCCTAGAGAGAATTCGCCCCGTTCGAGAATTACACCATACTCTGATATGGTATTTAAATTTACTATGCTTGTCACCGGCATTAGTTACGTGATGTGTTGAAACCTGTTACCACAATCCTTTGCCTCAGTTACTTTCAATGCATAAGGGAGAGGCTCAAAAACCGATTCCCCCCTTAAAGTTGCCTTGTTCTATCCGAACTCTGATTAGCAGTGATGCGTTTTGTGCAACCCATCTCTCTTACTAAAAACCAGTATGGTACAACCGGATTGGAAGTGAAAAACACCTGTGAATGGATTGTTAACGGAAGTTTTCCAGCGCTTGTTTTAGCGTCTTACAATGTTACCCCTGTAATCGGTATGCTTCTGATTGGAATGGTTTGTTCAACATTGTAGATCGTTTTTTAATTAAACCGGCTCCAGAGCTCACCAAAAGCCGCCAAAAAGGTAACGAAATGCCTGCAATAAAGAAGTTTTTTTTTTGTTTCTTCTTGATTTTCTTACGCATATCAGTTGTGAACCCCCCCCGGCCGCTCCCTATTTCGCTGCTTGTTTGTTTGATCTGTCTGTTTTATTTTTTGCCCTTTCCAGATTAGTTTTGTTTGTTAGCGCTACACTTTTTTCCCGGGCCGCCCGGGATTGTGGATAGGTTTTTGGACGGGTTTTGATTTTTTGGGGGGGGGTTTTTTTGGAAGTGAAGAGTAAAAATAACCTAACTGTTACGCTAACGGTGCATAACGCCAAAAACGCCGATGGAGATACGGTGTGGTGGCAAAGGTAATGGTGGAATTTTGTTGTTGTTGATGCTTGCATCATCAAGATCACATGCTCGGATTTGTGTTGTTGTGTGTGGATGGGAAACGAAGAAGGCAGACTGATTTGAGAGATGGACTCAGTAGAGTAGGAAAGCTTGCTTAATTGCTCCCCAGAACTAAGCGACTTTGTCCTGGGGGGTGGTTTTGATTCATCAGATAAAAAGAGTAGATCATTATTATCTCGTCAGTTTCCTCTCCCCGCCGTACATTGTTTCCGTTCTGCATTTTGAGGCTGACTGCAATACACACACGAAGCGGATCTCATTTCTTGCTGCCGATTCTTCCCTTGACCGACTAATCTTCCCCATCCGAATGTTGCTCCTTTTCATAGAGCAATTGGAAATAATCACCATTTATGCAAATGCATTCTAAACATGCCGAACAAAAGCGTGTCGCCGTGGAACGGTTGACGATTTATTTATTGTAGTTGTTTCTGTCTGAACAATTGCAACTTTCTCCATCAAGAAAATGTACGATAAAGGTTGATACACTCCGGCTCGTCAGGGTTTAGAGCAGTCATTTAGACGCTTATCTTCAAATGGGGGGGGGACATTCTTGTGGTTGCTTATAATGGTTGTATGTGTGTGGGTATTTTATGCTACTCTGCTTGATTGAACTAATTAACGCGATTGTCATGTGGCCAAGAACATCAGCCATGTTACGGTATGTCACGATCCGTCCCGAGTGCGGCACACGAACCTACACCAAAGAATAATCAAATCTGTCTGGGAGGGCTTTTATTTTGTGTGGAATAGATTTACATAATAAAAATTAAACATCGTTTTGATACCGAGTCCTGGTTATGGCTGGACAATAGACAAAATCTTGGTCAATCTTTGCGCTTCTTAATTCGATTCTCGCGAGCCAAGATTCATAGAAAACTGTTGCCGGAAGCATTCGTTTCAGAGACTATCAAGAGTTGTATGGTTTATTTGCATGCGATGCAAGTGACATCGTTTTTATTATGTTGGATGTGCGTGTTTTCTATGGTTCCAATTAGCTGGAATCCTTTAAATAGCTTGTTCTAGTGCGCACTGACGAGTAACGCACACGAGAGTTATGCTTCATGATTGTCAATGATCACGACAAGATCGTTGCTTAATTGGTTCAATTATCACCCATCTTTTACTGGGTCGCTGGTGAAGGTGGAAGTGTCCCAACCATGCGTAGCATGGTCGTTGTACTTTCCCTCAGATCTGATGTCTCAGATGTACATCAGAATTATTCTGCAGAATATACTGAGGATAGTTATTAAGGTATCTACTCTGTCTCTCGCTCACTATCGCGAACTTGATTCAATAAGAAAATGTGGAAAACTCTCACCCGCATCGTGTTATTCCACCTTAAACTAGCACCTTGTTTTGCTGTGCTTTAAGTCATTTAGGAATGGATCAGAAATTTTCAACTGGGAGCACATTAGAGGACGACACACACACGGCAAAGCACAGCAGTAGCAACCGAACTAAGAACGATGATTAATAACCCCGTTACACGGCGGTTGTTTTAATTAGTCCTCGACTAATGCATATTTATAGCCAAGGTTTTTTTTTGTTCTACACCAGGAGAGGATAGCACAAGAATGCGTCTTGATGAGTGTCAGAAGCGCGCGCGCGTACGCAGAAAGAACTCATCTTCAACGGTGTGGTGAGGTGTACAGCGATCTTAGTAAGGTACATCTTACATTAAAACTCTCTCGCACTGTTACGATGCTGTTGGTGGTGTGCGCGTGTATGCTAATTATTTTTCCCGCCTCTCTGGTCTGGGTGTAGAATGCGTCCCGTTTCCGTTTGCTGCCGTAGAAGCGTTCTTTGTTTTGAAACGATTGAAAGATTTTTCACAGATCTGGGCTTTTTTTCCACGCAATGCAATGTGCCGGATGGATTGAATCGGAATGGAAAGAAAATTGAGTGGGGTAAATAAAATGAAAGAAAAAAAAATAGGCTCCGTCCATCTTGCCATCTGTTCTTGGGAAGCCGTTATAATGTAATTTCTTTGTGATGGCGAATGTTTTCTTTTTTCTCCTTACCCCGGCCCCCGATCGTTTCGTGGTAAGATTTGAAGACGTATAGATGGCGGGAAAACTTAATCCCATCGAAAATCCGTACGGCATTTCGATCGTTCCTTTCCTACCGAACCGCAAAGGCGCCAGCCAGCCTGTTAGTGGGACGGGAAGGTAAAAAACAAAAAAAAAAGCTACAACACAACACGGTATTAGCCGAGCCTCCATTGGAGAATAGTTCTCCCAAAATAGCGACTAACGTCTTGAAATGTGTGGCGTCTAACTTGAAGCTTGAACCATTGAAAAGATTGATCGCAGTGCATCGTATAGAGAGGGACATGATTACATGCTTGTCTATAGCCGGAGATCTCGTCGTGTAGAACATTTCCATAGATTTAGGAACATTAGAAATGTTACACTTCGACACACAATCATTTGTCAGCAATAATACTTCCAGGCATATACCTTGAACGGCATTGATGTAACGACGGAAGAGAGTGAATATGTTCCAGAACATAACATCACTTTCCCTATTTCTTGAAGATGTCTGGTTGTCGTGAAAATGATACCAGTACTTAAAGATGTCAGGGTTTGCTCAGACTTTTCGCGGTGTCTGAATGATGGATTACCGCATTCAGTGTCTGGTTGTCTTAAAATAAAAATTGACATTGATATGTAGCTACTGAAGTTTAGATGTGGAAAAAATCCGTAATATTGTATCTATCTTTGGTAACGTACACATAAAAGCTTAACATCAATTGCTGCCAAATTGTACGCTACGTCTCATGCATATCCATATTTTAGATCTGTATGAACAATCGCATTCGATTTCGCAGAGAACTGTCAGTACACGTGGCATCTGTAAGCGGTGCGCATCAAACGTGCAATGCGAATCGGCGAAACAAAGCGCGAGAATACCGCATCTCGATGTACATATCAGGCTACTCCCGAAGGGAGGTCTCCTTTTCGCTGCAGGGAGATCACCTGACGGCTGCCGGGGTCCGGTTCATGTCCGTGATGCAGTCATGCCTGACTAACCGAGTTCAGTGAAACGATTTGACCTAGATTTAACGCTAACGTTTTACCACCATCGTCGACAGCCCGTACCTTGCCGGACATCCCCGAGGAGATCCGGTAGCGTGTCGGAGTTTCTTCGTGCATGATAGGCTGTTTTTTTTTCTCCGCATGCTTCTTCTCGATCATTTCACGTACCGGGCTTACATGATGCCTTATTAACATCCATCGACAATACAGCTCAGCGAAGCTGCTAACAGATCCTTCCAACTCTGTCGACCTGATGGTTAACAATTTGCTTTTCTCTTTTAATTTCAGGTAAGTCATAATGGAAGGAATCTGCACTTGTATCATTAACTCTGCAGGCAGCAACAATTCGGCATCCGATGGAAACTCTCTCTACTTCAAGAACCGTGGACTTATCAAGATATGTGTAGAACTCTGCGGTATTATCATAAAATTACGTACGCAGTTATTCAAGTGACTGGAATTGGATAAATTTATCAACCACTTTAATTACTTATAAGACATTGTGCTTCCGGGTGTAGGAATAACTATCTGCTACTAAGGAAATGCATCTTAATTTATCGAAATCTGTACTCTAGCACTGGTTTGATTCAGAAGGTCCTACGAACGATTGAAGATATCTGTATCTGTAATCGTTCCCAAGCACGCAGCGGACACGAGAGTAGGAATTAACTGGGATTGTACCAGGCAATTCTCGGCAAAATATTACCAGAGAGTGCCGCCTTGCGGCAAACCCGTTTCGAAAGGTGCCGTTAGCCTTCGTGTGAAGAGCAAGTGGAATGTCCAGTTCCACCATCTAACGCCGATTCTTGAGTCCTTGCTTACAAAGCTGTCTTAATGTCTTCGGTAGACTATCGCTAAGAATGCTTTGGAGTGGCATGACGGAACCAATCCTGTTATATGTTAAATGTAAACCGTACAGTTATGTATTCGACCGTATACTGGTTGGATCGTAATGCGATAACCTGTTAAATGCTTAATGTGTCTACACCCGATGTAACCACATCATTCAGTTAGGACGATAAATTTGTTTGTAACCAATCGGTGAGGATACGGTGTTTTAGATTAACGCCATAAACTGAACCATGATGAAATCTAACTTTCATTATCTTGTGTTCACGTGGCATGTTGGTGCGAAATAGAATGTTGCGTTCGGTCTATGCGATAGTAGGTGTACAAGTCATAGCTGACATTTTATTGGAACCATGTTTTCTTCTTTTAAATGTTTTCCCTAACCTAATTTTGGGTAGGGACAATAAACGAAACATGATTTGAAAAGTAAACTTCAAACTTGTGAAGACTTTATCAGTTAATCTCCCTTTACAACTCACGAGGTTTGTGTAGCGAATGAATTGTTAGCGTGTGTCGCAAAATAATTTCCATTCTAATTACAAAGTGTAACGCAATAGTCGCAAGAATACGTCGACTTTTGTAATTTATATATCAATATACCAAATTCAATGTAAAAAACTATTTACATCTTGTTGATTTTAATGTGGAAAAACCATTCCCTATGACAAAACATTCTTTATGTTTAAATATATGTACAATATAGTAAATGTAAACAATTTCCTGCTTTGAGAATTTCTTTGATGATCATTAAATTTATTACCACCATGTCTGCGTCGAACTTGTCCATCTTGAGTTTTTTGTTATTGGATGCTTAGTCATACACTCAGCCAGCGGTAGTAGTGGTACAGGATCATTCATCTCACTTTTTCTCTCTTTCTGCTGAGGAAAGCAAACCAGCTGACCTTCGGGAGGTTATGTGCAACTGTCGGGAGATCCATTAGTCACTTCCGCCTTTCGCAGAATTGCCTCACTTCCCAGACGTTCGCAGATTGCCGTACCGAAGATAAAGCCAAGTTACCATTACCATCCCACTGCTACTGCTGCTGGGCGTAAGTAATGAAAAGAAATCTACATAAAGCCGGGCCCCGAACCGCACTTTACGTGTGCCGAACGGAGACCGTAAGTGCCTCTCCGCCACCATATCGCACCAACAGTGCGCACAGCTCTTTCGCGTATGATTGCTAAGATGTGAATTAAATTGATTGTATGATTGCGAAATCACTGCACCCACATCACCCGCAGCCCAATTCTGACCATTGCCTGATGTTGATGGTGCTACCCAGCCAAATCTTAGTGTATGGTGTATGACTTCACTGTCAATTCTCCGATCTTTCTCGCCTCATCTTGGTGTGCGGCGGTGGGTACCTGGCAGAAACGTGAACTTAAATTGTTCCTGTTCCCTCCGCTGCTCATCTTCATGCGCTCGTTTGTTTGGACACCCCTTTGCACACCTACAGCAGCTTGGAAACTGTTTCAAATTAGCTCACTACAGCTTGGCATGATGGTACGTACTCGATGTGCGATGTGAGCGGAATAATGAAGTAACCCACACTACGGGAGTTCGAGATTACACCGGGTAGACCTCGTTGCATAACGCACCGTGCAGCGCTTCGGTCTGCGAAAGACTTGCTCTTCTTCCGGTAAGGAAGATCATCAGCCGATAGCAGCTCCAAACAGCCGAAACAAACAAACTGTTTGGTATGACTTATCGCTACGATCATGTCCATCGGTACCACCTGGCGGTATATGGAAAAGCGTATTTGAAAAGTGAAAAGGGAAATTATTGTTTCATCGGTGATGTTGGTATTTTATATGGGAGTTGTGGCACTGTATCAAACCACAGCGATCGTACTATCAAACAAAGGGTAGGTGAGATCACGACATTTATTTCAATTCGAATCACCTGAAAGAAAGGGTGCAATTTAGCTGTGGGTGTTATGGAATGTTTTGTTGATGATAACAATTGGCAACATAAAAAAGAAGTCCCCTATGTTTCGACTATTATGGGGGTGTTTCCTTGGGTGCGCGATGTAACGATGTCCTATTGTTGTCACGCTGACCACAACACATAAAAGGCATGGGAAAAATTTTAATTTCTAGGCTTAATTAAAACATCCACAACGCACGGTTCCATTTTAACCGCTCGCTTTGTAGGTTGTACCGGTAATAAATCGAGAAAGGAGTAGTCCGTCAATAAATTCCTGGTGTGAAGATTAATTTGAGCAACGAGACGCCCGCCTGTTTGTGCACTTTCTCGAGCGTGGGTGTGTGGTACTGTTACGTAAAAAATTTCCTCCACTGTAGTCTCATTAAAATTTCTGCGTCTGCTTCCCAAATACTTAAATGCTTAAATTGAAGTATAGTTATACTAAAACCAAAACACGAACAACTGGCGACGGAGTTTAGAGTATGATGGAGGTACTCTACGCCAATCGAATATGGTATTGCGCTGATTGTTTCGTAATAAAAAAGGAAGTTTTTAGCAACCAGAGAACATGCATATGCATTTGTTAACTGTCACTCTTGTTTGACGATAAATGACTTGTGGCAGTGAATAGATTTTTTTTGACTGCTACAGAAACAGCATTCTTTCCTTCTTCGACGAATGCAAAAATCTCTGTTAGGAAACCTACTATCTAAGGTTTTTTGCAAGCCGTTCTGTAGGACTCGAAGGCTACCTTGACAGAAAGTAAAACCAATCGCACTGCAGTAGCCAATCACTGCACCAATACGATGGTGATGGAATGTTAACTAACAGCGAGTTCCTACAACTGCGGTACGACATGCATACAAATTTGTGTGTCTCCTCCAGATTAAAGTTCCCCACGAACTCGAGGCACGTCGGTTTTTATTGTTTTTTTTTTGTTACTAGCAAATATCAGTCCTTCAGGTCGATATGACGTCAGGTTTTGTTGGGTTCGCTTGTGGAGGAGAGTTTAACGTGCAAACGACGAGACAAAAAAACGCACCTTGACTCGAGGAAACTCGATTAAGTATGGTGTTGGCCTCAATCTATACTACATACCTCCGTTACCTTGAGGCGTAGTTGTACATTGGTACACCCTGTGCTGTAAACAGCCGAGTAATATCATCCACGACCTTCCGGGGTAGATCTTAACAAAAATTTAAATGTTAAATGCTTTGATATTATTAACTTTATATCTATATATTTTGACATATGTCAGTGAGTAATTTGGTCTAATACGTCTCACCAATTGTTTGGGCGATTTGGGCAAATTTTTGAAGTACGGCAATTACAAAGTATCGCTCGCTGTCCACATAATTATGAGCCTCAGTGCATTGTTTTATTTTCACTTCTACCTTTTATTACCTTTTATTTTCAATACAGTAACTTCCACTACAGGAACGACGTAACTTTCTCGCTCTGTGTAGTAGCCATGCTGGTGATAACTGGCAACATTATCTTTCAACGATTAGATTTTCCCTTTTCTTGGTACGGTTTCTCCCACACTCTGGGAAGTAAAATCGAAGGTTAGTTAAGAAAGGGTGAAAAATCCAACACTCCCACCTCGGGAAGTTCATCTCATTAGCTGTGCCGACAGGAGCAATTAACGTGACTTCTGGATTCACAAAATGGTTGATGAGTTATGGCAGGTGGCATAAGCGCTGGGAGCTGATGGGGTGTTTTTTGTCTCTCTTCGCGGTTGGGAAAATCTGGGGTAAGATTCAGAAGCTCCCATGTCGATTTATCTCAAATGCGATAGTGTATCTGTTTTTTTTTCTTCAAAAGATTAAAGCTAAACTGCCGGTTATTTGGTTGAGCGAGAGGAGAAAAAATGAACCTTTTCGGGGGCTATACTTTGTTTCAAAGAGTAACGAGAGCACAAGCAAATGATACTAATTATCGATAAATTTACTTTCAACAAAACTTCTAGTAGAAAGTATATCTAAGAGTGTGCAGGGGTTGACTGTGACCTTAAGGTATGGATTTAAAGTTTGCAAACCATCCCACTTTCAACTTTAAAACTATGTTAATACACTTGGGCAACATTGTTGTTGATGATTTATCGCCTTTCTTCAGGTGCGTTTGTTTGTGTTTATTTTGTCGCATATTTCATCAACCATTTCCTAGCTAGCTCTCGTTCATTAGCGTGTTTCTCATCTCGTTCGTTAATGTGCCCAAGGTAAATGCAACCCCGTTGACAATACACGGAATTCTCGTCTAGTGCGGGTGGGAAATAATGAGAAGGAAAACTGCATCACCATTTAAGCATACCTTTTTTTTGTTGAAACTACCCCAAAGTCAATGCACTCCAAAACCGAGGAAAACAGCAACATCCGGAGGGAAGTGATGGTAAGACGTATACAAATACCGGCAAAATGATCATAATTAAATGTAGGTTTTCCTTTCATGCATTTTTTGAAGCATCGTGCAATGAGCGTCATCCCCATACCATTACTTCTTTCGGTTTGTTTTGGTGTGCGGATGATGCTGACGAGAGGAGAAGGAGGAAGAGGTTGGGTGATCTGTTTTTGTTTCTTTACGCGGCCACTTCCAGCCAGCTTCGCTGCTGGCAAAGGTACCGGCAAAGTCTCACCAACTTTCGCTCCGTAATGGTGAGAAATTGCCATCAAGAATGGTTACCCTTCCAGGCCGTATGTTTGTGTTTACGTTTGAATCGCTTCACGATAATGCTTTTCCGTCCAAATAGAAATGGAAATGAACAATTTCTATCGGTCTATTTCTTTCATTTCGTGCGAAGGTTTTGTAAGGCTTTTTGGAGGACGATTTGTTCGTGCGCGTGCATTTTACACCTAGGTTTAGTGGAGAGCAACAGTAATGGAGGTGTTATAAGGCGTAATTTGTGGAATAGTGAAGATGGAATACAATCGCGTATAAATGCTGTCGATCACTGTCGATGATCGGAACATCATTTGCGATCGATGAGGAGTTAGATGATTTACAGAAAAGAGTAATATTTTTTTATAAAACAAAAAAAAAGCATTTATATATTTTTTACATAAATATAATGTGGTTACTTGCATTTATTTTTGATTAAATAATGCATTTATATATTTTTTACATAAATATAATGTGGTTACTTGCATTTATTTTTGATTAGGCTTATTGTTATTTAAAAAAATTAAAATTTAAAATTGGTCCAAAAACACTTAGTTCCGTTCTGTGAAAATCAATCATAATCTAATAACAAATGTTACGTCTACTATTCATCACCTCTTGCTTATATTTATTTCCACAAAAAATTTACCTTAATCCTGCTCACTAACTAGCACTTGTGGGAATTCTGGAATTCTTCCTTCCGTAATAACCATTATAATGGAAATACCAATTTTATTAATCAAAATCTTGCCACGAATCTGGTTTTGTGTGATTCCTTTCCTCTTGTGGAAGAAAACAGTCACAAGAGGATGTGTCGTAACTTGCTGGTTGTGGTCCAATCTTTCGACCGCTTTCCTTTGGAGCATTGTCGTCGCCGTGTTGTGGTTGTGTGGTTTGCATTGCGGCAGACACGACGGTACCGTATGGGATTGTTCGAATTCACATTTCCCAGGGTTTGGTGTGCAGTCCCTGTGCCAGTCTCGAACGAAGACGACCACCGATGATCAACCCAATCAACTGCGTGTTGTCTTGCTGGTGGTGTTTTCATCTAGATTTAGCCATTGCTTGCGTTTACGTGCAGAGTACATCTTACGCAAAAAAAAACCATCCCTAGACCTCCATGACTATTTCGAAGGTTTGAATCATTTCTCATGTTACCTTTTTTGGGTAATGGTTGTAAACTGCGTGCTAAAGTTCAGTGAACGCGTTTCTTGGACCAGCATGCGAATCGCGTTCGTAGACACAAATTCGCAATGCAACGCACAAATTGGCAAAGACCTTCGCTTCTTTAGCCTCATACGTGAGCTGACGATAGGTTGCGTTGCAACTATTTGTGTGCTTCATTCGATTAAGCTCGTTTACCGTTTCCGTCATCTGTTTGCCGAACCGGATTCCTAGCGGGACCTGAAGCGCACGGCGCATCATCTACCGGCGAAGATTCGTATGCAACGAAAGGTGGCGGATCTTATGATGACCGGGCCTCTTGGACACGTTGCGTTTTGTATGATACAACGGTGGAAGGTAGCAGAAAACGAGCCATTTCAACAGTGGCAAGAGTTCCATTTAACGAGTTCTAAATTGATGTGTACCTTAAGCTTTTGGGTTGGGATGATGGCTTTACCACGACTGACATGAAAGTGTGTGTGAAAGATATTGCAAAAGGCACCGTAAAGAAGGAAATGACAACGAAACGCAACGTGTCTTTGCTAGTGATGGAAAAATCTTCTTACCCGAAGGCAGAAACGAACCCCAAGCACCTAACCCTTCCGAATGGTTGATAGATGTGCCTGGAGCTTTTGTTTGTCTATGGAGGTTTACTTCAGGTTTTTCATCAAAGCCTTAAAAGCTTCGCTCACCTAAGAAGATGTCCGTCAGATTATAATCTCTTTCGGTTTCTTTTCGTACAGCTCAATCACGGTCTCGAAGTACATTATGCTTGGTCAAGCAGTTTTTATGTATATGAAGAATGGAATAACTTATGATAAGAAGATAATGGTCGTAAGAAATAACCTGAATGCACTAGTGATATCTTCGTAGTATGGAACGGTCTCCAAGGAATGTACGCTATTCGAATAGCCCAAAACCCAATAAAACCGATAACGGTCATAAAAGACGTTTAGGCTCCACCATATGTAACATTAATTTAAAAAACATAATTGTTTCCTTTTTTTCCGGTGTTTCAGTTAAAAAACTGGCGCAAAACAAAAGAAGAAGAAAAAAATCAGTTTCCTGTAATCGGAGCCGCTACCGCTAAAGATCGCTCATATCCCATTCCAGAGCTTCTTAAGCCCTTTTCTGTGCGTAAAGCGTTTTCCACACATTTTCGCTCACGATTAGCGGGTTTTGCGGAATGTTATGCTTCGAATATAACATGTTTTTACCGTTCATTGGTTCTCACCCAAATGCAACCACCTTCCCTCCCTGGATGGATCGGTTCGCATCTCCCGCCCCAGGATGGTATGCTACCCTCCCCCCACCGCGGTTACCTCACACATTTGCCCGATCTTTTTGCCCTTGCTGATCTCGCATCTGACAGAGTGAATGAACGTATGTTTCGTGTTTCGCCGCTTGAACGGTGCATTTAGCGAACGTCTTGCCTCCACTAATGGTCCACACTTTCTTGCGGCACACACCAAAGCCGCCAGATTTGGCCAAAGATAATCGAAACGCTTGTTAAACCATTTCTCTACGCCGTATTGTTTTAAGTGGCCCGAAACCTTATTCGGCTAGTTGAAAAAAATAAATCAAGGGGTCGAATGTGGATGGAGGTCATGAAGAAATATTCCAGATATTCGTTTCATAAGCTCCGGTTGCACGGATTGCAGGAAATTTATGTTCAACCCTGAAACGCTCCTGAGCTTCAATATTTTGGTGATGTTACACTATTCACTGGCAGAAATTACTACCCGTTAGTGTACGAAAGCAGTAGGTCTGATCGCAAAACAACATCAAAGGCCAGTTCCGTCCGGTCCAGTGAACACTCCATAAAATCTCTCCTACCAGTAGTATCTTCCAATCAATGTGGTTTTAAAACTGTTCGCTTTTTATTGGTTCCACTTTGAAGTATAGCGTGAGTAGAACCATCTCTCGCCACTCACCTATACCCATGTTTGTGTCAAAATCATATCAACTGTTTTGAGCCGTGACAAGGGACATAAAATAACAGCGCAATCTACTGTCTTTTATTGTCATCTCGCCGTTGACTGATAAGTTGATTACTACTTCAGCATCGAGTCTCGATAGGACCGAGCTATTGTCCGGATGATAAGCACAATAATCGCTGCTTGCTACTGAAGCGTTCGTTTTTTTTTACTATCCCTGCAAAAGTCGCATTTGCGCATTATCAGTTGCACTGGTCCAATCACTTTACTCGCGATCAGTTTACTCCGCGAAACGTCATTTACTACAAATTGGTTTGTCTCGCTATTAACGCTATCAGCAAACGTTCTGGAAATCAAACAGTCACTCTTCCTGTTGCATTTTTGCTGTGGGCTGCTGCTAAGGCACGTTTTGAATGAGTAACACTGCTAACGAATAAAATATTTTTTCATATAGCGCAAAAAAAAAATTCAAAACAGTAAAATAGAAAGTGATTCTCGCCAAATGGCACCATATAAAGTGTTGACAAAATCGTACATTTGTCATTGCTTTTGTAAGACGTACCGCAACCGACGAGATCTGGCAAATATTTCAACGAAATGTCGCTTCAGAAATGTTACATCAGTGATGAGTCATCCAGAGCAACTACCTTTGCACATGCTATTTACCCGCATGATGATGTTCCAGCATCTCTACCCTCTAGAGCATCATGAGTAACGCCTGTTAGGAAGCTGTTTTAACAAGCTTTGCTCCGTTTATGATGCAATTTCCAGCCCGCTTCCGGGTATGTTCCCGGCAATGGCAAGTGCTCAAGTGCGCATGTTCTGAACGTACGTTGTGCCTTCCAACCCGACGGTGTGCTCACATACACTTCCGCAAATTTGCCAAGGATAAAATAGAGCAATCATCATATGCGCTAGATGGTGGAACACTTACACCATTGCCGGTGCGTTTTTACGGTAGAACGGTGTGTCTTCAGGAAGGAGTTTCACCGGCCAAACAACAATCGATGACTCATCGGACATTTCCCTGAGTGTGGTTGTTGAAGTCGTTAGGGATAGAAAAATGTAGATAGCAGGTAGTACGAACTTAGGAACAAACCGGACCAGGGAAAGCAAGAATGAAACAAGAACGAATGCAGAAATTCCCTCAGGCACATATATTGATGCGCTTCGTTCTCCAGGACCTTTTGCTCTAGTCATCCTGTTTCCATAGTAAACTTTTTGAATACGGTTCACTTTCACCCTGCTTTCCACATTTCAAATATCTCCGATTCTGATCGATACTTTCACTGAGGAAAATCTGCGTTTTTTTCCCACCTTATTATAAGGGATCCTACAATATTGCTCTGCACACAATACGGGCATATGATGGGCGTACGCATGTAGTTAAAGTTTAGTTTTCGTTTTCAATATGATTGCCCCCTATCCTTGAACTTGCGTTTGTGTATTTGTTTTTGGGACACGCGTCTCGAAAAGGGGGTGCTTTGTATGCCGGCAAAATTGAAGTTTTCTTTCGCTTTTCATAGGAAATACCCTGTCGGAGGGGGAACATTATGGGAGATTTATGAAAATGGAAAAATGAATGTTTTATGGTGTGTGGGTGCGCGTATTGATAGAATGGGTTCGAAATTATGTGTTTGTAGTTTGGTAAGTTTGTTAGTGCAATTAAACATAAACGACATGTCAGCTTAGTAACGTAATTTATGTCTTTAGTTTTCTTAATATATCGATGAGACAGCTTTATTGATTTTAATATAATGAGGCATAGTACATCATTTGTAAATTTATTAACTTGAAGCATCTACAAATGAGTTGAGGTAAAATAAATATTAAGCGGCGTTGGTTTATTCATCTTATTAAAAAAGTTTTGAATTTGAATAGAATATGTGTAAGAGTGAGACTTATGGTAACGAGTGGTAGTTAACAAGATCTCATATAAGGTACTTGTTTTACGTTTATGCTATTCGTTGAAGCATTATTTTTCACCCCATTCATTTTTGAGTTCATTTTAATGAGCTCAACTCTATTGACACTTGATCCAGCTGCTCTTGCCGGTAAGCAGGGATAAATAGAGTGAGAAAAAATGAAGCGAATAAATAATCAAATCCTTATGACATCTAGTCGTAGATATCTTATATATTAAGATTTATCTTTATTAAAATATTGCTTTATTAATCTGCTAGAAAGCGCTAAACGATCCTATAAAAAATCCTTCAGAAATTAAAAAAATAAGTATTATAATAGAATTTGTTTCTTAGTTTTGCATTATTACAGGCATATTGGTATCCTCACATCCTCACAGAATTTTCCATTAATTTTACTTGTCATTGCCTACACTGCAACGTAGACGGACCAACGTCCATCAGTGGGCTCGGTATCATGATTGACACCTGGGGTTAAAAACATTTAGCTCACCTATTCGCTTTATACGTACGTGCGTTGGTCAATCCCTCAGGAGGTTGAGTAGCACCATATGTACGTATCTCCTAAGCCGGTAGTAAATTCGGAGCACGGTGTCCTATGCGACACAACTCGACCCGTACCTCGGAACCCCTTTTAACAACCTTGGCTATGTTCATAATTTAATTCTCTCCAAATCCATCACCCTTCCCGCTATGCAGGGTTTGTTTCGCTCGACTGCAATACCATTTCCCGACAACTGTGCGGCTACGTACATAGACTCACATGCATTCCACCCTCACGGTGTCTATCGACAATTCCTGTCGAATCGCCGCAAAAAGTCCATGAAACACAGGACACCATTTGCGAATGAAATTGTGTATCCTACGTTCGCTCGTTTCTATCCAAGGGGTTTTAACGCTCCTGCTTTTCTTGCGTTGGCTATACCGAACAGTCTCATGTACCAATGCAACCTCGTCGTTTCTCATAAATGATGCAGCTTTATTGGCGTAGTGCCCTCGGGGCTACTGTCAAAAGTGAATCGAAAGAGAGCAAAACATGTTCCAAAATGAGTAAAAAAGAAGTTGAGGTTCACAGTGCAACACCCTACCGACGTTACACAACACATCAATCGTATCATGCAACCATAAGTTTGCTTTAGTAAATGACGTTTGTAGTACAAAAAAAAACACTCTGATTTATTCAGTTATGAAAACTAAATCGAAGATTTATGCAGGGTATTGTATAGAAAGCGACGAGTGTGTTAATATTCCTTAAACCATTTAAAGAACTAAAGATGTCAACACTTCAATCTCCAATATTCGACCTTCATCTGTGCACACCAATGATTCGTGCTCAAGATGGCGCTCTCACGCAGATGATGATGACCAGTGCCAGCAAGCCAGCTGATGTTGGAATACCGCTTTCTTACACAATCACGCCGCTTAGCTGTAACTGAGATTGTAATTGAAAACAGTTCAATCTTGCGTACATACACGCAGCAGTAACGCTTTAAGCGAGCTGTCTAAGCTGCATCGACCCATTTTTTGTCTGCTTCGTAACATAAAATCATTAATTAAAACCAAACGAAAGTAAGTCACCAATACAAATTTAACCAAGTTAAACGGGGGGAAACAGAGGGAGAGAGAGAGCTACTGTTGTAAGGCGCATACCGTCGCCTCAACATACGTATCGTGGGTACGTGTGATGTAATAAGCTCAAGTCTCCCACGCTCTTCATATCACTCCCTCCGACGACAGTGCGTATCACTGACCAACATGAAATTCCCATCCGTGTTGCCCCAGACACACACTCGCGCACACAATATTGTACGAAAAGGGGGTATATGTATGTGCTAATCCCTTTGGTAAATTGATAACGATGGCATTACAGCACGGTTAGTTAGTTTGACCAACGAAACCAGACGGATGTGCAGGACGAAATGTGTGGCAAAATCCCATTTAAAATGTCTCCCCAACTTTTAACAAATATGTTACCCCTTACGATAGGGGGTCGTCACTTTATTTATGGTAGCCCTCGGATGACCGGACAGATCATGTCGCGTGCCGGACGTTAAATTGCTGGCCGTGTTTTAGGTGGGTTGGAATGGTTTTAGGTTGATTCGATTATGCTTGAAAGGTTGTGGGATGATGCAGAGATGAGCTGTGGTACAATGTCCTATGAAGCAAGGTGCAATAAATGTGTTAATTCTGATCTGTGTTTTATTTGAGGGTTGTGCCCATCATCGCACTGGTGTGTGACATGCTAATTTTATCTAACGTTTCCATTAAGGTGTAATGTCACTCAGGTTTACCAACCACCGGTTTTTGTAATTTCCTGTCGTGAGATTATCTGCTCGAACTTTCATTATAAAAATGATAATTCCGAAAATCAATCCAAAATCCTATAAGAGCGGTGAAGCGGTAGATTTGAGCATGCTTTTAGAATTGGCGAAATTGTTTACAATCTTCCAGCCGATCTTGTGTCGCGGCGTGCTGCAATACAATTCCCAATTCGTCTTGCGTAAAATACAAACTAAACGAAAAGCTACTTTGTTTTGCATAAGCCTTCAGGTGGGCTCAAGTTAAAAAGAATTTGACACGAGACCGGACCAGCTGATGGCGATACTGATCGCCGAACGCTTGCCTGGTGCTGTTGCGACGATATGGATGAAGTTGCCTGCAAACGATTACTCAAAACTATTGCAACGCTCCTCTGGGTGTAGATGGTGGCTGTACCGTAAACGCTGGTACGTTGTTGCAACTGTTACGTGTGGAGTCGCTTCGGGACAGTGACCAACAGTAAACAACCGCACGAATGCAGGCCGTTCAACTAGCGGCAAGCGTCTTATGAGATAAGTTGTCTTTCGAACTTCCCCCCCAAAAAACATGCTACAGCGTATCCGATTGATTCAACCAGATGTGTATGGAACGTTTACGTTACCTCGATGGTCAATTGATTTGGTGGCGATCTGACACGATCTGATCTTGCTGTTTAGGTGAGGGTCAAGTAAAGTTTATTTTATATATTTATACCACACTGAGTGTTCGCTAGAATGGATATTCACAGGTGGAAGGAGTAACCTTGTCACAGTTTCTAAGTAGGACTACCTTATGTAGTGATTCACACACTTCAACTTTACCTTAATAACGGTGACGAAGGATATAAGAAGCTTTTATGTGAACTTCAATAGCATGACTTCATGATGAGGACGCTGTTTCCATTATAAAATTGTTATTGTCTACTTTCGCAAAAAATACGTTCAAAATATATCAATACTTAGGATACGAATGATCCGTTACTCATCATTTTGAACATTGTGTTTCATGACATTCCAACGTGTTCTGAACTTGGAGCTTCAGCTCCCACAAGTTATGTAAATGATTGTTTTTCATTCGATTTGGAATAACACCTCCACTATATCCTCTGTATGTATGTAAGCTCCGCGTCTTTGTTCAGCGATATGAGCTGCGTAACGTGTTTCCCCAAAACATGTGCCGTATGACACATTCTTGGGTGCTGCCTCTTGCCCAGTATACATACCCTTCCCACTGCTAACTTAACCAAAAACAGTCGATCGAATCTTCGGCATGTGGATGTGAATGTACATGCAAATAACACTGATCAGATTGCAAGGGAAGCTAGTCGCTGTCGAATCCATCACCACAATGGCGTCATTTTGCAATTAAAGGCGACAGGTTGTGGAGAACCACACGCACACTTAACATTGACATTGGAATTTTCAATGAGGTAGCCACCAAGACGTAGTATTTTACACACACGCGTGTCTGGCGCTGTCTTTCCTTCCAGTGCGTACCCGTGCGGCAGTTATGTGCCAAGGTTTCGTTTACTATCCCACGGAATGACTTTATTTACTCGAGCCGTTTTTTGTTTGTTGTTGTTTATTTCAAAATTTGGCAGTTTAGCGAACTCGGTATTTTTTTTCTCCAGCGGTCAGTTTACTTTGGCCCGGTGCTAGAAACGGTAGCAGACGTTTGATTCATTCATTTTTACACCTCTTAGGCGCCATACCACTTGAGTTTGGAGTGTCGCAATGGAGTGTCTGATTCATTACGGAGTGCTTTAAAAGATATTTTTTCATGATTGATTTTTGTATACACTGCACAGTAATCGATCGTTATGATTTCGGTGTAAAGAAAAGGTCAAGTGTTTTTAGCTAATTGCGGTAAGTATTTTTAAATTGCTGTTCTACTGTCGAATTTGTACTTACTGTTGGTTACCGCGTTACTTTGTGCATATTTTTCTCTCTTTCTCAAGACACAAAAAATCACCCGCGAACAATCTCATCAATCAAATATTTTTAACTGGGTAAAGAAATCTTTTTCTTCTCTCTTGTGCCTTTGGCTTTGTACGAAGCAGGACCATAGGGTGTTGCTACGGCCATCATCGTTGTAATAAAACAAATTTCTAAGCGTTAGATCCCGCACAGGCGTTCCGATCCCGTTACTGACAGCTGAAGAGGCAAACTCCTCCCAAGCTTGGATGCCTGCAAACAGACGTGTGTGAGTTGGACCCGTTGGACAGTAACACGATTTCGATTGACCATCACCATCCATCACATGGTCAGCACAATTGAGATGGCCCTTCGGCACTAACCAGCGGGCCACGGTAGGGTTGAATCGAAGTGGAAAGATCGAGCATAATAAGAAACCGGGGCCGTGTAGTTAGGAGAGTGCTCAATGACGCTCAATCTATCTAATCGATAGTGGAGTTTCCGATTTCCACCCCTTCCTATTCGCATCTCAGCTTTATTGCTAATCAATCTCTTTCAAGAATCTCGTCCTGTGTTCGAAGATTTTCTTCTCAAACCCATTCGAATACCAGCAGTTAACAGCAACTACAAAACACTCCCATAACACTATTTCTGACGCCACTAGGTTTCTTAGAAGAACGGTCCACTCCTCTATATCTTTGCTTTTTGTGATCTTTCTATAGTTGGAGAGATGGCTGTATATCACGTTGTTCGCTATGCTTTCTTCTACGGAGAAAGCATTCAAAACAACTACATTCAGCCCTAGTGTAAAGTAGCAAAACTCTTAGTAACGTCATTTAAATAACTTTTGATGAGATGCTCCTACTGTGCTCAATACACTGAGATCTTCTCATTAAAGTAATTTCATTGTAACAACGTAGATATAGAATAATGAGAAGTATTTTAAAAGAGTAGTTGAATTAAATGTATGCACGTGGAGCTGTTCTGTATGCTGTAACATTCTTAGGCATGAACTTCAGAAGAACTCAAGAGCAAGACATGCGTGATACGCTGAAATATTGAGTCAGATATTCGTAGCTGGAAATTCCAAGCCTAACGAAAAACATGTCTAAATTACACAACTGGTTTACTGAAACATCACTTGTGCTCATAGGAGAACCGTTTAACATTACTCTCATACATGCGCAAGTGGCCTGTACAAGTGCTTTAAACAATATATGGTTGTTTAAGTTCACATCGTGACAAAATGGTTTCACCGATAGTAGAAAGAATTACATCAACTACGAAAGCTTGTTTGCGTTGCAAGTTCCGTTGCTTAAACTTATGCAATCGCTCGATAAATGCGTGTGCGTTTCCAACCTGTAGTAGTGGCTTCCCATAGTAAACTGGACCGACACGAAAGAACTGTACATGACACTGGACAATTTAAGCTATCGGACATTTTTCTCAACCACATCCAGATCTTAGAAAACGATGAACCTGCCAAATCCTACACCTTGGCTTGGGGTTTGGTGAGAACAAAACTAGTTCCACGGACAGGAAGCTCGAGGGCATATCAATCTTCCGGCTTGTGGCAGAGGTAGAAGAAACTAGTTTTTCGGGTTTTATTTCGTCCGAAGTCGTAAGTCGTTCAGCCTAGGTATTCCGTGCACTTGCCGCATGCATACCATCCCTGCTATGGGTGCATCTCTTTCATGGAACCAAGCTAGAATCGCTACCATCTTCCGTTGTATGTGTGTTTGTACAAAGGGGGAATTTATTGGTACGAGTCTCTCCGAAGTCGACAGATTCCGACAGGGAACCTGATATCCAGCATATCTATAACCAAGAATACTGCAACGGTATGCGAAAGTATAGCATGCACAACTCGACAACTGGACAGATAGGTTTGTGCTACCAACGAACGGGATCTTAAACTTTGGACACATATTTCCAATTTAATGGGCTATACGTTGTGAAGTTGAAGACATTGCCAGATTTAAAAAAAAGTCTGTTCGGCTTGTGATCTACTAATATGCAGCAGGATATGTGCTGTACTCCGACATATCCTGAGCATCTAGAGAGACCTGTTAGCTTGTTTCCAGTTATCTATGTCGCTTGTCTTTTCTACGTATTTTCCCGTAAGTTAATTCTGCGGTTGAATGCTTCTGACATACCAGTCACGGTCGTCCATTCTGTTCTGATTGCAAAAGTGAAGAACCCCGTCAAGTGTTGAAACGAACGATAATACTTGTTCTGATCTTTTACTTCCTTCTGGTCTGCATCTTGTGATTCAAGAAATATCCATATCGTTAAGGTTGTCTGGCTTCACCAGTGGCAATGGGACATTAGTAAGAACTAATGGCAAAGCACAAGTGCAGTGCCGTGCTGTTCACACTAGTCAGCTTTATTAATGTGATTATTTTAATGTATTATCAATAATTGTACACCAGTCTGAAGACTCAAGAGGGCGTCAAGTTTTTTCCGGAGTCAGTGGGATAAGTGATGTTTTCTACTTCCCTTTCAAGCTCTTGAAGCTGAAGAGAACCAAACAAACTTGACGTTGTTTTTACGCAATAATCAGTTCTCACGCATGCATTAAACCCCCTTCTGCTAAAGCAACCATTACGCGGCAACATTCCTGCCTAAATATTTGAATCCATTCTTCTGGACATGGACATGTACACTCAAAGTTCAGTGAAAGTGAGTCGCAAGGAAACTTTCCTTAACCTATCTTTTCTACTAGTTGTCATTCATGCTCGCACGCATTCCACGGTTGCGTATAACCGCAACTAAACCTCTGGTCCGCTGTCAGCGATGTTGAGGTTGACCAGCGTGTGCCCATCCAGTGTTTCGAGAGGGCCGTTTGTTTTTGTTATGGAAAAGTGGATGCTGTAGCTTTCCCCCTCATCATGCCCGTTGGTGTGTTCTCTTCTGTGACCACTGCCCTTCCATACCCTGGCTAGAGAGAGAGTGCGTTTTGTTTAACAAATTTAAATATCGTATCACTCGGGTGCGGTCCTCCTCAACAAAAAAAAACAGCTCTATGACAACTTCCACGATCCTCTCTAACTTTCTTTCTCGCTCGTTCTGCTGCACTGTACTAATCCATTAACGGTGAAGATTTCGGGATGCGACCTCGCCAGCGTGTGACTGTCGGCCTTCACGCAGGTCAACGCGAGGCCACGGCGCAAGGTACGCGCGGCAACAGGTGAAATTTATGTTCCATCTTTGTTGCACGGAAGTTACGGTGATCGCTAACCTGGGTGTTTGTGTGTGTCGTCACTTAAGAAAGCCTAACCAGAAGCCTCATTTGGAAGAGCTCGGTTTAGGGTTGGGATGGGACGATTAAAATGGTAATCGGAGAAAGATGCTCTCTCACGCTGTTCAACGCGATTGTTAATTAGATAAGTTCGTCGCCCGGTTTCCTTTTGCACCTTCGTAAACAGAAGATCCTCTGAGAGATCGAAAAGATGGTGAGGAACGGACCGTGGAGTAGAAGGATAAAATATGGTGATATTTATATCAAATTTCAAAATAATTCCCTCGGGATATTTCTCAGCCACAAGCTATCGGATCAGTTTGACATGTGGTATTCATTTTCATTTTCTATAAAAATTAAGTAATGAAGCATTAAACATATTGTTAACAAGAAGGAAGGTTTGTCAATGATAAGCATCATGCGATGACAAGCAATGTATGCTAGCGGTGTTAAAGGTAATTAATTGATAGAGGTGTGCTGATGACAGTGTCGTAAACCTGCAAAGGTGCAAATTTTATGTAGAGAAATGTTATCATGTTTATGCGCTTTTTATCCATATAACATATTATGTATAAGAAAATATACTTTTACACAAAATCCTTTCACTCTTATATTAAAAATGGTTTTACTCCAAATCTTGTGTTTTTAATATAAACTAAAAACTTCCAAGAACCCTAACCACGTTACGGGGTTGTTTAGAGATCTTTCAAGTTCCAGATGGTTTTGTGTGCACTGCTGACCGGCGATAGATGCATCCAGAACCGGCTTTGCCTGGTGTGTGGGCCCCTCTGCTGTTATTATTCGGCTCAGCGGAAAATGCGTAAAACCGTAAAAGCGGTCAGTGAATAGAATTAATAAACGATCGCTTCCTTTTCATCATCACCGAGCATGGTATATTGTGGCGGGCCTGGAAGGCATATGTTTTTTAACCCAACATTGAGCTCTGGACGTTCGAGCAACCGACATAAGAAGGAATCAAATATAATGCGAGCTAATTACGGACCGGTGGGGTTTTTTTTTGGTTCATTTATATTTCTTTTTCATCCTTTATGCATAATTTGGTTTGATATCCAGTCTAGTTTATTTTAGGAAAATTTCGACTTACACAAGAAGTTTCAATAGCTTACAAATACGGAGTTTTCCTTCTCAAAATATTATTTACATGATAAGAAATGTTGCGTGTTTTCGTTAAACATTCACAAAAACCAATGTCATACAAGTTGATGTAAATTGTGTATGCATGTATTTGTTATCATAACAAAGGCGTTTAATTTTTGCCATTACTTAATGCTACACTTTTTATTACTCGACGTTTGTTTAGTTGTTTATTTACAACCTGGTGTATATTATTTGATAAACATTGTTTTCAGCGTTCCATCACATCACCTGATGACCACAGTGCGTATTTTTTGCTGGTAACTTGTTGTCGCACCACTTGGTGAATGGGCGGACATTTAACTCTAACCGTAAATTGTGTTATGTGTACGCTATTTAAAATGTTCTATAAATCAATTAATTAATATAAGATAACGGATCTATAATTCTTTTTGCTCTGCAGTTTGGGGTTTCATCAATTTGGTACAAGGTTATACCTTATAGATGAAATTAAAGTGACCTTCTTGGAAGGAATAAAAGCCTTTTACTCTTCAGAATAGAAATCGTGAGATCAGATTAGGGACCAAGTTTTTGTTGTTGTTTTCAATTAATAATAAAGATCATCCATGATCTTCTCAGCATGCCTGTGTTTTCTTAACCTTGACAGTTCTCCAACCCTTTCTATCAAATCCCTAAGACTATTTGCCGACACTGCCAAGAGTGTTTGATAAATCGCTCTCAAGACTGTTTTGACCTCAGCTCGACGAGTTAAAAAAAGAAATCAGTGCAAAAGTGTGTCCGTCTTATCTTAATCTTCACTCCCGCAACACCCCACACAAATCACATCAAGCGCCACTTGAACCGGTGAACGGGGGTGAGAATGGCAAATTCTCTTGAGTTTGCAATATCATCCAGCAAATGTTGATGTTTTTTTTTCCTTAAGAATTTGATCGCGTTTAACGGCGCGATTTGCTTAAACCACATCATGCCGGTCGCCAGAATGACGTCAGATTCAAGTGTGTGTTCCGCGCTTCAAAATGGCCGACAGGACTGTCCTTTCATCAAGTCTGGTCCACCCCCCCAAAAATTATACCTTGTATCGACGAAACTGTAGAATAAAGGTTATTTATATTTCTTCTGTGAAGGCGTACAGTAATTGGCGGTGATAATACCTTCGCAAAACTTTAAATACATAACACACATGGCCTTTGCTATCTTGGTAGACTTCATGATAATAATTATTGCTATTTGCTTTATTTTTCTTTTGCAGGATCAATTTGACAATCTTGCTACACACACGCAGAAAGGAATTGACTTCTTCGAACGATTCGGAAACTTCATTCGTGATCGCAGTGCCATCGAAGTTGAATACGCGCTAAAGCTCAGGTAAGCTTCCGTTAACCATATTTTATTATATTAATGTTTAAAAAATTATTAATATTTAAAATGTTTTTTAAATATTAATAATTTAATTAATGTTAATTTACTGCTCACATTACGAGTATTTGTAAAATAAAATCAAAAATAATTTTAAATCGTTAGATAGCTGTCAACCTTAAGTCATTCGTGCTAATCTGGTTCATCATTGGGACCTTACATATTTGGCTGACTTTAGTATTTGTCGTGTTACTTACGTACTAAAGTGTACTAAAAACTAAGAAATTTGATTCCAAACCTTTCATCTGTGAATGACATACAGCCAACAGATGTCGCGTAAAAACATAATGTGAGCTTCTTGTTTTAATAGTCAGAAAACAGGAAAACCCGACTGGCTGTTACGTACTGAACATTTATTTGCAAATTGCACAGCCCTTCCCGCTTAACCTTCACTGGGCGATACTCTATTCGTTGACAGTTCTTTCACCCCGATCGATGGAAGTTTGTTGTGATGCGGCTGCACACTTCCTTTTCCGATCGCTGCCATTACGAATGGAGTGTAAACAATTCTCCTATTACACGCAAATAAAATGGCGATGGAAACATGTGCGTAAACAGAGCATGCATTCGCTGTTTTTTCCAAGTAGCCGAACACCCGAAATGGGTTTACAAAAAAAGAAAAAGAAATGGCAATATAATGTGCAAGAACATATCCTTGAAGCTGTTTTTTTTTGTTGCCCTGAAGCTCTCCCTTCATTCATACGAGGCGATACTGTAGCAAGCCAACAACATTTGCGTTGTCGCGTAACGTAGGATGGTGATTTTATTTTATTTCTTCATTTTTATCGTCACTTTATACGATCCTGGTTTCTTCGTCTGTTCGAATTGCATTGAGACACGCGTCAACCTTTGAACCGTTGCTCCCCATTCCTGTATCCGCATCTCTACGGTAGGATGCTATTTCTGCCTGAACCACCACCCTGCTAAACTTCCGTGTGGAGTGATTGTCCCACCTCATGTTTCCTTCCATGTGGGGCTACGAAAACAACGCTTCGCTGGGGATCCGCACTTCGCGGCATCGAAGAACTTGGAACTAAAAATAAACATTGACACGTACACGCGCCCCGTGTATAAAGCGCGAGAATCGAACAAACGAAGCGTGAGCTCCTGCGTCTTCTGGTCTCTCGTTGCGTGCTGCGTTGCTTTTGCAAGCGTTCTCGGTTTCGAAGGTTCTTGGGAGTTAAAGGGGTACCCCACATCCCCAACATCGATCGTTGGTTCTCACTTGGTATTGGTGTTCTGTTTTATTGTCCCTTACGTTCCATGTGTTCTTCGGTACGATTTGGACCGCTTTGTGCTCGCGGAACCATCCGCAAACTCGTTGGCGACCCTGGTTCAGGCACGATCGTCTAGTACGGCGTTGCACACGCACACACCGACAAAAAAACCCTTCGCGATCGTTGCACCAGATGTGTGTTGGCAATGCTCCAAGGGTCAGAAACGGTTGTAAGCGAAGTATCATGATGCACGGGAAGCTGCCGACAGATGACAGCCATCGAAAGAAAAAACTGTGTGCTAAGAACTTTTCACCGCCAGAAGCAGGGTTTTCAATGCTCTCCAGGTCACGCACATGCATAGGTCATGGTTTTTGGACGGATTTTCTTCGTTCCTTTGAGTCTTTCGCTGTTGTGATCTTGCATCTGCTTTACTGCACATTGAAGAATTCTCGATGTGTCAGTAGCAGCGGTATGCAACATGAATACATAAATAGCCATGGATTTCAATTTACAAAAAAAGCAAAGGTATATCCTGAACTCCCGCTTGATGTCTGAGGATTCTTTTGCATTTCCAAACGGCTACCGTGGGTCACACGGTCGCGATCGTGGACTGTACGACACTGTTCTAGTTTTGGCCGCTTGCTTCATCAGGCGTGAGGAAGCTATTAATTTTCTCCCTGCACGTCAACAGTGTCGTGGCCTGTCTATTAGCGTAAAACGGTGTTCCAAATGGGAGCAATATAAATCAGCACGAACCTCAAATCTTTCCCCCAATCTCCATCGATGCTGGCATACATCAATCTGGGAGTATTGAACGGGTTTTCCAATAGCCATGGGCTACTATTACGAACATGTATGTGGTCGAATTTTAAATGTCTCAATTGCCGAAATGCCACTCAGTTTCGTCACCGTCAAACAGCAAACTATATTGCCATCGCAAAGAGGAAACGGAAGTGGCTGCTATAGCGCCATGTGAAGGGCACATATTGGACGTGTTTTGTCGAAATCTTAATATAGCTTACAATGTACGCGCTTTGAAATGATCTCATCGACAGAAATTTAATTCGTTGCAGTTATTGGTATGCCCTCCATCGGCATGCCTTCTTTTTCTGGAACTCCGTGCAGAGGGGCGTTGTAGAGATTTCTTGTTCTTCGGTGTTGTTGCTAATTTTTTGTCACACCTCAAATTTTTACCTTGCGTGAAGCGATATCGGATATATATCTGGCTGAGACAAACCGGGAGGCAAGGCGGGAATCTTTTTAATATAGGAAAGACACCTTCTCCAACAAATCGGTAGTTGCGAGTTACCGAATCGGGAAACCGGTCCAGCAAGTTGGTCGAGCGGCTTTTTTTTTACGGTCGAGCTCTCCGCTTCGAACCCGACAGAGTTCGTGCCGTTTTCTTTTCCACGGCCGTTGACGTAACGTTCGGCATTTGCGGGCGCAAACCTTTCGGCTTAACCAGCCCAACTTCCAGCTATTCCCGGTTTTTGCTTCTTTTTTTTGCACATCCATATTTCTGCGGCCTACGCGCGCCGCCAGGTCCAACGCAACGCAGAAAGATAAAATGTCCGACGCACACCAACACACGCACACACATACAGGCATCATCTCTTCCCTGGTGGCAGCTAAGAGAAGGAAGACTAGTCAGCAAAGATGTACGCCAAGGTAACTGCTCAAGTTCGCTGAACCGGTTGCGAAAGTTGCGCCCAAAAATGCCGAACCGCAGACAGCATTGATCTTCTTCCTGCGTTGCGTTGGTAAAAAGGCAAACACAAAAACTCCGCAGCGTGTACACGTTATGGGGTTGGGTTTTCAATTCTCAGGAGAGCGAAAGAAATCTTTACGTTTCTGAATATCAACACCGGGACGACCTCGAAGGAGCTTTGGTGTCGAAGTCCGCTCATCATCGATGGGCCATTTTGTTTGCATTTAGAAATGGAAATCATTTTTAGGGTCGCGCTAATTATTGAAGGCTCCATTTGGGAACTAGAGGGGTGTAATAGAAACATAAAATTTCTCACACGAAATTAACCCTAGTTTTCGACTGTTGCAACATCGCCGAGGCCCCATGTGCCGTATTGAACGAACATCGTTTAACCTCGTGCCTTCAACATTTTTCAATAATGCTTTACACCAAATCACCAAAACCCGTGCGACCGTGATCTTTCGTTCAGCCAGTCCAATATTCTTGATGGATGATGATGTTTCATGGTTAACCATGGAATCTGCGTCCTTCTGTAAAATAGTTCATCACACCACAACAGTTCAGAAATTGCAACCTGCACCACCGGATCCGTCACGATCAAATGTGGGTTGGCTAAAAAATCTGCATAATGCAGCGTGCATTGTTGGGGGTAATTTTGTACCATTTACCCTCCGTTTGGTCGATCATTATACGAAGTGATCTCGTTTGCGTTAGGAAGATGAGTTTTTTGAAGAACACTTGATGGAGGCTAAAATCAAGGTAATGTTTTTAGAGTGAAAAAACAAGATGATCAAATGTGCGAATAATGTTGGGCGTACACTTGCTAGTCTGTGGTGACGATATTCCGGTTTCTTTCTACGTCTTCATCGGCTAAGTGAGAGCCCTCACTCCTCTGTTTGCGTTCGATTCAGCGTCCCTAACACTCGTGCGGGATACAGTGTAGACGGCTAACGCGTGTCCGTGACCAACCTGGCACAGATGTGTGTCGCTAAAGTTGAAATCTAATTTTATCTTCCTAATCCCATTTCGATAGGAATTAAAATTGTGGTGAGAGAAATGTATTGCAAACCAACGTTCTAGAACACACAAACGTACAGACGCATTTTATTCGTGTGTTTTGTGGTTTTGGATGGCAAGGGATCGTAATGTAAAAATATTCTCATACAATAAAAGCTTATTGCGTCCGTCCGGACCGTCTCCCCGTAGCATGGACTGACTATCCTGCTACGTGGTAAAATAAGTCTTGATACGGCCAGGCCGTTCTAACCAAGCAAAAAAAAAAAAAAAAAAAAAAGCTTATTGCATAAAATTCTACTTAAAAGTGAGTTTTTTGACACTAAAACAACGTGTTTATTGCTTATTTTTGCAAAAGAAAGTAACCTCCAAAGTTTCAAGATCATGATTTCATTCATGTTGAGCATTCATTCATTAACTGATGGAGGTTCTGAGATGTTTATCTTACCCCGAAACATGTGTAATTGAATGTTTATAAAATTCGACAGCAAGCAAATTAGCTACGTTTTTTCTCAAAAACATTCCCAATGTAAATAAACCGTGTGCCAGACGTTGGTTTTATGTGAAACCTTTTTGAATCATCGCATCAAATAAGTATTTCGAAAGAATTTCTCCTTTTCGTGATTGAATTACTTACATTCCTGGCGACTCATCGAAAGTGAACTAGTAGAAAAAAATCAATTGTTTATATGATGTACTCATGCTAACGTGATTCATTCAGTTGTTTTGTGCAATTTTCTCCGTGCACGAATGATGATCGCTCAGCTGAAGAAGCACGATGGACGATGGGGTGTGAATTCAATCACGAACTGGTTAACGTGATGATTTAGCATAATGGGCGTCCTGTGTGTTCCCGCATTCTTGACCACTGAATACCCCACAGTGCACGCAATGGTTGCGAACGAATTCATTTATGACAATTCAATTTACCCACACTAATTGATACGCCACGGTTTGACGATCACTGTTTTTGATCTGTCATATCAAATTCCAAGCACACAGGTGTGTGTGTGTGTTGATTTCCACAATTTCTCTATTGTGATCATAATATTTGCCCAACATGGGTGTGCGAAAGGCTATGCAAATCTTGGCATGATCATTTTTTTGGGAATGTTTACGTGAAGCGAAACGAAAGCAAGTTGGCCCCGGCAATCCGATCGGATCATATTTGTTTTGAATAGATACATTTATTATGCATAATTCAACGGTTTTTTTTCCTTTCATCGTGCTGAGCAGTAGTTCGATACAGTGTTTAAAATTTTAAAATTAATGATGCTGCGGCTACGGTATTATTTACGAAAATATCGCTCGTAAAATGGTACTATAATTTGATTCCATCTCGTACGGGATGGGATTCGCACGACCATTTACAACCTGGTGGATTATAAATCATGACGAAAAGAAAGGCATTTTTGTGAGATTATTTATTCGATTTTTTTTCCGTGTCATACCATTCGCCATAGTTCTCGATCACGATCGGTACAGTTTGATCTGGTGAGCTGTCATAACTTAGCATAACGGCCATTGGGATGCATAAGATATTCAAAAATGCATTACGGGAACCGACGGTGGACAATGTTGTGATGATGTGATTTTCTCTTACTTCCTTTGTAAACAAGTTTCCAAACGAAATGAACATTTTGTTGTGGTTTTTCTTTTTTTTTGCCTACCTTTACAAATTATCTTCCGAACGTTGCGCTTTGTTTGCGAATGTGCGAATTGTTGTACGGCGTGCAGACGACCTGGACCAAAACTACCTGCCTACAGATTTCCTTTTGTTCTGCCAACTAGCTCCACCATATCGATGTTTATCTTTATAGGCGAAGAAAAAAAAACTGAAACACGCCATCCACAAATAGGTCGGATAAACGAACGGGCAAGAGCTCCAATGTTCCTTGCGTGTGTTCGGGGGGCGGTACATTGAATGTGGGTTATGCTGCCGCGTTTACAAAGGAATTTGAAGAAACGATTTCATTCAGTTCCTCAGCGTCTGCGACTTTGCCGTGCTCTCCGCATATCGATCACCTGCGTGAATGCTCTCGTTACTTACAGATTTTCAAACCACCCGCTTAATGATCGGTGGTGGTGTAGTAGTACATCTCCGGATAGATTGATTCAGTTCGTTGGCAAAGATGGAGAAAAAAAAACTTTCTCCAATATCGCGAACTATTTGGTGGGAGAGCCATCCATGAACAGCGATCGTATGATCGGTCAATGATCGTCCATAAAGCTAGGATCTGGAGATGAAGTGGTCGGTAGTAAAATGAGATTCTGTTTTCAAATCTAAATCGTAACGTTTCTCTCTCTATCTCAGCCTTTTGTTACCATCTACTTTGCAGTAGTGGTGGGAACTCCGGAGTGGATTCATGAATCCACTCCGACTCCGACGTATAAAAACTGGAGTATACTCCGAAGCAATTACTCCAGAGTTACTGCTCTGGAGTAATTGCTCCAAATTTAACTTCGAATTATTCCAGAGTTGGTACCGGAATACTCCGGAGTTAACTCCGGAGTAGTCCCCGATTTTAACTCCGGATTCAAGTTCTCGTCAGAACTGATTCTGATCAGAGAACTGAGAACTGATTCTCGTCAGTTCAACTGTCAGTTTATCAGTTTATCAGTTATTAATAATGCCGTAGTTACTCCTGAATGTCTCGGAGTCGAATTTCTCCGACTCTGGGAAAATTGAAGATTTATCCATCGCTACTTTGCTGCCCAACGCCCTTATGGATAGACGCTTGGATATCGTCCACAGAAATAGTAGTGCTAAATACATTGGTATTGGTAGTATCAGCATGCAGCGGGATTGCATGCTATGCACTCGCCACACCCAACCACCATGGGTAGCCATCCAAACAGACCAGCCCATTCATTCATTCATTCACTTTCGCTTGTGCGACACGCCTGCGGCGTGGTAGTTACCATATCAGTAGCGTATCCGCAACTACAGTGAAAGCAATCGATCGGTAGCGACAACTAACCCTGTCATGAAGCTGTACAGCGCCATCTCCAGATATCACTGTTCGGACATTCAGAGGAACAGGGACAATTTCTTGCAGATTGTAAAAAAAAACTGGTTAAGCGCTACAACATGTGTCCTCTGCGTATGTCTACACAGTGTATGTAAGGTTTTGAAGTGTGAGTCTGTGTTGCCTCATATGCTTTTGTCACCCGGTGCATATGCTCCATCAGAGTATGGTGATGATTGCTGTCACAGCATCCGCTTCATTAACCGTTCGATTAGGTCTGGATCTAGTGAGACGACTAGAAAACACAGCCCGATGACAGTCCGCTCTTACCGTCCGCTTCCCAACACAAGGGTTTGTAGAAAGTGATCTGTTTTAACCACAAGCATATATGTAACAAACATTATCACTAACAATTCTTCGGTAGGCACATGCGTGTAGCTGCATCAAGCTTAAGTTTTCTCTCGACTTTATGTACATACATGCAGGTTTGTAACCAAAGCTTCGATAGCGAGTGTTCACTCTCCGCAAACAACGCACGTACGATGCTGTTCGTTGGTTAATGAGAAAGTGAAGCATTTAGCGGATATGTAGCTCGTTTCCTATACAATGCAAACAATTTACCATAATCATCGTACATCAACGATTTCCGAGGGTGTCTCTCTGCCACAAGCAGCAGGTGCATCCATCGTTGGGATCGTTGGGCAGTATTGAGGCAGACGAGAAATTAAGCATTGAACGGTAGAGTAAGTAAAACACCTTACCATAAATAAGGTCAGTGATGAAATACTGCAGTGCGCTCACATTGCATGCGGGATATGCTCTGATATGCGTAGAAGAATGAGTGTAACGTGAAACATTTCACTTGGGTATTTATTGGGAAATTAGATTAATTGATCCAACATGCAATGCGTGTGTATAATAAGGATGTCCATATCAGTAAGTTAGTTTTTTTTAATGAATTTTCAACAAGAAAATATCGTCATCTTTCCAAATCAATTTAATTTAAGTTTCATTTTTGTCTGCATCAACAGCAAAACGTTATCGGTTTGCAAACAGCATAGCAAAAATTGTGTTCACAATTAATTTAAATTTTTGCACCGATAAGCAATCTTATCTTATCTTCGGTTGGGAATATTATCTGTGTCTATTTTCATTACGTTTGTAACATTGTTCGGTTCCTAATGAAAAATTTAAAGATAACGTTAGCAAAGCAATCAACAGGGAGCATTTCTTATAAGGGATTTCTAAGTAGATAAGTATTGATAAAATTCCTTACCGTCAAGAATCATCGTATCGCCTGAAAAGTGTAAATAAATTGATGAGCATTCTAAGTGTCCTGAATGTCACAAATAGTTCATGCGATCAGCCATTTATGCTGAGACGAACATTGTAAAATCGTGTCCACTGATGACACATTCCCGATGGTTACAATGAGCCGATTGTATATCCACTGTAGAGTCATGAAACGTGAACTCAACCGCCGGTGCTGGGGAAGGTATATGGAGAGATGGTGTCATCCATACCTTCCTTCTTCGAGCATCTGTCAGTCGATCGTACTGCTGTGCGGTTGCATTTCGTTCCGTTCTACTGCACGTGCGATATGCAACAGTCCCCAGAGTTAAAGGGGGAGGGGCGTTGGATGGTGCAAAGAAGACCCCCCATCTAGCACGAACAGCGGCGATGTTACTACACCTGCCTGGTGTCTTAGGGTTAAATTATGGCTTCTTCAACACTAACACACAGAGAAACATAAAGCAAAACACATTGCAACTAACAGCCAGATAATGGTAACGTACAATACCACCTCAATCGGTTCAACATCAAACCCTACAAAATGCCAATCATCGACAAACAAGTAACGTTACCAGTGTTACAGTGTTACTGACAGTAATTATGGACGTTTTAGTGCCTTTGGCTCTTAAAATGGATTGCGAAAGGTCTATGGACCGGTCCCCCGTCGTCTATGATGCTACTTTGGCAGCCATCTAAGGGCACTTGCTCTTAAATTCGAAAACGCCGATTGTAGTCACTCTGCCACAAGCGAAAGGGGAGTTGGTTAGGCTTAGCGTGAACGTGCGACGCGCCGGCGTTCTTAGCATGTCGGTTGGCACAGGTACCAATCAGTGATTATTGATGCCTGACGCTTGAATACACCAGTCCCGGCTCCGGAACCAACCGAACGAACCAAATGGCGCGAAACGTTGGAAACGAACCAAACGTCTGCATGGGAAATTAGTGACTTTTAAGAACATGTTCTCGTGTCTATTGCTAACCTAATTTTTTTTTTGTTTCGTCTTTCTCTCTGTGTATTTATTTCAGACGGCTTGTGAAGAACTATCAACCCAAAAAGAGCAAAGAGGACGAAGAAAATGAGTAAGTAAATGAACCGGAAACGGGTGACGAAATAATGTCGATCAAGAGCGGCCCGCAGCCCCAATATCAGCTGCATCGTGTAACGGTCCACTGGGACTGATTACAATAATTTGTGTATTTAGCCTAGAACGACACACATTAAAGTGCAGTTGTGCTCAACATCTCAACGTTCCTAAGCTTGATTATAGAGATTACACGATCGTTTCTGGAGCATTCCGTTTCCGTAAGTTTAAATTCCTTCTATTCTTCATACTCTTGTTGTAGATTTTCCTCCCTGATTGCGTTCAAAAATGTCCTCAAAGAGGTGGCCGATCTGGCCGGCCAGCGTGAAGTGGTAGCCGAAAACCTACAGAACCAGGTGCTGCAGAACATTATGCTGCTGTCGAAAATTTTGCGCGAGGAGCGCAAAAAGGCACTTAACCAGGGCGCAGGGTTGACCCAGTCGCTTCACACACAGATCGGTACGCTGGATCGGGCGAAACGCAGCTACGAGAAGGCGTTCCGCGAGGCGGAAAAGGCGATCGAAAGCTACCACAAGGCGGATGCCGATTTTCACCTTAGCCGTGCCGATGTGGAGAAGCAGCGCGTGAACATGAACATTCGCAACAGCCAGTCGGAGGACGCGAAGAGTGAATATGCTAACCAGCTGCAGATCACAAACAAGCAGCAGCAGCAGCACTATCAAATAGCACTTCCGGAGGTAATGGCAATGCGAGGCATTGTTGGTGGCGACATTTTTTTTTTGTTCGTGCGGGTGGACGTTGCAATTGAATATTTCCATTCTTACCATTTTTTTTGGCAGGTGTTCAACAAACTGCAGGAACTGGACGAAAAGCGAACGCGTGGTATGAAAGAATTCATCAAACGGGCGGCAGATGTCGAGTACGAAGTATCGCCCATCATTGCCCGATGTCTGGAAGGGATGGTAAAGGCAGCCGATTCGATTAACGAGAAGGACGACTCGATGATTGTTATAGAAAAGTATGCGCACGGTGCTGAAACTTCTGGTTACCTAACGTCCATGAACTAATCGTAAATATGTTTCATTCCATCGATTGATACTGTAGATATCAGTCGGGTTTTCAACCTCCGGGAGATATACCGTTCGAGGATCTATCCAAGTCTGACCCGGACGCTTCCAACAATTCGCAAACTCACAACTCCAGCACCGGACTTAACCATATGACGGGGAAGGGCACAACGAAGGATAAGCTTAAGAAACGCGTTGGCATTTTCGGTATCTTCACCGGCAATAAGGTAAGCAAATGGAAGCAAACGGTATAGAACTTCGAGAAGAAAGCTATTAAGGAAGAAGGTTGTACGTTTAATGTATTTCCCTCAATACTTCCTCAGAACATACTCCCGCCATTGTTATCGTTACTTAGGGTTTTCCAATTTGTTGGTCTATATTTGCTTTTATTTTTCTTGTTAAACATTTTAGTTAATAAGAGATAGGTGTTCATCTTGTTTTACTAATCTAATTTTTCTTTACATTTCCTATATCGTTCTGGGACATTCGTCATTAAATTCCATTTTGCCTTGACATGATACATTCGTGATGTACTTTTATTGTACTCCACGCAAATCGAATTCGACAAATGAAACACACAAACAAATATTTGTCGACAATGTGTGGTTTTCGTTGCCGTATTAATGGGAATGGAAAACAAACCCATCTTACCACCGATATGATAACCGACTGGGCGATATTATGTTCTTCCTGAACGATGGAGTGAGTATTACTCTACGACACTCTGTGTACGTCCACGGACCGGCACATACTACTCCTTGAACACCAAAGCAACAAAACAGCACGTGTGCGCCTGCGGCTATATTATCACCAAACGCTTTTCTATTGCAACTACTGTCGACCGTTTAACGGCTATCGTTCTTGTGCTTAAGTGTGTCTTGTTATTTCTTACTACCTAATGGCGTTGGTAGCTAAAACTGGGGCGGTTTTTTTTATTTCCAAACAGTATGGAAATTGTTTTGGAGACTTTTGTGATTATCGGCATGAGTTTATCGAAATTTCTCACACCACACAATGCGTTGGGTGTGTTTTCATGTTTGTACTACCTAACACTATATCTTCTATACTGATTTAGAACCATAAAATCGCAGTGTATTTTCAACTACTACTGTTCCATCTTCTGCGTTAAAAAAAGAACACACTACACGAAACAACTTGGTACTCCTACACTAATAACACATCTCATTACTGCACCAAATGTGACAATTGTAAGAAGTTGTAGGTGCTTTCTTGTGCCAGATCCAATTGGCACTTGGCGAAATTACCTTCCTTTGTGGATTTAAATACAGAAACGTTTGTGTCACGGTTCTGTATGCCGCAATTGTCGTAATAAGCGTAGGAGACACTCTGAATGATGACTCTGATCTCAGCAGATGATCGTATGGGGTACAATTCGTCACATGAAAAAAATGCGACTTTGTGTGTTGGTTGGCAACACTTTTTGTTGTGCTCATGAAATTATAAATTTATGTATTTATTTTTATTTTCACTATTCCGGTTTCGCTAACTTTACTTCTAACCCCATTATTATGGAATTTTATGTGCATTTTGATTTGTTATACCTAGTCTTGCAGTTTGTCCCACTATCATAAATGTTTGTTTTTTAATGAGGTCCTTAAAAACGTAGCAACACCCCATCAGGATATGTGTTTGAGCCATGTCGCACGAAAGTCTTCAATTTTGTTGACGGGTTTTGGATAGCAACGAATTATAAAAAAATGAAGATTTACTATTTCTGTCTTCGCTTTTTATGTGAGGTATTTTTCATAAATGTTTGTGAATTTTTGGAACCTTGGTAGTGTAGGCAAAATTTAACGGCTTTTTTGTCTTTCTTACGAAACGTATTAAAAAAAAATACATTTCTTATCGATGATTTCCTTTTGAACGCTCCATCGTAACAACGCAAATACATTCAGTCTCGGTTGTAAATAAGGATTTTTGTTAGCTGCAATGCATTACAATGAGTGTTATGAAATGAACTCACATTAACGAGACTTCGCCAGTCCTTGAGTAACAGACATGACACGCAGGGTATTCCCAGCTTTGATGACGAGACGTGAAGCTTATTGGAGGTTTGGATTTGCTTCACCCTTATTATCCTCCCTGCAACTGGCGATGTCTCGCCAAGGTTCGGTCTGTCCGACATGGTTTTGTTTTCCTACCGATCGATAAACATTCCGTGCGGGTTGGCCGGCTCGGATGATTTCTCATGGTGCAGTTAACCAGGGACCATGTCAACGCCGTTTCCTCTTCAACCATAATTTGCAACGTGACCTGCCATTGCAAAGAGTTTAATGTCGGTCGACACGCAAAAGCTATACCGTTTCATTTTGCTTTTGGTATCGTTTCGCCTTCCTGTTGCGCGGCTTTGACGTGTCTCCGGGACAAGGTTAGCTTTAGCTTAGCCTCGACTGTATTATCCCTTCGATTGAAGAACGGATTGGATGTGGAGTGGAATCGGTGTGGATCGTGTGATGTAATCTATACATTCGCACAACACACTCACAAGAACACTTGTTGCGGGGTCAGGATTCCAGTCGTATAGAATCGGTTTTTTATTACACGCAATGATTCATTCTTGCGTAGACAGAAGGATAAATAGGTGTTTTTATTTGCCTAATTAATTTTGGTTTGGTTCTCCTTTTCATTATCCCACTAGCTAAGTATGAGACCGTTAATTTAATTTATGGTGATTTTTTAGAGACATTTGCAGGTGTATAATAAACCTAATAAATGCAGTTTTAAGCAGGCCTCAATAAAATGTGCTTCATCTTGTTGTAATGGTTTCATCGAACATCTCGTCTATTTCGAGATACTAACCATAAGATGATCCACATCCCATTTTCCCATCAAGTGCATATATCAATCATTGGGTTGATTAGCTTTTGTAAAAATTAAACCCAACTACCAAAATACGCCATAAATTAAATTAAATTTCTCATATTAATTTTACCCCTATTTTATTTCGGTTCACGTTTCGTGTTTCATAATAGAGAAAGCTTCATATGTCACAGTTATGTTTCCTCCCCCTGTCCTTTATGTGTGTAGTAAATAGTGTATTTCTTTTATTCCATGCTGCCTTCCTACTGAAAACGCTACTCACCAAACACAAAATAAAACCATGACACATTTACAACCAAAAACACTAAATTTTTATTAACAAAATTATTTATCATTTTTCGACGATTCATCAAAAAAAATCTCCTAATTCGGACTCATCCTCCATACGTGCGTTTGGTGTTGGTTGCGCTCGTTTTCTTGTCGATGTTTGTATATGATGCTTTTGTGGATGTGTTTGGTTGCGCTTATGGCACCTGTCGCGGTTCTAACACTTATCGGCAAACCACTAACAACACACAAAACTCTTCATCACACCAACTCCGTTTATAATACCCACCCAGAAGATTCTCGAAGCCTGCATAAATGTAAAGGTAATAATTATCCGCCGATAGCCGGAGGATACCGTGTGTGTGTGTGAGAGTTGGTTTTGGTTAGATTTAAAAAAAAAACATTCTTAAATTTTATGTATTGTATTTTACCATAATGATGCTAGATGTTGTATGTAAAGTTTGTATATTTTTCTTTCTTTCGTTAACTTATGTGTGTTTTTCTCCTGCTTTTGTTTGCATTTAGTTTAGTGTGTTTCTCAAAAGCATATTATACATTGGTATATTTAGGAAAAAGTTTGATTGTTTTCTTTCCGCTGCATGAGTTTAATTTATCGAAAGCACAACTTTCAACTACCGCCAGCGAGAAAACGTTTAGAACTGAAAGCAGATCTGGTCGTCACTTGCTAACTATCTGCCATTATCTTCAATTTTTTAGAACAACCTTTCTACGGACGGTCTGAAGGAAGATTTCAGCGACCTCCCACCGACGCAACGGCGGAAAAAGCTCACAGCAAAGGTGCAGGAGCTGCAGCAGAAGGTAGCCCAGGAGCAGGCGGCCAGCGATGGGTTGATGAAAATGAAGGGAGTGTACGAGGCGAACTCAATGCTCGGCGATCCGCGTACGGTAGAGGAGCAGCTAAATGAGTCGGTCAACCGGTTGGATAGGCTACGGCACGAACTGGGACGCTACCAAAAGCTGCTGGAGCAGGCTAACAACCAAACGTTCATTCAGCACAGTCCCCAATCAAACCGTGTGACACAGAACGGACAACGATCGTCCAGGTGAAGAGCGCAAGTCCTCAATTGACGAGGACTCTAAATGGCTCATAAGCTTTCGTGTGAGGATGTGTATATTAACGATCGTATTGTTTTTCTCTCTCTTTCTTTCTCCTATCCCTACCAGACATTCCAACGGTAGCAGTAATCATGAGAACAGTCACGAAGATAATGGTGAAGATCATCCAGACGATGCCGGTAGCCTTAGCAGGTCAGCTTCCGAAAGTAGTGTACAGCAAGCGCAAAATGGGCTTAACATTAACAACAACGGGTACAACTGAACAATTGTTTCTTGAATCCCTTTTCCCTAGCGCCTCTATTCGTAGTTACTTGTGTAGTTCCCTCAACATTCCCCTGCCAGTGTTATTGTAACTAAACATTAATAGTACTCGACGAATCCTTGTATAGAAAAAAAAATCCTCACCATTCTAATACATCTCGATGCTTCTATTGCACAATATAGTCTTTGCGAATCGTAAAAAAAATGTATTAGAACGAGTCCAAAATGTATATCAATTATATGTACATAGTCTAGTCTGCAAAAACCATTCCTCTGTCCCGTACTGTCCTGCATGGTCAATAGCAATCCTACATTGATTAACCTTTTCCTTATTATTAGTAGATTTCAATGTCCCACAGCTACTCCTCTACACTTTGATAAAATTATACAAAATTCGAACCAACTGTCACTAATATTGAACTGTTGTGTGGTTGTTTTTTTTTCACGTCCCACAGCAGCTCAGCGAGTCCGGAAAGTGGGCTGGGTACATCACACACCTCGCTACCTGGTTCCGGTCAAGGCAGCACGAACGAACAGCCAATGAATGAGGAATATTACGAAGCAGAAACGCCACTGGGAACATGCCGAGCGCTCTATCCATTTGATGGTAGTAGAATTAATCTTATTTAAAACATAAAATGGAGAACTTTATTTTATCGCAATCTTTCTTCTTTTTTTTCTTATAGCAACGAGTGAAGGCAGCATTCCAATGTCGGAAGGCGAAGAATTGCAAGTGATAGAAGTAGACCAGGGAGACGGTTGGACCCGGGTGCGACGGTTTAGCTCGAAGGGTTGGGAAGAAGGATTTGTACCGACCAGCTACATTGAGTGTACGCTGTATGCGTAGGTATGACAAAACCACAATCTACCTGAAACCCGATCAAATCAAACTAAACTGTAGGGAAGTAATTTAAATTATACTTTTTGTTTTGTTTGCTCGTTTTAGTGTTGATCACCCCTGCTATCTTTAATCGGCCGGATGTGCGGAGCAGTATCCAACCCATCCCAACTGTAAATAGTTAATATAAAATGCTGCGTGATGGGAAAAGGTTCTCCCAGCAACAACTACCTAAATGTATGCTTTAGTCGACAAATAGTAGTGGCAATTTAAAAACACAGTGCTTGCAAAAGGGACAAATACGAACCGCGAGAGATGCATAAAGAGAGATAAAGAGAGAGTGGAAGGCTCGTGGATAGTAGTGTCAAATTCTACTGACATTGCATTAGAACGATTACAAGCAGATAAAATGTTTACGCCAATATGCGTTACAAATAGAAAAGTGCACACGTTTTTTTGCGATTTTGCTCTATTGCGCCTAATAGTTCTCCATTGCCAAAAGTGACTATAATGGCGATAATGAGCAGGGTTTGAAGATAAACCAGACAGCTTTCATATCCGCACTGGTTTGCGGAAAAAAGCGGAGAGATCCATCATTCATTCATGTTTTCTTGTTCCCCTACCCGAACTAGTATTTCGCTTTGACCTTTTAGGAAATTGATCCTACATTTAGTAGCACTGTATTGCGGCATTCGAATGTGAAATCGTGCTCTATCGTTTTTAAGGTTTTTCTATCGCTATCAGTACGATGTTGAATTACAGCTACGCCAACGATGGATTGCGCGCTTTTTCAAAGGTTAGCTAGTTTCCTTTTAATACGTAGTTGGCAATTATTGTTGCTTCAGAACCATTTCAGCTAAATGTGCGCATGAATAACCCTCGAATCTAAAAAAGGCAGTCGCTACTGGAAAAAACATGTATGTATCATAAAGTAGCATAAAAGCAGTGACGAAAACATTACGCGCGTAATCTATTGCCATGAACGCTGTTGAATTCGATTAAATGATAAACTACACCAGCACGTTTGATCAGTGCACTTTAGTAACAAAAAAAAACAATCCTTAAAATATCCGCACCGTAGTTATCATCATCGAGCTTTAGTGGACATTTTATCAGAAAAGTTTTTTTTCGTTTTATTCGTTTTTCTTGTCGCTACCCTACACACAGGTTTTAAAGCTGCTTTTTCCCCCGTTCAGTTACTCCTATGTGTCCATTACATGAGCAAAACGAGGAGTTTAAAGTTGATATATCATACTAAATATCGTATCGTACATCATCATCAAAACATTATTCGCATGGAAGCGAGTGCTCCCTGAGCAGAATGAGCTGGAGCGAGCTTGGTATGGTTTAGATTAAAATAAGGAATAAAGTAAGGAAGGTGCGAAGGTAAGGGAAATACCATAGTTTTGCAACTGGAAATGAGCGACGTAAGGCATAGGATAACTGTGTTAATATATTACGCTGTATGTAGTGTCCACGTACACAATTTCTTCGTACACATTCGCGTCCATACCGTTTATTTGTCGGAATACCCGGTTAGTCAAAGCATAAACAATACGAAACGAATCAAAATAAAGTATCCTTCGTTCGTCGTCCCATCTCATCCGCGGTCCTTGTCCGATGTTTGGTATGAGATTTGAAACGTTTACATAAATTGCTGCAGTACAAGGGCGAATTCACTTTTATCAACGAACTATTACTATTCTACAAATACACAATTTCAATAGTCAATACAATTTACATACATCACCGATACAGTTAGTACTGTTGTACTTGTAAATTGTAAACAGATAAGAAAAGTGGTGATTTTGCTTCATCTTCCATTAAAAAAATCCAGATAAAACAAATAACAAATAACAGTCCTTCAACACACAAACAATAAAAAAAAACAAACAATGAAGGTTAGGTCATGCCGAAATTTATAACAATTGCCCGTTGCATGTTTGTAGCATAGAAATGCTCTAACGATACAAAGTAGAATCTGTTAGTTCAGCTATTTTTCTGAACGTTCACCAGTACTAACAAAAAAAGGTATAATCAACACACTTCAATAAAACAATCGTAGGAAGAACTGAAATCATTTACCGGAACATGTAAAGTGTTAGCTTCAGACACTCAGTAATTAAAGCAAAAGCTATATGAATATGTAAAACTCTATATATTTATACGAAAAGATACCGATATTTACGAGCGCTCAATTGACGGTAGAAAGATATGCAATACGGTGTCCAAATTTTGGTCCGTATTATAGCAAACGTTGGAATAGAAAATCTTATTGAATAACTCATCCTAAAACATGCTCACATTTTGGCACCGCCAGTATAATCTTCTTCACAACAAATCGAGAAAAACGACAAAAGTGATCCTTAAAAATTTGATCCAAAAAATTGATCAGTTAGCTCTCCCGAGAAACACAAAATCATTCTATCCTAGCTCAGTTACCATGTCTGATAAAGAGGAAAAATAATAATCGTAACAGATCAGAACTAAAACAACCAGCAAACTTATTGTCAGCAGAAAGGATAAGAAATTGAGACCGAGTGAGAGAAAAAGAGAGAGAGAGACGACGATGAAGATGCTAGATAAATAGGAAACATAACAAATTGGAAGGCGTTAGTTTAAGTTTGTAAATTAAAGAACAACAAAATTTAACACCATTTACAAAAGAAGAAACAAATGCCAACCGTGCAACCAGCTGCAATAAAACGGAGAAATTAAAATTCATGTACAAGTTACTAAGAAACACATCGGTGTTCTCTATATAGGACACTAAAACGCAATCAAAATACTTTCATTAGTTCGCTATACGGTTCCCATGTGTGTGTGTGTGCATATGGGGTCCACTATCGCACTGGTTGCACATTATGCAGAATGTTGGCATGCAATGAGTCACACTGCTAGAACAGCAGTCTCTCATTTTATAATTTAACACAAAAAACCCGCAAAACAAAGGCAGTAAGAATAAAAAAAAACTATACTCAAATGAATGACTTCTTTCGGTAATGTTTTATCGTTATCTATCGTTTAGGTTTCGATCTGTTCGAACGATTAAACTTTGAAGATGCTACCGGACGTACCGTTTTGCTATCGTGTATTTTTGAAGGTAATGATAACGCTGCAGTTATCTATATAGCAAGGGTTCCTTTAATGTCGGGTAGCATTGCAACCAACAAGCTGGCGCGCATATCTACAAGAAGCATTCGCTGCTCGCTGTTACACGTTGATTGCTCAATATTGGACAGCCCGGACCAAAGGTTCCGTCTGGAAGCACTATCCAGTTTGTGGACGGTTCCATAAACGGCTCGCACCCAATCCATCCAATGGGTTGACGAGGCTGTTTGTTGCTGCTGACAGAGGCATGCAATTTTTCTCAGTACCTTACCCAGTAACGGTCCGGTAAGACTACACTTCGATAGCAGTACGGATGCATTTAACCGGGCAGTAGCGGTGGCTCTTTTCGTCGATAATACCGCAACGAGCGTTTCGGTTTTGAACATCCCTAAAAGCTTAGTGGCCCATGCATCATCACTGGACAGGATCATTCGTTGCTGCAGAATTGCAAGCTGCTGGTGGAAGATAACCCTTCGGCCAAAGTTTTCCGGTTGCAGCTGAAACAACCACTCTATACGGTGAACCGTAACTGGCAGTCGTCCGAAAACGTTTTCTGTTCTCTTGTTCATATGTACGTTCATACTCCCGCTGGATAGAATTGCTTTTAACTTTTCCTCTGGCTGTGAGACATTTTTAACAAACGCTTCTGTGTTTGAATATCGCTACAAATAGGAAATACGAGATATCAGATAATTTCAGCAAGTGAAGAAAACAACATCTGGAATGTACACCATACCGATAGTCCGTCGATAAAGTGTTTCACGAGAAAGCTAGGAACCTTCCAGCGCTTGTAGTAAATTATGTTGACCGACGCGATAAGATTGTAGATATAATCCAGCTCCAAACTACGACTGCTAGTTCCTTCGAGTAAATCGAGATGTCGAATTACAAACACAAAACAAACGCTCTCGATATTTAACTTGGAACGTGGGATATTTAGACAAAGATAGTTGCCATTTGTCAGCTGTTCCAAATCGATATCGTTTAGCATCTTTTCAATCAGCTTCAGAAATGCATGAAAATGTACGGTCCGCTTGATCGGTTCGTATCGAAACAGGCTGTGAGACAGCACTATCGTCAGGATGGTTTTTACCTTATGCAGCAGTATGCCATTCCTCAAATGTTTTGCAACACATAGCAACCGTACAAGACGTCTTGTACCGCCGCCGATCGCATCTGCCAGCAAACGAACGATATCCAGCTTCAGTTGTGTAGAGATATTGCGCTTAAGCATACCATACAGTACGTATAGCAACAGCTCAAAGCTCCGGACCGTGGTCCATTCCGTCACCAGACGGGTAAATATCTGTTCGTACACCAACCGCAACAGAACCTCCACCGGATGTACTGTAGAGGTTTGCGGGCTATAAAACACGTCCAGTATGCTGTAAGCAAGAACGTTTAGTTCGGTCGCCACGGTTACCTCATCCGGGAGCCGTTTGGTGGACGCAATGACGCAACGGATAAGCGTACCGATTCCCCACTGCTTGTAAAGATTGGGTTTGAATCTGCACCATTCCAGCGTTGAACGTACCGCTTGAAGAATGGTTTGACGCTCCGTCAAATTTGTGATCGGGAAACGGTACATCAGCACTAAAATGCATTTCATCACTGCCACCGGAAAAGAATCGACAGAAACGATACCATTTTCCAACACGATACACGATACTCTGTGTCGACGAGGAGAGTAAAATGTAATTTTAGTCCGATTTTTAATGTTTAGCGTTCGAATGTTACCGTACAATGCTACCGTACCTGTTCAGATAGTTTGCCAGTTTGGCACAGTTGGCTTTATCCAAGGCGTTCGAAATGTACGATAATAATTTTCGATAAGAGCATATTACCTCGTCCATTGCCACGCGATTCGTTAGGAGCTTTATTATAATCTTCATAGCACAGGCAATCGATTCAAAGCGAACTTCGTAAGATTGATTCAGTTGGTTGCACGTGTTCCGTACTTGCTCTTCGGAGAATGGCCCGTTTTGGTGGGTTTCGTAATAGATTCTTTGCATTAGCAGCTTTTTCTTTTCCGGCGTAAGTGATATGGCGTAAATGTTGCTGATGGTTGCTTTACGAAACTTAAATGGTTTATCCATTGCAGTCCTGAAAGGGAATCGGAAACAAATTTGACCGTTTGCTTGGTATCAATCGGGCCACTGTAGACCGATGCCTACTTCGCCTACTAAGCATAATTCTTTTCGATTTTCATTCATTATTCGTTTACCTTTTGATGCTACAAACAATGAAAGTGTAATATCACGATGGATTGGTATTAAAACTTATTAAATTATTTAGTAAAGATTTTAGTTTTGTAACAATTTTTTTAAGAATCCAACGGTTATGGAACGAAACTAACCTGCTCTAAACTGTGCTTGATCTTTCTGGCTGTCAAACAGATCCGGAACTAGTGATGGACAAATGTTGTCCTTGTTAAGAAGTTATGTCTTTTACTATTTTTTACAGTAATTTTTAAGCTGAAAAATGAATGTTTTTATTAGAAACACCATAGTAAATAGTTGCATTAGTACAAATGTAACCCGTAGAACTAATTTGAGTGATCATATTTTAGAATGATTCGCTTGGGACGTTTGGATCGGATTCAACAGTTCTTTCTCATGCTGTCATATTGCAAAACGACCAACATAGAGGAGGTGAGTTCATTAACAATAAGCACAATTGTATTTTCGAAAAATATTAAACAGAAAAAGTATACATTTATGCGTAAATTAGAAAATGTGTTTCATTTGAAATTATTAAAATGATTTTGTAGAGCACTGGAAATTCATAGTTGAATCGCTTCCATAATGAATCCAAAATGCACGCGAAAGGGAAGCGTGTTGTCAACTGTCAAATCTGACATTCAACGTAAGTGACAGCAGCGTGCAATGGACGTACCTGTGCGCCATGCAGCTTGCTCGCATAATCACATTACAAAGCGTACGGGAGTGTTTGTTTGGTGTGTTGTTGCAAGGAAAGAACGTTGTCTTTCTCTGCACGGAAAATTCCAGCCTTCCTTTGGTAGTGAACCGATTATTTCGCACGATTCAATTCGTTGGACCTGTCGTAGTGGAACGTTCTCCAACGTGTGGTAAATGCCAGTGCCAGTAAGTTTAGCTACAAGTGCCAAACAGTAAAATGGCTTGAACCTAAGCCAGCAACGAAATTGTGGCTTGAGAGTGCACCTTTCATGTTCGTGCGATGTTGTGCGTGTTTATGCTTCCTGTTTTGCGTTGGTAAAGCATAACATCCTCCAGTAGGGGAATCGTACAGCCAAATATGGTTTTTGATCTCGTACACCGTACCACTAGTGTTCCTCTGAAAGCGAGTGTTTTCCTAATGCGCGTCTACCCTCATAAAGTGGTTCGGTAAGATCGCTAGTGTGTGTATGTGTGTGTGTGTGTGCGTTTATTACTAAAATTTGCACTAACTAAAGTAGGTTCCGTACAACGTTCCAACTACTGGGAAGTGAAATTAAAAGGCAGCTGTGAAAATCTCTCAAATGTTGCTTCCATTACCACAAATTACAACAACGATAGCGAGCGTGTGCAAAAATTAGCAACAATTGCGTGTGTGCGATAATAGTCAAGTGTGGGTGTGTGTGCGCGTGGATGTGTGTTTGTTCCAAGCAGGGCTGGGGGTGGAACGGAATTGGTGGGAAAATTTCGCACCCAAGAAAGTGAAGGTGATTTTTCATGAGTAGTAAGCAGCAACAACTACCAGCTACAAAGAAGCCACAGAAAGAAAGAATCGAACGCATTATAGAAGGCTACAATCATATCTTGCTAATCCTGTAAAAGACACACAACTAGTTACAATGGCGGACCAAGAATCGGACATGGAATATTCGTCCGACAATGATTACGAATTTGAGGATTATTACAACTCAGGTAAGACGTGTTCTGCGTGGTGTGTGTGTGGTACATTAATTCATTTAAGTTTTCTACTTTTCGGTACGATGTCTTTTTTTATTGCCACGCGGTGCTCTACCTCCAATTCCTCCGGGGGGCACACATTTGCCTTCCCCAGTTCCGGTTGACTGATTGCACAAGAAAGTCAAAAAGACAAGGAACGATGGTGTGGAAGTGTTATTCCATTCCGTCCTGGATAGAACAGCGAATATCTAGATTGCTCATTGTACGATGAACTCATGCTTCACGCAGAATGAGCTGCATATAGGCAGCTTTTCTAGTTCAATCGCCAACAAACAATCGCGAAAGAAGAAGGAACTCCTCCCATCCCTCCTCGGAACTGTACAGCAGTTTCGTGTAGTGTGCGATTGTTTCACTTCCCTATTGCTAAGAAGCCGCCTCACGTAGCTAAGCGCACACTGTACGGTGTAAAGCGCGGTGCGCGATCGTTACGGTTGTTAGTTGCGTATATGTACACACCGTCGCTCGATCCGCTCGCACAACCTGCCGCCACGGCCAGCCACCGGGTACCGTGCTTGGTTGAATGCGTTATGCTGGGAGATATGGTAAAGTGTGCTGGTCTTTCTGTGTTCCACCTTCGTTCACTGAATCACACGCTTCCCGTACGAAATTTCAATCCTTTTCCTTCCTATCATCGTCGTCATCAACATCATCAATTTTACGATCATCAGGTGGTGTGTACAGCACCGTCCGTTTGAATCATCGTGGCTCATGTTCAGCGAACTGTTCCAAATGTTTCGGGTCCATCCCGAAACTGGGTGGCGTATCGTTTCATATACCACCCCCTTAACTGCCGCATTTTCACTCTACACCACCACACGCACTGACCAACTAGATGATGGCCCTCGGGGGAGGTCAATGGCACACCAGCTTCGTACGGTGGATTTTAATGCTTACAGCGAGAGCCGGCGGAAATGATGCTTGGTAGAATGGAAAACAAAAAAAAAATGCCAACCCAAACCACGGTCAAGATATACGTTGCAGCTTTACAACGCGAGCATATTTTCCCTGCGATTGTGGTAAAATTTCGTCGAGTCACAGCTATTAATAGAGAGCATTATAAATTCTTAATTTACATGATTTTGGAGGACGAATTAAAACAAAGCGCGCGAAGCAATACGCATGTACGCATGTAACGGAAGAGAATTTTACCTCCACAATGTACGGTCGGAATTAGTTTTCACACGCAAAGTATTACCCGGCTTAACGGCAACGGGACGAACTAGGGTTAAAAGCAGATGTAAACAACCAAACTTAGTGGCAAACACTACTGCCAAAGCACATCCAGCAATCGAGGAAAAGAAAAGTTTACTAGAAAGATTTAGTAGCGTGGCGCTATAATCGTGCCGTAGGCGCTTGTTGCGGGCTGTAATTATTGCTCTCAAGGAAAGCGATCGGAACTACTACCTCAGCATATGTGCACACACTCTAATTAAACATCTCGAGCTGTGCAAAGGGTCTGCTTGTTGTAAACATTATAATTCCTTGTACAGCACATCTATCTATTGGCTAGGCTGCGATTAACTAAACTGGTAGCATTTGTCGTTCACACTGTTGCGCACAGGTTGACCGTGAAATTGTTTACTGTGCGGCATTCGGATGGAAGGATTTTTGTTGTTGTGCAAAATTAATAAAATTTCTTATTCCACTTGTTAGGATTTCATGAAATGTTTGATATTTGTTAAATGGGAATTGTTAGTTGGGTGCATGGGTTTGACACTTGTAATTATAATGTAAATACGGGATTAAATTATTGTAACGATCTTTTTTTGTATCCGGCCGCTCAAGTAACAGCATTAATTAATAAAAGACACAAAGTAGGATTCAGTCCCAACAACGCTTATTGCACAAAAAATTGAACAATTCCTTTAGTACATTAGACTTTGCTTTGTTAAACCTCGTAATAGAGAAACGAAGAACGTCCCTCTCCATTGCAAATGTAGTTATTGTTATGACTTCAGCATGTAGTAAACACGTAGTAAAGTTCCAACTACAAACCATGATAACGGAAGAGTGGAAACACCTTCCTCCGCGTCTTGATCGACGACGCAAAGATCACGCTTGATTCGCCTCCCTGGAGGGACGTGTTTTACACCATCCGCGTGTCGATCGGAATGGAATCGTCGTGGGGTATTTGTCCTCGCACTTACCAACCATGTTCTCAGTTTCCTTGCATGTTGGTCATGAAAGCATTGAACTGCGGGAGGTCACCAGACGATGCTGATGCTGCCGACGAGCCTGCGGTGCCGCGATTGCTTCTCGTGGTGGTGGGTTTCATTACTTCGCGTCACTGTCGCGAACATGGAGATGAAAAGAGAAAGAGCAACCTGAAAGTCGCGAACGGAACGAGTGAAACAGAAGGGACATATAAAAACACGATAAAGAAACCATTCAAGCTAAACATCTTTTCGCATAATGATGCGCGTAGCGTGTGTCGTCACGATGTAACGATTTTGGGATGGTGGCAATATCACTTGTGAGGTCAGTGATACTCAGTGGTGATTGTGGAAGAAGCAAGACACGTGGAAAGGAAATGGGCTACGACTACAAAGCCTAGACCTTGTCAATTTGCCACGGTTGGGGGCTTGTTGAGGTCTTCTGTTTTTTATTTTATATGTGAAAACACACGGCATCGGTAAACATGCCACCGAAACCGAAAGTGAACAAACCCCCCGTCTCCGATCGATCGAGCTCCAAAAACTGTTGCCAGGGAGAAAAGATACAATCATCAGACGAAGATGCACACATTGGACAAGGTCTTTTTGCTGTGTGTTTTGTTCACGGGCGGGAAGAGTGAAAGTTGTTTACTTTCCGTTAAGCTTTCTTTTATTTATAAAATCTAATTAGGTATCTTCGGGTTTTAACAGCTGTGAAGTGATCAAATTTCTTAGTATCAATGATGAAATATGACAATAAAATGACAATTTCAAAAGATTTCGCCGAGGAATGGCACACAAAAATGTAGCTTGTTCCGTTGAAGAAATGGTACATCTATCCATAATTTCATAGAATGTACAATTTGAGAGATTCGCTGGAGCAAACTGTGTCCTAAAATAACATTTCCCCTCGAGACTTTCCTCGCAACCAATTGAAAAGCTATTCACCAGTATATCAGAGTATTTATATGACTTCATAATGGCTAAATACCGCATAGCTCTAACATGCTAAGCATTCGTAAACATTTCTCATTAACGCAATATTCTTAGAGGAAAATCGTTAACGCCCTAGAACGTGCGTCACTCGATACAAAAATAAAATGCTGATTATAATCACCGACACGGGAACACAATTCGAACATGCTGATAAAGTCACACATAGAGAGTATCGATTGCTCTTTCGATCGTACGAGATTATATACGAATTTTATTTTTTCCAATGGTTTTTGGCTAATCCTACGGAAAATATGTTATTTCTCGTGCTGTACGTTTCGTCTAGCTTCGTTGGTGATGCAATTAAAAGTTTATAACGAATTTCTCGCACTCTGTCTACGTCATAACTGGCGACGATATGATTGCAAAAGGTCATAGATAAACGAGAAAGTTCAATTTTAAATTTGTTTTTGTTTCATAAACATCAACCAACCACATGGCAGATATGTATGTTGGTGGGTGAAAATTTTTCAAAATCTCTAGGGTGGCTGGATTTAGGGAAATAAGGTTCATCTGTCACCTCTTTAATATCCCACGCTTAGCAAAGGTCATCCGAGATTCGGGGGTAAAATATGCTTTTGAGGAGCAAGTTAATGCAGATTTTGGAATATGCAGTGGAGCACCGATTACACGGGTACCTTTTACCCGGCTGTCCCATTATCCGTGCTGCTCGTAAATGACAGTTCCAAAAGCGAATTGACATATTCACTGCAAATCGGTGATGGCAAGAAATAAAAACCTCAATAGGGAATGATACAATTTGCTTGCAAGTTCGACCACATAGAACAGATTTATTTTGCAAAGTGCACCTAAGAATATTAACATTTTGCTGTAGAAATATATTTATCAATAAAAAGAGTTGTGCCTATTATCCGTAATGTTCGCTTATCCGGCAGGGGCCAAGTCCCGATGAGCACTGATATTCGGCGTTCCACTATAATTGGTTCACAGTTTTTATATGTAGGATAAACTCAGGGCACCAAGGACAGGCATTAAAAGGCATAAAAAGATTTTGTATTTCCTTCAGTAATATAAGCGTCTTAGATATTAGACATATTCAAGTCTTCCAATGCTGGCAAAAAAAATCTTAGTCACGTATAAGGAAAAATGCTTAGAAGGAATTATGGCTCACTCAAATAATTATACAACACCATGTTTGAAAAGTACTCCAATTCATTTGTGGAGGTCATTTTACTTATCATCGTTACGGCATCACATTGCTCACATAACACAAAACCAGTATGAAACAGCTTTGGAAGCCTCACAATTTCACAGCTTTGCTCAAGGACTGGGTCTTAGGCTTTGGTGCTGCAATGTATCTCATCGCAAATACTTATGCGAAACGAAGAACACAAACACCCGACACTGACCATCAGACGGCCCAAAACAACCGCATCGTGTCCAGTCCTTCTGGTGGTCAAAGTTACTGCACCGCCTCATTATTTATGAAGCTTTCTATCCGAAAAAAACCTGGTTCAATCCCGTTGGTCCCTACAACAGCAAACGACAAAATCGGATGTAATTCGCTCGCTCTCTCTCTCTCTGACTCCCTCTTCCCCTCTGTAGCTGCGTCACTACACAAACCGGATAAATATAGCGTTCGGCGGACCATTTGTACATTACGCGAAAGCAGCACTTCTACACCGTAGCAGTAGGAGCTTTTGTCGCAATTGCAATCAATTTCTAAGCTTTTCTTGTTCTTCCCACACGTGTGCAGGGATGGTTGACATTTTGCGCCAAGGCCAAGGGACGACGCACCGCCGGTAATCAATTCTTGCTGGTGGTCTGTCATCGCCCATGCTTTTCGCGCGCTAACACAAGCTAAAGGGGGTTTAGTGAGACGTGTTGTTCTATAAAAATAACCTGGCCGATTTGCTTGGGAGTGAAGGACATGTTGGCTTAGGACGGTTCCTGGTTGGCTGGTTCCCTTCAAAGGTCAATCTCTTATTTTAGCTGTTGTCGTAATATAACTTTCTTGTTAACGAGATATGGAGATTGCATAGAGAGTGATTACTCTACACAGCAATCAGATTACTCTTAATTTACAAAACAACGTCTCTTATCGTCTCAAAATGAGTTTAATGGAACTGTTTATGTTTCGCAAAATAGGTCACTATCGCCGGCAGGCAAGCTGTCAATCACTCATTCACTGAGACCTAGAGTCAACGAATGCCTGCCCCACATTTCCATCACGAATGTGATTAAGATCTACAACAGATGTTCGCGTTAAATGTCATAACGTAATATTTCTATCCGGTTAAACTTATGTACATATGCTTTCGTCTCATCTGGTTTGAAGTTGAAATCCGATTATGAAACCAACCGCTATCCAATAGGTGGGTTGTCCACCTTGGAAGGATGTGTTTGGCATTCACATGAAGTGGACATAACCTCAAACTAATGAGATTTTGTATCGGATCTTGCTTTATCGATGTGTGTGGTATGCAAAGTATACCTTTTTTCGCGAACGAAATTCTTTCGACGATAGAGCGAATCCTTCTCTGGGTCGACACTATAAGTCATCTGACAAGGATCTCCAGTTCGCACGAAACGAGTTATTTAAAAATTATCACTTCAAATATGTCGATGTGTTTAGCAAATGTGTGGAACGATCAAAAGAAAAAAAAAGACAAACAGATCAGATGCTTTTTTTCAACGATCACTTTGTTTGTTGTGAGTGCCAGAGGTGTCAAACATATGTTCGTTAGGATTGATTTGCCTCACTGTTTGAAGCTGTTGTAGTTATAATTAGGAATGCGCGTATTGAATCAGAACCGTTCGATTCGTTCCAATCTTTATACTGAGTGAACGAGATCCGCACAATAGAATTATGTATGACGATTCTTCCGCACGCCAACCGTACGGCGACAGTGCAATGTGAGGATATTAGGATTTGAGGATTAGCATGGATTCTTGAATCCACTCCGACCTATAAAAACCGGAGTATACTCCGAAGTAATTGCTCCGGATTAATCGGGATTTAACTCCGGAGTAATTCCGGAGTTACTCCGAAGTTACTCTGGAATGAAAATTGAAGATTTACTTATTACTACTTCACATGTGTAGTAAAAAAACCGAATGATCAACACCGCCTCACGGACGACGGGCGAAAGAACTGCCGTACGAGTTCAGTTCACAACACTGATCGAACTGGACCGCACTCAATCCTTTACAACAGGAATCGGCAGAGTTATCACCAAAAGGGTCAGGCAGTAAAAAATAACCTGAAACTGCGGGCCATATACTTGAAATCAATCTTGAAACATGTGGAAATAGGGTTTCTTGCGGGCCAAATCAAATCGTCTAGCGGGCCGGACTTTGCCGCCCTCAGCTTTAAAAAAATCGTTTGTCCCTTGTCTAGTTATAATACATACAGTAACTGTATTTTCCTGTTTGCCATGAAACAATGAACTCACACACATGGTTCATCTTTTTTTTTTACCTTCCCCAGGTGAAGATTGTGACATCGAGCAGATCGATCCGAAGCGTACCGATCCGGAATATTTTGTGTACGAGTGTTTGAACGTGGAGGAGGTTGAGAAGCTGTTGAATGAGTCGGTTGAAAAGCTTAGCACGCAGCTACAAATTACGCCATCGCTAGCCAAGGTGCTGCTACACGAGACCCGCTGGAACACGGTTGAAGTGATCGAGCGGTACCGGAACAACGCCTCCAATCTGCTGGTCAGTGCACGGATTAAAGCGGCCGCACCCTCGGTGCCACCGCCAGCACAATTACCCGTCCCGTCTACGTCCTCTGTCGCCGTGGTGGTCGCTACTGGTGCCACCTGCTCATTCGTCTCATCCGTCCCTGGCTGCTCGGCCAGCACAGCAATACCGGGAACGAGCAGCAGCAGTAATGTTAGTAGTAGTAAAGCTCATCAAACCATCGGGTCCACCGGCACTACAACGACGGCAACGGTGACGGCTTGCTGCTACCGTACGCAACTCTGTCCGGTTTGCGTTACGGTGCAATCGACTGACAAGTTTCACTCACTGTCCTGTCAGCATTCGTTCTGCCGGGACTGTTGGGCGATGCACTTCGAGATACAAATCGGGCAAGGAATTTCAACCCAGATCGAATGTATGGAGCAGCGCTGTGATGTGCGCGTACCGGAAGATCTCGTGCTGACGTTACTGAATCGACCGATGTTGCGTGATAAGTATCAACAGTTTACGTTCGCCGACTATGTTAAATCACATCCGGAACTACGCTTCTGTCCCGGTCCAAACTGCCAGGTAAGGGGCACTGTCTACTATTAACGAATTTCATTCGGTATTAAATGGTTTGCTTTCTCATACCATCCCCCCAGACAATCATCCGTAGCCAGGACATTAGCCCGAAGAAGGCTGTCTGCCGGATGTGTAAGACCGCGTTCTGTTTCCGGTGCGGGACCGATTATCACGCACCGACCGACTGCCAGATCATACGCAAATGGTTGACCAAGTGTGCGGACGATAGCGAAACGGCCAACTACATCAGTGCCCATACGAAGGACTGCCCGAAATGTCACATCTGCATCGAGAAGAATGGTGGCTGCAATCATATGCAGTGCTTCAATTGCAAGCACGATTTCTGCTGGATGTGTCTCGGTGACTGGAAGGCACACGGGTCGGAGTATTACGAGTGTTCGCGGTATAAAGAAAATCCAAACATCGCCCACGAATCGGTACACGCGCAGGTAAGAGCTTCGGAAGCTTGAGAAGCAGGTGTAGGTTTTTTTTTGTTGAAAAATGCTACTTTAACCTGTTGACTCCTTGTGTTTTTTCCATAGGCTCGGGAAGCACTCAAGAAGTACCTACACTATTACGAGCGTTGGGAAAACCATTCAAAATCGCTTCAGCTCGAGCAGCAGACGCTAGATCGGATGCGAACACGCATCAATGAGAAGGTGATGAAGGGACTCGGTACGTGGATCGATTGGCAGCATCTGTTCGATGCAGCTACCCTACTAGCCAAGTGTCGTTACACACTTCAGTACACATACCCGTACGCGTACTACATGGAATCGAGAAAGGAGCTGTTCGAGTATCAGCAGGTACGTACTGCATGCGCCTGAGACCATACGATAATAATATCTATGCCAAAATGTGACATATTCTTTTAGGCTCAGCTCGAAGCGGAAATAGAGAATCTTTCCTGGAAGGTAGAACGGGCGGAAACGACCGATCGTGGTGAGTTGGAAAACCAAATGGACATTGCGGAAAAGCGACGAACGACGCTGCTGAAAGATTTCTTTCCAACGGAAGCGTAAAAGTAGGGGGGGTGGGGGAGGGAAAAGATTCTTTTTCGAACAAAAACTTAATTCTTCCACCGAACGAAGGGTGCGCGCGTGCGTTACATTATAGCTACTATTATAGCAACAAGAGCTACTACTACAACAAATGCTACTATTACGATTTGTACACATTTAGCATGTAAAAGCAACGTACTACACCCGTGTTCCTGCAGCAGGGTATTTTAGGGTAAGGTATTTTGGATTCTTAGAAAAGCGCCAGCAATGAAGCTACTATCCGATAGAACGACGAAGAAAACAAAAGAAACCAGAAAAGACATACGCGATCTTCAGAGCAGCATTGATGCAGTGTGAGTGAGTGGATGCAGCAAAACTATTAGTGACGTATATTTTGCTTAGCTTTAGATTAGTTATGAAGGTAAAGAAAAAGTCACGTGGCGTGTTACGAATATGGCTAGGGCAAGTAAATACAATCTTAAGTAGTAAATAGAAGAAACGCTGAAAAAGACGCTTGCGTCAAGTGCAATGAGGGAATAAAAATTGAAAACATTATGCTTAACAGCAATACACAGAAGCAATCCGTGTTCAGATGATCTTAGATGGGCCGAACCCAGCTAAACCATGTCTCAGCAATTGTTGACATAAAGTGCACCAGTTTCGGGATGATTTTGGTTTTTGATTATTTAACGCTTTTTAAAGCATTCATCAATCGTCATTTGCTTTTTCTAATGTCAAAATACATCGATATTACTATCTACACAAGTTTTTAATTCTTTCTCACTGGAACGAGTTTAAGAATTGTGTTAATTGTAGAACTTTTATGAAGAGTTCTCTGCTGCAAACAATGGTGGATCAAACCCGTTGGAGGTCTTAGGCGGAATAGCTATTTGGGGGACCCTTATCAATACAAAACTGCTGACTGGGAGGGGAATAATTTACTTCAGCTTTAAGGCAAACTTTTGTTTTGAACCTTACACGAACTACACAACATTTTTCATAGCCGCCAGAAACTGTCCTGTCAATTGCTTCAACTAAAAATCTTATTTTCGATGTTTGTGATTGAATGTGGTTTACTTACCTTACGGTAAACGGTACTTTGATAACTTTTTGGCTCAAAAAAAAATAACACATGCTTTTTTCTGGGCAAAAAGGCACATACACGTTTCAATGCGCTTTGACATATTTAAAACTACAATTGTGACATTTTTCACGCAATAACTCACTTTTTTACGAAAAAACAACATTTGCTTTTTTATGCAGAAAGGTGCACTACACACTTTAATGAGCTTTGGCATATTTAAAACACCACACTCGCCTACAATGGCCACATTTTTCACGTAATAAGGTTATCACGAACTCACGCCAATAAGCAATAACCTCACTTTTTTCACGAAAAAACATTTGCTTTTTTCTAAACAGAAATGCATATATACACTTCAATGAGCTTTGAAACATTTAAAACACGATACTCGCCTACAATGGCCACATTTTTCACTACACGCAACAAGCACCATTGAGAAATGAACATCACTTTTTGGCACCAAAAAAATCGCCATTTGCATTTTTTATTCACTGCACAAAGGCACAGACACACTTTTCAATGCGCTTAGGCGCTCTTAGGCCCAAAACACTCGCCACATTTTTCTAAACACTAATTCACGCCAATAAGCCATAAACTCATTGAAAAATGGACATCACTTTTTTTCACCAATAAACCAACACTTGCAATTTTTTTCTGTCCACAAAGGATGAGGAGCCACTTTCCGCAACATTTATCGAAAGTTTATTTTTAATTAATTCAAAATGATATTAATTATCCGATGCTAAAAAAACCAACACTACCTGTTTATTGCATGGTTTTATGATAAAACTCGTTGTCAAAATGCACTGCACAACACAAACACAAATAATTTGCAAGCTTAGTACACGCACTGATTTTAAACTTCCTTACACTCACACACGTACCCTGGAGTGAGAACGCTAGAACGTACATTGCCTGCGCATGTAAGCGAAAGATGGAAAAAAGGCTTGTTATCACGATCACCACGAACTACCCGATACCGTTAGATTCCGCATTGTTTCGGGGTGGCTTATTCAATCCCGAAAGAGGTTATAACGAGGCAAACACACACTACCTCAATACACCTGCTTCAATGACGTCTTTCACTTACAAAAGGAAACATCGGATGGAATTAAAATGCAATTAGCGATGAAAATTTTGCATTTTCTTCTGGAAGATAACACTGTTTGCGACTTTTGGGCCAATTTACTTTTACCCAGTGGCATTCTTCTTTCACTTACACTTACTAACAAGTAGCACGGCAGCATACGCTGACACAATCCAAGCCGACGCTGGCCACAATTTTAACACGTGCTAAACAAAAATCTTCACTGTTTAACATTACATCAACACACGAATTGACGTACTTACTATACATCAGGAAAGGATATTACTTTTTGGCAGCGAAAAAAACCAACTCTTGTTAAAACAATTCTTTATACAAAGCAAGGGTGCCGCTGTCCGCACATTACCGAATTACATTCCTAACTTAAATGTATCGCTGTCCGATCACTACTGATCACAATTTCTCCTTATGTCATGAGATAATCTCTCCTGCTTCATTATCACGACACACCTACACAACTATAATTGACGAAGCGGCCGCCCGATCGTATCTTTCGCACACACACTTCGCTTGTCCTTGACAGACGAATGAGGGAAAAGGCCTCGTAAAAAACCAATTCTTCGCTCCTCTTGATCAAATCCGTTCTTACGTTTATGGCATGGAAAATGGAGGCATATAGACGCTTTTTAATAACATAAAACAATATTTATTGTGATTAGTAGGAAAACGCTTTAAAGGGGCATTGGTTCGTTCATGTGGCGAATATTTAATTAGCAAAGGGAGGGGCTCCTTTCCCATACCACCGTGTTGGCGAATGTGACGTGGCTAGAAGAAAGGTTTTCTTCTGCTACCAACATTCATTCATTTTTCCGTTCTTCGAGGACCTCCTCACCGGCGGGGCCCTAGACGGCCACCTACTCCACCTACCGTTGGATCCACCGTTGGCTGCAAAGCACATGGAATTGAAAAGAGTTTGCAGTTGGGCTATTGTTTGTATCCGTTTAATAATAGTGATATTATGCAGCCGGCATGCTTGTAGATTAATGGCGATCAGTCATCGAACATGCCTTGACTTATCACTGAGTTATGGTGAGGTTGTCGGCGCCTGGAAAGTGATCCTCTCTAACTTACATTGTGCAGCGTTACGTTAGATAAAAGCAAATCGGCCCCGTTCAACAAACGTGCTGGCAGCATAATTAACAAGAATAATCAGCAAAAGCAAGTATTGTTTGTAAAAAGTCACTACTCAACAATGTGTCACAAGACCGAGGAGCACAACACATTTCAACATACTATAACAGTACGTGTTTGCGTATTCTTCAGAGGATTGTAATTGTATTGTAGATAGAAACGAACTATTTTAACTAAACATTATAGCGCATATGATAATTGCTGCTACGCATGCATATTTTTCCTCTAATACACTGTTGCCGTTTACATTGGAGGGTGCCGACTGTGGGAAAACTCAAAGCTCTCAGCAATATGAACAAATAGTAAACGAAGGCAAAAATACGGTGTTGCTAAAGCCAGCTGGCATTATGCTGTGGAACTGGGAAATTAAAAGCATATAAAAGAAAATAAATGAGTATTTTCATGTCAATGATGACAACACATTCGTAGCGGCACCGATGATTAGATGATCTTCACATTACTATTGATCGGAAAGGTTAGTGTGTACAAATGAAGTGAAAACCGAGTTCATCCGATACAGTGTGTAACATAAATGTATACCTTGTTATTCTTTTCGTTTGTTAATGTTTTTAAAATTGCATTTTTTTTTGTAAATTCACTTGAAACTACGATTGGACCCATGGTGTTTCTCAATATTTTCGATTTCACGGTTTAGTTGTTACAAAAAGGCATGTTCACTAATAGGTATTGTTTTCATTTTATTATTGATTGGTTGTGTCTATACAAATTATCTCATCTCGTAAATGTAACGTCTAACTCATAATCGTAATAATAGTAGGAAGGCGCGGCGGCACCGGCTCTCATCCCCACACAGCTCTCATAGTAATGAATAAAAGTATTTTTGCATTCTAAAAAAAAATCTACCCACGCGCTCTGCATTAATTGAAAAAATAATTTCACTGAAATCTGCAACTCTGGGATACAATTTTGTTTTTTGTTTGTTTGTTATCAACGTGTGTGAAACAGATCGAAATCATTTTGATTATCGTGGCAGAGAGCAACGCACATATCCATCATTCGTACTGGTTTACCTCCCATCCTGATGGTCGGAATTAATGAAAGCTTAACGGAGGATAACATGTTATGACCGTTTTCGAACTTTACGCTATTCCCTTTGCGCACGCGTAATAAATCAAATGTAGAACAACTCATCATACAATAACGCGAATACGTGAGGGTTATTGGATCCTTTACGTTGTCCAGGTTGCTTATCGCATCTTAATCGCGCAAGCCAATAATAGTAATAAGTCACAAACTTAACCTTAACTAACACACACACATGGAGAGGAACAGGCACAGTGAACGTACACACACAACACACACACTCACATAAGACACGCGTAAAACTATGCAGTGCAGTGTAAGTGGCGTTGTGTTTCGATTCATAGCTTGGGTTTTTACAAAACATTAACGTAAATAGCAAGTTTTAACACTAACAGAATAAGGATGCGAAACATTTGCGCGCAACTCAACCAACTTCTTTTCATTGGCTTCACTTTCCCATTTTTTTCCACCGCGTGTGTATGTGTGGTTGCTTAGTTGTTTGTGTTGTGTGCCATATAACTTCGTTTTTCCTAACATTTAGAGCATGTCCATTTCTCTTCTTTCAACAATCATAACAAACGCACCCCTCGTTCTGTACATCTTTCCACTGCAACCACATTTCCATTTCTTAACACAAACTATCATTGTATCCCTGTCCGTCGTCAGTATCACCACCTAAACTACTTTTACTGCAGCAGCTGTGCAATCTTGTATTCTTATCTTCTTATCTTGGATGTTAACGCATCAAACACTAGAACGCAATGAGAAATCAACCAGCATGTCCTTCGTCTTATCAAAGTGTACCACTGTGCTTTCGCTACCTTGGCGACAGATACTAAGAAGAGTAATAGCACACATATAAACAAAAGCGCATGCATTTCACCTCTCTCCGAGCGCTAGTAGAAGGTCTTTTAGTAATAGCAGTAACAGTTCTCTGTGTTTGAATTTCTTCTTTCCGCGATTGATGTGGCTCTGTCTTTACAGAGGACTTGGCTTGTATTCTACATGTCTCTAATTTTGCTTTGTTTGTTTGTATAATTTTTAATCTTTTTATGCTTTTCAGCATTTTGTTCTCACTACGAACAATGGTTTCTTTATGTCATTCAAACCGTGTTTATGAACAGAAGGACCTTACTAATTGTTGAGCGATTGATTGTATACTAACCATGCAGTAGTAGTACAGTAGTCTGTTTGTATTCGTTGACAGATGTTAGGGATTTGTGGCAAAAATGAAATAACTGTCTTTCTGGAAAATGGAAGCAAAGGGGCTCGAAGTAATCCTGATTTTTATCGACTCCATGAGAAAAACGAAACAAATCAGTACGTTCAATAGAAGGAACAGCCCACGTAATTTACACCCAATTAGTAAGGTCGCATACTGTCGTGTTTTCTCCCTCGCGCGTTTATGTATGATTTATCGTACATAACTATTGTTTTAAAAACGTCCTATCTGTTCTATTTATCTGTTGCACTATTCTCGCACGCACGATATCATACCAATGCTTTCTTATGAATTAGTTTTAAAGTTGGTTTACCGCCTCTGGCATCTGTTTAGAACAGTTAATTTTACTCTTTCATTGTTTATTACACTGTCTGTTACTTTGCTATGTCTTTCCACTATTCATACTTTTTTTTGTATGCTTTTTCAAGTAGTTCATACTCCTGTTTTACTATTTTGAAGCTACTTTACATTGAGTGTAGCTTTTTTATGTCTAAGTATGATTGTTACAATAGCTTGCAAATACAATCTACATAGCAGGGGAACGAACATGGTTGATAAAGTATCGGGAGTGGTGAGGATGTAACGCATAAGGGGGAGACACTTTTAAAAACCTACTCATCATTTTGAAGGTCATATATCGTAATGCTGCTCTGCTTTTGTTTTGCTTTTCTTTGTGATCATTTCTTCATTTGTAGTTAAAAACTAGTTTTGATTAGGGTCCAATTTCCTGCATGCACTCCTTAAATGTTTCCCTTGCTGTTGAATAAACACTAGCAGCTTTTTTTTCTCTTTCAAATGGTGTAGGAATGTGCGTTGCTTCAACGTTCTTCTTCATTTGACTCTACTTTCTTACTATACATACATTTTTTTTCGGCTTCATTTTTACAGCGCGCATGTTATTCCACCATTTGTTATTCTACTTCCAGGAGGTTTGGATCGAAAATATTCTTCTTGTTGATACTTGCGATGGCTAAGAGAACAGAATTTACCCTATGCGATTTAAAAAAATACTTTTTTTACATTCATCATGACCTTTTAAAACATAACCCCATTCATAGCAGTTGTGAGAAAATTATTTCATTTTCATTGATTCACAATAATCATTTTGCCAATTGTTTGTTAATGATTTATGAAAATCAGCTTTACACATTTATTCTTGGTTGTAATTCTTGTAATTGCCTTTTCCGATGACACATGACGAACAAATTAAGCGTCCTAGGTCATTTATTAAAATATTAATGTGCGGGGGAGAATTGATCATTGCAGGTAACAAGCTCAGTCAAGATTGACGTACGAAAAGGATTGCCGCTGCAGTTGTACATGTGAAGACATTAAACTCCAATTGATTATCTTCAACACAATCTGATAGCTTTGATATACCTGGTTGATTTTGGCTAAGTAATATAAAATAGAAGATTTCCAATGGAATATCACAGTCCACGTGCAAATCTCAGCATATAAAACTGAGTTGATGCATCAGAAAATACACACAAAACACAAAAAAAGCTTACAACCAGTTACTTACAAGTTTTTAATAAATTTCCTCATGGTCTCAGACGGGAAAGAAGATCCTAAAACCGCTAGGCAATGATATTTTATTCTTTCGGGAAATTGGTTGATTTGGCAAGTGATTGTACAACACACTCGGTTTGATTTCAAATCTCGGCTGAGGTGCGCACATGTAGCCAGTCGTTAGACTAGGAAGGCCAAGACAAAGGAAGGCCTACAAAGTTAGCTGCAGCGGCCAAAAATAAAATAAAAATGGATGTTCCACAAGCACTAGACCCAAGTAATGTGTCCAAAGAAGAGATCTTGTTTCTTTTGCCCCACACGCACTGTTTTTATAAAACAATAAAAACATAATTTCAAACGACAAGCGATTGTAGGAGTAATAAACACCGCATTAAGGATAAATTCTCCATTTCCATCATCTTGGAAGATACAAATATGCTTGGATTCTATGGAAGACATTAAGCGAAAAGATCATACGATACAACAGAAAACAAATACATCGACGATCTTCTAATGGCTGCGGACCGACTGTTAAAGCAAAGGCATACAACCAAGCAATTTGATCGCTATAGCTGGTCATGTGCGACAGAGGCGTACGTTTCGAGAAACTATCACACTACTGCGTTAAGATATGATCCTATCATTATGTTGCTACATACGTTCTTACAACATGTTTTACAATCTACAATCTACTTGCTATTGCTCTCCTCGTTCACAGACTTAATCTTTGCTTGACAAGTTCCATCGGAAATTGATGTTCTAACTTATGTTGCTCTCCTGAGTGTGTTTTCTCCGCTAATTACACAATACCCTAGTAGTATGTTCGTTTCATGTGTGTATGTGCGCGTGTGCGTGCGTGCCTTGTTCGGTTTCACTGTTTCCTGTACATGCTACACCTACAGGACGTAGCCTTGGCTGAGGAGGTTTTCTTTTCACTAACGACTAACTAGGGCAGCACACTATCTCTCGTATTTCTTCCTACATACGTGCAGTCTCCCCCAAAAGCAAAATCGTGTGTAGCATTGTCTCGGGTGGTGTATTCTTCTCACATATACGATGTGCTTCGCAGTGCTACCAACTAACAACCGAGACTAGCATCATTGAGGAGATGCCAATAATGGCGAAAAGGATGACAAATGTGGAACACCCACAACACCACAAAAGTGTTGACTTTTAATAGGTATTCGTAACACGCAAAGCGACCAATAGATACTCCCAGAAAAAATCACCACAATAAACACGGGAGTAAAACAGATATCAACTGCAAAGGTTTTCCTAATAATTATTGTAAATGTGCATCAGCATTAATCGGCATGTTGCTCCTACTCATCAAGCTGACAATTGGTATTTACGAGGTTCCGTATAATGCAGAATGCATGTCTTGAGAACCGAATTTTTTGCCCTTCGCTGGTTGAGTAGCTAGCTAGCTTTGCACTACAGCAAAATCAGATGCTTATCATTATCAACCCCTAGGCCAACTAATGTTATCACACATATCTTTCTTGTATTAAGTCTTCCTTTGAGCTAGTAGTTAGCTGCTCCTCAACGTATGCACACGTTGCATCACCATAACAATCCATTCTTCTCTCTAATTTGCCATTCAACCAAATACAACGGATATGGATTCGTAAAGCAAGAGAAAATAATTTTGTTAACCAGTTCCAACGAAACGATCGTAAGGTGGCTGATTCTAGGCCGAGGTAAAAATATGTTCACATTTCATATGGTAATATATATCACAACTGTTGTACGACATCCTCTCAGTCGTAGTACATAAAATATTGTATCTTGCTTGAATGTGTTTTCTCCTATTTTTCGAACCTAAATTCGTTTCATAAATTTTACAGCTCCACCCTGAGAGGATGATATAATGATGTTGAGAGTAGAACGAATGAAAAGGGCGAAAAACATTGTTTAAAAACTGTGGCACACCTCACTACTGATCTGCAGATCTTTTTAGCGAACATCCTTCACACACACACACACAACATCAGGTTCTATCACACTTTTTGTTTCATATTTCGTCTCTAATCTCTCTCTCTACCTCTCTTTCTCTGCTTCTTTTCTCCTGTCTATCTGGTCTCTTATTAACGAACGCTTGTGCAGTCTTTCCATCGTATTGAAGACCTCCCATCTACTCGCATCCTTTATATCACTGTTACGCGTCTATGGCGTCAAAACTACTTGCTACTTATTTGTAATTCACGGTTTGGGACCACCGCCACCACAGTCCTTGGTGTGCTCTTACAAAATACAAACACACACACACACATCTACGGGAGCCAGAGAGAAAAGCGTAACATGCAAGTTTAAAAAGCATGTTTTAAAACTATACACACAATTCGACATTCCGGAACCTTAACTGCTGCAATTTTCTGTTGTATGACTATATTACACGATACTACGTTAGCTAATATATATATGTGTGTGTCCATGTGCGCATATGTATACATATCCTTCAAAAGCCGATTTCATTTTGTTGCTCCACAATATTAAGAGTGTTGGATTTAGATTCCATTTCATTCTTTCCAACCCTACGCGTATTGGTACGCGTTCTGATCATACGAGGTTCGTGACTTAGTAAAATAATTTTGCATGCTACGACAGCGCACGGCAAAAGAAACCTATCTCTAAAACATTACCATGAATAATATGGTAAATTACAATTGTTAACTAATAACGATGATGTATAAAATTAAAACAGCACATCATTACCATCAATAATCTGATGGAATGCGGAAAGTGAGAGGGGCCCACGGGTATCCTTCCTCACTAGTTTCCGTTTGTCCCTCCTTGATTTCCTCCTGAGTATTAAAGAACGTCTTCTCTTGGAGTCCCGCTCCTATTGTATCGGCAATTTATGCTTTCCTTACGTGTGTGTGTTTTCCTACGGTAACTCTATCCAGAACAATTAATTCCTCAAAATATTGATTTGTAACGCTGACAAACAAACTGGGCAGAGAAGATATAATACAGCGTGAAATTCGCTTGTACAGTTTCTCAGTGTTACATATCTATGTTATTCTGAAGCGAGTTACCACACTGAGCTGCCAAAAACCCTTCTCTCGAGCAACTATATCGAGGCCATGCTCCGCGAGTGACCTTTTCCCTTACGGATAGTATTGAAAATCGAATGCAGACAGTTTACTTACCGCAAACAGCTTCACCACCAACACCACCGTTCTCTTCGTCCGGCTTTTCCGCTTTCACGACAAATGGTAGCATCATCGACGAGCTCGGTAGAAGGGACACACCGGCCGGCGCAGGGGTGGTTGCCGAATCAACGACAACCGACGCCGACGGCGGCCGTATCGTGGGTCCCTTGCAAGCGTTCCATTATGTGCTGTGATTGTTGTTGAACGGCGGAATGTGAAACAGCGGTGAAAGGATCTTGTGCGATATGTTCGGCAGGTGCGAGATGTGCGGATGGTGGAAGTTCACCTGATGGTGAAGGTCGCCGGACGCACCGTGATCCTGCGGATGAGGCAGGTGTGAACTAATCAGATGGTGCGATAGCTGCTGCTGTAGATGGATCGGAAGGTTGTGCTGCTGCTGCAGTATTAGATGCTGCTGGTGGCTACTGAGTGGTGAAAGTTGCTGCTGTTGTGGATGTCCCTGCTGTTGTTGCTGCTGGTGTGCCTGTTGTTGTTGCTGCTGCTGTTGCTGCTGTTGTTGCTGCTGTTGCTGCTGCTGTTGTTGTGCGTGAGCGGAAGGATGCTGAGGAAGACCGACACTTGGTGGGGAGTGTTGTTGTTGAGCGTGTGGATGGCCGGTCGGAATACCGGATAGTATTCCGTTTGTTGTCACATGCCCGTGATGCGAATGGGCCGTGGGTGCTAGGTTGTGCGGGGTTACGTTAGAACCAACCGACGAAGAGATGACTGAGGTAAGGATGGCTGACGGAATATGCATCGGAGTTGGTGGTTGCGATTGACTAACACTGATACCGTTTCCACCATTTGCTGCACCGCCATTGGTGGTGGAAATATGTTGCTGCATACCCGAATTCGAGCTACCGTCGATGTCTACCTCGCTCTTAATGTTTTCCAATTTGACACTGTGTTGCTGTACGCTGTTAATGCCACAGTGTCTGGTGTGGCGCTCAAACTCGATGATATCCTCAAACTGCATCTTGCACGTCTGGCAGCTGTAGAGAATGCTAAAAATAGCGTACAACAATTAGACTGTGCGAACATAAAACTTCCTACACATCTCCCACGTGACAAAATCGAGGAGGGCAATACTTACGCCATCACCTGACCGTTTTGTTGCTCCTGCTTAATCGCTTGCTTCTGATGGCTCAGCAAATGTTTCTTCAAATTTGAATACTGCGAATAGGACTTCGGACACAGCGGGCAGGTGTGTGGCCGTATGCCGAGATGTACCATTTCGTGCTTTTTCAGATTGGCATTTTGTGAGAAAGCCTTATCACAGCTTTTGCATTTGAATGGTTTTTCCCCTATTGGTGAAATATACAGAAAAAATATGTATTAACGAAAGCAACTAAAGACTATTAATTTAACAAAAATCTACTAAGCCAACTAACTAAAACGGATGAGCATAAAATCGAAAATTACCAAGGTGTGAATATGGAAGGTGGGAAGCTTTTTTAAATCGTATTCAAATTCAGTTAATCGAAACCATCGTTACACTATATAACATTTTTAATTGATGTCCTAACAAATTACGTTGATTGTTGGGTAAATTTGGCTAACTTGTTAATATAAATGAAACTAAAACAAATAAGGAAATTAAAAAAAATTAACGAACTGTCAGCGAATAGATAATAAAAACGTTATTAATTACCCGTATGGAGCATCTGATGCTTAACCATGTTTGCCTGTTGAGCAAATGCTTTATCGCAAGTTGGACATTTGTACGGTTTGATTCCTAACGCGGGTAGATCGTTAAAAGTGACAGATAGAACGGGATCGAGCACCATCAAGCAGCCGGATTCACGCGGTTACATCCAGAGAATGACCAACCAGCCGCGTGTACCAATTTGCAGCAACCGACCGAGAAATAGAAACACAAAATTAAAGCAAATCGTCGATACTTTTTGTTCCTATCGGTATTGTTCCTATCTGTGCCATTTATTTTTGTCCATGCAAAGCATGCTAGGGGGGAGAGGGGGGCTGCATAGACACGCTACAACAACACTACACAACATTAACAATCACGACAAGGAAGGTGTGTGTGTGTGTACACAACCGGATAAAACAAGGAAGGAGATAGCACATGTTGTTGGAGGAAGAGTAAAGAATGAAATAGAACTAAAAACAAAATGTTTATTACCGCTGTGGAGCATCTGATGTTTAACCATGTTGGCCTGCTGGGCAAAGGCTTTATCGCAAACCGAACATTTGTAAGGTTTTATTCCTGGACAGCGCGCAATTCGCAGAGGTTGTGTGGCACGACGGATCGCGTTTTGTTTATTCCATTCCGGAGTAGTACACAGGAAAAAGCGTGCGTATTTTTTATGTGTTTTTGATATCCAGTTGCATTTTGTTTTTGTATTTTTTTTTTTTTCAACAAACGCGATTGATCATAGAATGAAAATGAAAGAAAGGGAAATGAAACAACAATATCGGAAGCGTAGACGGAATTAAACGGCAGTAAAACAAAAAAAACTGCTCCAAGAAATTTGTCGGCTAGCAAGTGTGATACCATCAATGTAAAACGCGTTCATCGTCCTGCCGGAAATGTTCGGGCGGGCACGATGATGAACGGGAGATGCATTGACCATGGCAGGAGCTAGCACAACAATTGAGAGCAAACGAAAGATGGAAAAGAAAAGGAATATAAATGGTATTACCGGTATGAAGCATCTCGTGTTTAACCATGTTGGCCTGCTGTGCGAATGCCTTGCCACAGGTATTGCATTTGTACGGTTTTATACCTAGTAGACGAAAAGGAGCATTGGTTTGTGGTCGCTTTAGTGAACATTCACGTGTAAGCATTGTAAAAAAAATAGTAAATGGACATCATGGTTGCACTACAACATGCCAAAAGGCAAGAGAAGAGATTCATTTTGGAGATTATCTAGTAAAAAGTCTACAGCATTACTCTTAGCTGAACCAAATAGAACAACTTCCTGGCACCTTCGGTAACTGATTTTAGATACTCGTTCGTTTCAGTATGACCTAGCTACGTAAACATCGGCACCATTGTACCGAAGTGGAATTTAGAGAGATGGATGCAAATCTTCAATACGAAAATGCATGAAATAATGTCGTTCATTTCACAATCATTCCATAGCGCCTAATTCATCTTCCCTTCTACCGTATGATAGTTCTAGTGCAGCATGCATGTAAGGAATGGCAGTTGATCGTCTTAAATTTCAATAAAAACTCGATAGTTTACCGGTATGGAGCATCTGATGTTTGACCATATTGGCCTGCTGGGCAAACGCTTTGTCACATGTACCACACTTGTACGGTTTTAGGCCTAGGAAATAAAGATAGTAAAAGATAATGGAGGGTCCACTTAGCACGGCGCTAGACACTTAAACAAACTAACTGCATCAGCAATGCTCAACACTTACCCGTATGCAACATTTGATGTTTCATCATGTTTGCTTGCTGGGCAAATGCTTTGTCACAGGTGGGACACTTGTACGGTTTAATACCTGCAAAACAAATTAAAACCGTAGAGTATATGTTGTAATTTGCAAGCCATTTTGCGGAGCGCGCACTCGCAAAGCTTTGAAACGTTAAGGATAAAGGAATGATGGAGATGATGATGGTGATGAGTGAGATTAAAAACCTAGGAATCTAGTGTTTGCAGATAAAAACAGAACAAATGCATCCACATTTTCCTATGACATGGCCCAGCAGTTTGAAAACAAACAAAAAAAAACGCAAACGCTAACATAAAATCAGCAGTTTTTCTCAACACACACCCACACCTGTGTGGTTTGGCACAATATGTAATGCGATGGAGAAACAAATCGATAAGCTCAATATTTCATTACATCGGGTTTGTTAAACGCTATGTAACTATTTATTATTCTTGGCCCAAAACACAAATCAAGTATTCTCTATGTTATCTGACCGTACAAAGATTACCGTACTTATTATCGCTCACGTGTTCCTACAACATTAGCCTTTCCTGTTAATGCTCCAACTTTGTTTCGGAAAACATCATTTATCTCATTTTATCATTGTGGTCGGACCAAAAACCGAATTTTCTTGCAAAAATTCGATAGGTTGTAAAGATGTCTACTAATTATTTCTCTCTACCTGTTAAATCTATTGCATCTTCACGCAGTTCTTCCGAACTACGTTCACTTACGGTCGAAAGGATATTTATAAAAAAAAATAAAAAAAACTAACTAAATGTGACAGAGATGTTGTTAATGCTTATGTTATTTTGGCGAATCAGGTTCGCGCTCTTGTGTATCATCATCTATTACGGTATCGATGTAATAACACTCTAGGGAATTACCGGTATGAAGCATCTCGTGTTTAACCATGTTGGCCTGCTGAGCAAATGCCTTTCCACAAGTGGAACATTTGTACGGTTTTACGCCTATTGTGTAGTAGATCGCAGTTCGGAACAAAGTTTATATCCCGGCGATCGACGACGAGTAGCGCGCGTGCGATGAGAGGTACGATGAATGATAAATCGTAGATTATTTTTTTGTTTGATTTTTATATATATGCATATTTATCAGTTTGTGGTAGAGGTGTCGTTGCCGATTGTTTTATTTTTTTTGCGATTACACGAGTTTCCGCGATGGCGTAGAAGGCGAAGGGTAAGAGAAGACGCGCGCGCATATATGGCCAAGCGGTCGGAAAAGAGAAAAAAGAGAAAATATCCACCGATCAGTGATATGAAATTTATGTAAAACGAAAAGAAATAAACATAAAAAAACGAACAATAAAGGAAGTAAGTATTTAACATGAGGACAAACTTAAACAAAATAAAAAAAAACAAAACATGTAGAGCAATAGAAAAGGAAAGAACAAATGAAGCATTAAGGGATGTAACTATCAACTGATGGAATGATTTTGAGTATGAAAGGTCAGGGCAACTTAATAAGAAATTACTTTCAAACTTACCGGTGTGCAACATTTGATGTTTCACCATGTTAGCCTGTTGAGTGAAGGCCTTCTCACAAACAGGACATTTGTATGGTTTAAGACCTAGAATATGGATGAAAATAATGCATTAGTTAAAAAGGCATTACATTTAATAACTTAGCTATGACTAATAAAGCCCACATATTGTTCCTTTTGATGCACTAATACTTCAGTATGAACCAAACATGATGTCAGCAATGCATAATTGTGACGAAGCTGTGAAAAGTTCTCATCACGATAGTGCGTACGAGCTATGGATTAAATTGATCCATTGCTTAGGCGGGACATGGGCTAAATGTGTTGCTTATCACATTACTTACCGGTATGTAACATTTGATGCTTGATCATGTTGGCGTGTTGCGTAAATGCTTTTTCGCAAACGGGACACTTGTAAGGCTTCAAACCTGTAGGCCGAGAATCACATGTTGTACAGGCAAATAACATACGAAGGAATTGTAGTTGTTGAGTAGCAGAATATGTAAAAAGCGAGAGCAAATAATTTCAAATTATTAGAAGTGAACTAAAGATCTAGTCTAGCTGTATTTAAAGGATAACATCAAATAAAGAGGTAAAGAACAGGCAAATCATTCTTATAAACACATTGCACTTTTTTTGCAAGGTGATAACATCGGAAAGTTACAGGCTGTATTACTGATAGTGAATTTTTCAATATTAATCTCTACACATCTAACTAGCAAAGTGAACAAAAAAATTAGAACAATAACGTTAGCGAACAAATTACGGTAGGAAAAAAAATACACTGGCTAACCTGTATGAAGCATTTGATGTTTGACCATGTTTGCATGTTGCGAAAATGCTTTCTCGCACACGGGACATTTGTATGGTTTAAGTCCTGCAATTGAAGATGATTAAAGAAAGGATGTAGTACTGTGTAAATGAAAAGAAAAGCAAGCAAACTGTTGAGATCGTTTAAAATAAATTATGGATTGGAATGCGAACGAAATAAACCGTATGTATGCCCCTGTATGTTCGTACACTACGCATCAGAATGAACCAAACATAAAGTCATCAATGTAATTGTGACCAAACTGTGTAAAATAGTCATCATTGTAGTGCACGACCAGGAATCGATTACGTCTTTTCTTTTTCAACATAAAATCAATTGCCTATGCAGTATGCTAAATCCTTTTCTTTTTTTATGGAATAACAAAATAAACAAACCAATCAAACAAAAAGTTCTTAACAATACATCACAAGACTTAATTCGTTGCCATTTTAATCAAGTGAAGCGTTACGTCCTTCCCGATAAATTAATCCCATCCAATTACAATTCTTTTGCTTACCGGTATGTAGGAGTTGATGTTTTAGCATGTTAGCTTGCTGCGTGAAACATTTTTCACAAATTGGACACTTGAACGGCTTTAGTCCTGTGTGAAAGAAATAGAAAGTTTTAAATAAAATTTTTATATTTTTTTATTTTCTTAAATTGGTACAGTTCTATCAATACATTATGCATCAGAATGAACCAAAAATTGTCGTCAAAAAAAGTTTGCGAAAATGCTGTGAAAAGCTGTCATCATGCGTAACGCATTGTGTACAAAAGGTGCCAAAACAGTGTCCGTGTTTTGTATGAATATACTCACCATTGTGGACGAGATCATGTCGCTGAAGGTTGGCCAGCTGAGTGAAGCCTTTGTTGCATATCTGACACACGAAAGGACCTGTACGTGGATGGAGTTGGCGAGAAACATTCCAAACGGCTTGAATGGTGAAAATGTTATGAATAACTTCAAATGTCTAAATATACTTACGTTCACCGGTGTGCGCCTTGGTGTGCTTCCACATGGAACTATGGCTGGGAAATTCTTTACTACAAATCTCGCATTTAAACTTGTTCTCCGTCAAATGTTTGGTCCGGTGCTGTTCCATCTCTTCCATCGTATCAAAACGCTGAAGAAAAAGAATGAAAACTCGAATTTATTTTCATTCAACAGTTGTAAAAGTTTGTTTGTGTTGGTTTTTTGGGCACATCATGTTTAGGATGGAATTCTTTACGGGTATCTAAAGAAATGGAAAGGATTACATTTGTTGTGTTATTTCGATCATGCATCGATCGTGTGTGCTTTCGTTGTACCCAAGAACCAGTACGATACGAAAGTGGAAATGCAAAGAAACGCCGATGGATGAGCGTGTGAAAGAGAAGCGGTGGATCAGGAACAGGTTTTGTTATTTTTAAATCCCTTTCCCTGTATGTTTGCGTTTATCTTTTCCTCCAAAGTCAATACTTTCAGCGAAGGCAAGGAATAAAAGCAGGATGAGTGAATCAGTATACCAAGTTAATTTGCTCGCCAGGCCTAAACGTTTGGCTGAAAGTACAACATACGTATTGCGCCAACCCTCCCCTACTGTGATCATGCTTGTACAAGAAGCAATGCGGTCATCACACAACATGCAATTTTCTTTTGCGCCAATATGTTATAAAAACCCCCTCGCGGAAGTGCAAACAAAGGTCAGAAGGATTTGTTTTAGTTCAACCTACCTTCCGGCATTGTGGACACTTGATTTTGTTGAGATTGATTAGCGTATTGCCCAGGGACAGCGATACCACGAAATGCTTATTGTCTGCTAGCGGATCCTGCTGTAGCATTTCGGAACGAGTTAGCTCGATTACACCATCATCGAATTGGGTTTGCTAGAATAAAAAAAAGGAACGAACAAAATGAAAAAAATGACTTTACGAATCATTCAAAAATAAAAAATTAAAAAAAATATCTGTGCTGTACCATCCGAAGTACTCGCGTTACAAACATAAATGATTCTACTATTTGCGACTAACAAACTGTTCTTTTTTTGTAAATAATTTTGTATTCGAAGTAAACAAAAAAAAAATACATCACTCCCGCAATGAAAGGAGAATCCCGTGGAAGGCCATCCGAAAAGAAGGGAAAAGAATCCAACCAAAGGTAGTGTAGTGGTGACGAAAGCGAAAGCACAAAGCGAAGAGAAGATGAAAAAATGGAGAGAACGACCAATTTAGAACTGTTGGTGAAGAGTCAATACCGGATCACTCGTTTTGGGCAATGCAAAAGATGGAACGGAGAATGTAAAAAAAAACAGGATGACTTTTGGGAAGGCAAGATGCGTCTCGCGCGCGCGCCATTATGTGATGGTTGTCCGCCCGACTTGCTGGTGGTACTGGTGTTGGTGGAGAGGTATGTAGGTAATATTTATGATCGTGGGTAGTGGAATGCAGTGGAACGAAAAAAAAGCCACGACCCACGGGACGATAATAAATTTATCGTCCAAAATTTAACCACACCGGCACCGGCAACTATGGATTGTTGGACCAACTTGTGCGCTAGGCATACGCTTCTTCGAGGTGTCATCCCGTTGGTCCCTGGTTGACAGCGGCGACGATACACATCGAAGCTAGGTATCGTGATTGAATTAAACATGCCAATAGACCATATCACATCATTGTTGTACGTGTTTCTGAGATAGAAAAAAAAACAATCTTCGTTAAACCATCCGTACACATGCACTCGTGAACTTACAGTCAAAATTTGTCGCCCAGGAATCGGATGTAAATATTCAATAGTGGCTCACCTGCACTATGAGATGACATCTTTTGCTGCTGTTGCTATGCAATACTTGTGTTTCATTCGCACATTTTTGCCACACAAAATCGCCAATCGCGAATCAATCTTCAACGCTGTTCAGCATTAATACCCCGTGCGTACATTCATGTTTGTGTGTGTGCGTGTATGTGCGGTTGAGTCAAATCGCAGATTTTGGCGAACGACGAAATCCAGCTCTCTCTCTACCATTTCTCTATCCTCTTTGTTTCCTTTTTCGCAAAAATCTAGCTGGCCACGAAATCGATCACATTGCCAAAATTCGCGAATCGCTTACCCCCTTTTTTTCTCTCCCGCATACGAACTAGAGTGTGAAGGAAACGCGAAAAAAAAGAAATTAAAATGACCCGTAGAAAAGCAAAGAAAATCACTTTAAAAAAACGAATCCATGTCTTCCTTGGACAGAAGGCAGCAGCTCCCCCTTCTTCTCTATACCCACCGTGGGTCAAACCCGACCAGCAGCCGCCGTTAACTTGCAGAGTAGATGAAAGGAAGGAAAAAAAAGTATCCCTACCCGGTTCACCCGGATCGCTGCTGCTCCCGAGTAATGAAGGGCAAACGGGTTGCGATGACGATGGACGGTGGAAAGCGAGGAGAACTTTACAAGATGCACGGCGGCAGCACACAACACCACACACACCAAGCGGAAGCCGCTGGTCCGCAACGAACGGGCCAAATTTTGGCAATGTAAGGGAAGGCTTCGATTTTTTCTTTCCCGTGTTCCTCACCACTATATAGGCTCACTCTCAAAGAGCGTAATATTTGCAAGGGTTTTTTTTGTCTTCCTTTCCGTTCGCTGTTGCGCTACTGCGTTCGCGATTGACAGTAGGTGACACATCATGTGGGACTGAAAGCAACGATGCTCATTTTTTAGGTTACTTTGATTTGCTTATTGTTTACAAAATGCGATAATATCGTTTTGAAGAAAATAAATCGCGCACAATTGCAAAGGAATGATGATTTATCACCAATTTAGCAGGCCGGGGTTCGCAATGCTACGCACACGAAAAATCACATCACGTCCCATTTTCAGTGTGACCCACTACATTTCGCGAAACCACATTTTCTTGCACCCGCACGCTCCGCGTTTTTTTATGCAAGACTGTACGACTTCACGCATACCGGAGCAGCGAATGTGGCAGTGTTGTTCGCCGGCCAACTGACTGTACGAACACACACACACACCCATCCAATAGCGATGATTCTCGCTGTCGTAATCGCGACCGGCAGCCCCAACCGCACACGCACACGCATGGTACGGTGTCTGGTGGGGTTGCCCCGGAGCGAATGAAAACGGGAGCCGCAAAAAGAAAAAAAATCCAAATCGCAAAGCTTCACTGCCATCAAAATCGCGACAAACGCACGGCGGAACCGGATGAATGAATACCGAGAGACACACAGCCAGAGAGGGAGTGACAATTCTATTCGACACCATTGTGCTCATGTCTACACCGCAATGAAATGCATGCTTTTTTAACCTGTATTAGGGTTATGATTCCACAACTACCCGTGTTCAACAGTGGGGAGGCAAACGCATGACATACGCATATGGGGTCATAATTAGCACGAGGATACTCACCAGCGGATAGAACATGGTTTTACACTGCTCCTGCGACTGCTCCAGGTTGCCGCCGTAAGGACAGTAAGGGCAATATCACAGGTGCTGGCCACCGGCCGTAGAGCACTGGAGAGCACGACTGAACGGGACGGCGACGCACAACCCTCCACGTATAACCGACACACTCGCTCTGCAGCAGCACACGCGACACAAGGCTGATCCGGAAGCGCGCTGCTGATGCTGTTCCGCCGTCTCGCCGATCGAGTGTGTGCGTGCGTGCGTGTGTGAAACTATTGCGTCCTTTCTCAACGCACACCTCGCTCATACACCATGAAACATGTAGCTGATTTGACTCCTTGATATTATGACTATACACCTGCTACTCTATGTAAAAGTGGTGGCGGTGGGTCCACTCCGATAATGTCCACCTTATCTACGGGGAAATCGCTCCTTCCGTAATTTCTTGCACTGGTTCCTGCACCGCGTTTGCCACACACTGGCTTTAAGGGAAAGCTGATCGTTTCTTGCTGGTGGTGGTGGTGGTGGTCTCTCGTCTTATGGTCCCGTCACACCCGTCCCGGGGGTAGGTAAAAAGCGTATTCCTGCAAAGCGCCGGGTAGCGACACAGGGAGCTGGATGTAGATGGAACGCGGAGCGCCGCTTCTCTTATCCTGACGCGTAAATGGCAACTCGTTGTGTTTGGATGAAAAGAAGATTTTTTTTACTTCCCGCTGGGAAGTGGTTTTGGAACAGAAAAACTGAAAAACCCAAAAACCGAGACACCAACAAGGAAAAACGAGAGACTCTTGTGCCACTGCCTGTGCGTGTGCTTCTTTTCTTCTTCACGTTTAGCTCTCAACGTCGTGGTCGCCGCTGCTGCCGCTTTCCGAAACTTGTCGCCGACGTCGCTGAACGGTAGCTGTAGTGGTAAACCTCATTGAAAGCTTCCGTTGTGTGCGTGAGATCGTGCGGTTGACAATTGCGGCGAAATTTCGCCGCTGTCAAGCCGATCAAAAATCAACAAATAATTATTTGTTTCACATTCGTTTGATGAAAAATATGCTTTTAATTTTCATGTTGATTGAGCGCAAATATCAATCGCTTCTTTACAGGATTATGATGAGAACGCTCTGATTCGGATAACAATGGAAATAAAGGAAACGCTGCGTGTGACGTCAGAGGCGAAAATTGCTAGCCCACGTGGTGATTCAGAATGACAACCGGCAAAAAAAATTGTTCGGAAGCATCTTAACCAAATAATAAAGGGTTTATTCTTTTTAAAATGTTAAATTATGTTTTTCGTTCCCTATTCTTAAGGTTTTTCATAGATTTCGTTGATAAAAAATTCATCACAGGCTCGCGTGGTTATGTTTTCGCCTGTTTACATCGTGACGCAACATAAACGTCAAACGATAGGCGAGCAAAGAATTTACAACTGCTGCTGCGTAAAGTTTGTTGATAATTCGAAGCAGTACGGCATTTTAGCAAATAATCTAGCAAGATGATCGAACAACAGAAGCAGCGAATTGAGATGGAGATCACCAAACAGCTGGATGATCTTGATCGCAATGTCTTACGCAAAATGCAAGTAAATGTCTCGTTGGTTGCATGGAAAGGTTTCCTTACATTTGCCGAATAGATTTAACAGTGTTTTTTTCTCTCTCCAAGGCTGATATGCACCATTGTGCTAAAACATGTTGCATGGATACGTTGTCCTCAATGGATGCGGTGCAGCAGTGTGTCGAACGTTGCTCTACTCCTGCCCAACAAGCCCAGCAACATGTGGAAAAAGAGATTAACTCGTTCAACAGTCGCCTGCAGCGATGTGTAATGGATTGCAATGATACAATCAAAGACAAGGTACGGACTCCAATCAAGAGCACAATTAACTGAAGATCGTTTTGAAATTGGTGATTTCATATGCATTCTTTTCAGATGGGAGCGAATCCATCGGAAAGCGATATAGCTAAATACACAGCAGAGTTCGAGCGGTGTGCTATCAAATGCGTTGACAAACATGTAGCAATCTTACCAAATATGTTCGCCACCATGCGGAAAGTTCTGCAAAGCAGATCATCATCGTAAGCAGTGCTAATGAGTAGAGGATTATAACTATACCACCTGCATATGACTACGATTGTGCATTTAGATGGTACAGCAGATCAGGTGTAGCTAAAATGATACTAGCATTTGTACAGATTTAGTAAGAACTCAACAGTGTATTAATGGTAAATACATAGTGTTCAAACTGCGCTAGGATTGTTTATTTTATCGCTGTTTCATGATCATTCGCCAAGGCTAACAAAAATGCGTATCAGTCGATGTAGGAGTCGATGAAAGGGTAGTTTCAACGATTTATATGTGCTTTCATATTTTTACATTCGTTTGTTCGATTAACTTTTTTGTTTGTGTATCTTTCAGCTAACGAATATTTTCAAAATATCACCCGCGTGCTTTTTGACACATTCGTTTAGAATTGAACGAACAACCGTGGCTGGCAACACTGCCAACCAGCGAATGAACGAGATGTAAACAAAAATTATCGATTTTCAACCAACCATCGCCGACCATTTCCAGCATTTACGTGCGCTAAAATATGAATTAAAAATTGAACGAATATTTCTCGCAAGCGAGTTACAGCAAAAGCAAGAAAAATGTCGATATTTCGCAACAAATTAATTTTAGGTAGCAGTGCAATCGGCACTCTCTTGGGTGGCATCGTTTTGTTGAAGTAAGTATGACGATGGATAACTCCAACTGAAACTTGTCGCTATAATAAAATGCAACTTCCTAATTTCATCTTAGAGATCGTATGCAGGGTGCAGTATTCGATAAAAATGTACGAGCTGATGGGAAGGTAGTCATCATTACCGGAGCAAATACCGGTATCGGTAAGGAAACGGCCCATTATTTAGCTCGCCGTGGTGCCCATGTGTACATGGCGTGTCGGGATATGCAGAAATGTGAACAAGCACGGGAGGAAATTGTGCTGGATACGCGGAATCCACTCGTTTACTGTCGCGAGTGTGACCTGGCATCGATGCAATCGATCCGGCAGTTTGTGAAGCAGTAAGCTTGAATTTTAATGTGAAACGAAGCATGGTTATGTAACGGTATCTAATTAAATCGAAATTTCCTTCTATTGCAGATTCAAAGCAGAACAGCAACGCCTAGACATTCTCATCAACAATGCGGGAGTGATGCGTTGCCCACGCACGCTTACTAAAGAAGGCATTGAGTTGCAGCTTGGCGTTAATCATATGGGACATTTTTTGCTTACTAACTTGCTGCTGGATACGCTAAAGTTGAGTGCACCCAGTCGTATCGTGGTCGTATCTAGCCTGGCCCACACACGCGGTCAAATAACATTGGACGATTTGAACAGCACCAAGTCGTACGATGAAGCGAAGGCTTACGAGCAAAGCAAACTAGCGAACGTGCTGTTCATGCGCGAGCTGGCCCATCGTCTCGAAGGTACGGGTGTGACGGTGAACGCACTCCATCCGGGCATCGTCGATACGGAGCTGATGCGTCATATGGGCATTTTTAACAGTTGGTTTTCGGGACTGTTTGTACGACCGTTTGTGTGGCCCTTCTTGAAATCGCCGTTATACGGCGCACAGACAACATTATTTGCGGCTCTCGATCCGGATCTGGAAAAGGTTAGCGGACAGTACTTTAGCGACTGTGCACCAAAGGAAGTGGCCGAACAGGCAAAAGACGATCGTGTAGCGAAATGGTTGTGGGCCGTAAGTGAGAAGTGGACCGGCACACTGACGGGAACGGCTGCCGTTTCCTGACAGCGGATCCTTCGTATGAATAACAATAAGGATATTGTTATTTTTACGACAGACCAGCAAGCATCAACAGCTTCGCAAGCTAACCGATCAACCGAAGCGGTATCGGGATAGATCATACGGATAATCGTGGAATCGGATTTATGTAAGCTATATAGTGTAATCTAGTCGTCACTGTTCTGTTGGTACGGTTGCTGCTTCTGTCTTTAATTTACAATAAACAAAAATACACATAAAGTAGTATGCACAATTTAGCCAATATGGAGTGTTTAATCGATAGCATTCACATGTTTTGTGTTGCAAAACATCAAAATACATAATGAAAGTGAGGTTAACTTCCTGACTAAAATGGGCTGCACTTGGTTTGCTTCACATTCCGAAACCAGCATAATGGATGATAAACAAAAAGAGGAGAAAAAAAACCATTCATGACGACAGCAGGTGCAGTGATGCAATGTTATATCACCACAGGGCGAAAAAATGGCTTACCCGTAGCGCTGCGATAGCCCTGTTCCGTCATGCGAGCCAAACCAAACGATGACTAAGCAGTACGCAGAGACGTGTATGTGGGGTTTGTTTTTTTGCTACATGAAATTTTATTTCGTTCCGTTCATATGAAACACGTACAGGGGAATATTCGAATATGTACTATTTTACATACGCGCTCACTATCAGCTGCAAGGTAGAAACGAAAATACACTATTGTGAAACGTAAGTTTAGCCCGGGGTTAAAAAAACCACTTGAGGAAGGGGACAGCCTGTAGCAGGGATGAAGGAAGGTCAAGGTCGGATGGAGTATAAATAATCTCCGGGAATAGTAGTACCACTTTCGTTCCGTATCTTGCCCTACGCATCACATTACCGTTATACCATTTACCATTCGAATATTGTTACATGTCTTCTGTGTTCACATCATAGCCTGCCGAGAGTCGAGGAATGGGGTGTACTGAAAGGTGCAGTCAGTGGAGTAAAGCGAATATAAATGTGTCTATACTTGCGGATAAAAGTTAGTACACGGTACGGTGCATCTTGCTGATACAAAACGGGGCAATGTAGTCTTCCGCACGCGTTTCTTCTAAATATCCTCACGATTTGGCTTAAAGCGAAGCAATTCCCACCTTGACCATCCTTCTTCCCATTCATCTATCGTTGCCGCCATCCTTTCTCTAAATATCACCACTAGCGTTCTCCTCCTTCCGATCAATCCTTCCGCGCCTGGTTTGGTTCTCATTTGTTTGCAGTAAGTTCGCAGTTGGGTTTTTGTTTGGTTGAGTTATGTGTTACCTTTAATCCGGATAGATGTGCTAATAATTTATTGTAATGAATTCCGCGCAAGGAATACGAACACGAACGTGCCGTACACTTTTGCGTAGTTCCGTTGGTTTGGATGTGTGTTGTGACCTTTCTTGTCTCGGTACGTGTTATACAGCTACTGGACAGTAACTGACAATTTGTTCACCTTACTCCCATTATTTCAATTACGCGCTGTCCTGGTCGCCCGCACTCTTCCTTCGATTCGCTTCCGGATGCATCAGGATACACCGCTGGCAGCGTGCTTTGAAAACACACCGCGGGCGTTCGTACGCAGTACGGAAGCGCTGTATATGATGCAACACACCGCCACACTAACAACACCTAGAGCCACGACACGACGTTAAGGGAAGGGAAGTTCGAGGAGAGAAATTTAGCTCGTGGCACACTGCTGAATTCGTACGCCGGGGGTGCCACCGTCGTCCTCGTCCTCTTCATAAGCGTTCTTGTACTGGTTGCGAGACTCCTGTTCTGGATCCAGCTCAACCAGCTCGACCATTTCCACGTCCTGCGGGATCTCCTCGGCGGGTTTCGGGGGTAGGCATTTTTCCAGCAGCTTGGCTGCGTCGCCTGGCAGCGAGTCCGGAAACACGACACGGAACTGGATAATGAGCCGTCCCTTCTCGAACGGATTCTTCCACTGGGGCATACCCTCGTCCATGATGCACTTGTAGGCCGAATGCTTGATGACCTCCCCGGGCATTGAGGTGATGACGAGACTTCGCTTGTCCAGCGTAGTGATCACCTTCTGGAAGCCACACAACGCCTCCGCCAGTTCCAACCGCATCTCCATCAGCAAATCCTTGCCCGAACGCTTGTAGATCGGATGGTTCTTTTCTGCCAGCGTTATCACAATGTCGCCCGGCTGCAGACCAGGCTCCTGGTCACCCTCACCGCTGAATACGATCTTCTGTCCGTTGCGCATACCCTTCTCGATGTGCACGTCCAAGATTTTCTTGTCGCGCACCTTCTTCTGGCCGTCGCACTTTTTGCATTTATGTTTCTCGTCAAACACCTCGCCCTGTCCTTGGCAGGCACGGCACGGTGCTTTGTTATGCTGCATGAACCCGGGCATGATGTGGTGCACCTTGGTCACTATGCCAGTTCCCTGGCACGGCGCACACTTGTGCACGCTGCCCTTCTTACCGCCGATGCCATCGCACCCATCACAGATAACGCTCTTTTGCAGGGACAACTTCCGGGTGGCGCCGCTGTACAGCTCCTCGAGCGTCACGACCAACCGATGCACCAGGTCTTGTCCACGTTGCTCTCTTCGACTGCCCATACCACCGTTGATGAGCACGTCGAAAATGTCCATCGGGCTGTGGAAACCGCCCGCACCACCAGCACCACCCTGCTTGATGGCTGCCTCGCCACCCTCGTCATAGATGGCTTTCTTTTCCGGGTCCGAGAGCACCTCGTACGCCATCGAAATTTGCTTGAAGCGCTCACCCTCGTTCGGGTTTTTGTCCGGATGGTACTTCATCGCCAGCTTTCTGTACGCCTTTTTCAGATCCTCCGGGGAGCAACCAGGCTTCACGCCGAGCACATCGTAAAATCCCGTTTCCTTCACCATTGTTGAGTCACACTGTACTTGTGCTTCCTGTTCTGTTCGATGGCGACGTGCGTTTTTCGCTTTTCTCACTTCCGAGCGATTTTCACAATCGACTTGGTTGAAAACGAGGAACAAATTTCGCTAAAATGGCGGCGCACAAGAGTGATTTTTAGCACTGTGGTCGGAACAGGTCGGAACCGTCCAGAACAATTTGACAATGGATCTCTAGAAAATACGGCTAGAATTGTGACAGTTGATTTGCAGCGAGGCGAACACACTGTTTATAACTGAAGGTTCAGCGCTCGTAATGTTTTTTTGAAATGTCAGAAACTTTGTCCACACGTGTCCGATGGTGAGTGTTTATCTCTTTCTATCAATTTTCCTCTCTCGCTTCTTTTGTGTACCGTATGACTATGAACTAATTGTTGTAACTACAACGGCCAAAATAAACTACGGCATTACAATTTAAAATGAGCATGAAATAAAATTATTTTCCGTAAATAATGTAACTCTAATCGATTTAGATATTTTATTCGTTTAGGTAAACCATAACGTAGGCCGGTGGAGTATGTGGTAAACGGCGCCGGTTCCACGCGGCCTGAAAGGGTATCAAATCCCATCCAAACCTTCGCCCTCTTAGCATGTACTAACTATCCGGCTACGTGGTAAAAAATAAGACTAATCTAGCCAAAAATGGCAGACGTGAACTTAAAGGTCCTTAAGCCACAAAGAAGAATAAACCGTATAAACGATACAAAATACGATGAAAAATCATTTTTGGCGCTTTTTCGATTATCTAGTTTGTTATGAGAAAATCGATTTTAAAACCGACAATTTTTATTGAAATATATTAAGATAAATAAGTGTTCTAGTGCAATCTTAACAAACTGCCCACGTTGTGGTATGTTGAAGTATACCTCCTTGCTTATTCCCTGTTCTCGAATCGCTATTCGCCCCCTTACCACAAACCAGCATTCAGTACAGAACCGGTTTGCGCCTCACCAGCATGGCTTCTGTTTGTGTAGCCATGTGTGTGTGTGTGTATGCGGAGACGAGCGCGAGAAGAAGAATGCGACCTTACCAAGTTCGCGGATGCGACCGTTGAAAAGGTCACCAAGGACGTTCGAAATTCTGGTTTTCTGGCCTAGGCGATTTCAATCGGTCGTTAGATGGGAAACCGGATGATCCGGGTGGGGCAAACATTAGAAGAATATATATTTTTTTGGAATACACTATTAATAAGGAGACAACAGCCCATCGAAAAAAGGCCAGGGGTAGAGGAATATTTCTGATCCCTCCATGCCCCATCCGTAGACAGTTGAAGAGATCGGTAGAATTCGCTGTAGACGATGCCTTCTAATCAGCTATTGATCGACGGTGCTAACCGAGCTGAACTCGGACTGCGGACTGCCTGTAGAACAGGCTACGGAACGATTTTGCACGCTGCGGTTATCAATTTATTGTACTTCATTAGGCACCACATTTGTCATCGCATGTGCGCGTGTATATGGATTAGTCTCATCAATTGGTTTCATCGAAGCTGCCCTGGGTAGACAATATGTTTCCAGACCGCATTGGCAATCCGTTGTACCTTTTTAATTAGTTTAGCATGGCATTAAATACTCCACAAGTTGCGATGAGTAGTATGATGCTCGTGAAGTTAAATCGATGGCACCCTGCTCGTGGTATGGCTTCTCTCGCGATCATAAACAACACGATCCGATCGAATCAAAACGGATCGTCGCCAGCCTAGAAGACGATGATGATGAGCTTTTGGTCGGTGTGCACGGAATCGTACGCACAAACAAAAGCCTGACATTCACGTATCGAAGACCCGCGGCCGGGAAGGAAGAGAATGGTGCGAATGCGGGTGACAGACACAAAAATTTCGATCCGGGTTATGGCGCCAGACCTGATTCGGGTTTTGGCGACAGTCGCTAAAAAATGGAGACAAAAAAAACACACACACACACAACCACCCCACGATGCGATGCTCATGTCTAAGAGATGGAGAGGACACCGGGCGGGACCCGGACTGGAGCAAAACTGTTCTTCGCCACCAGGAGGATGCTGCCCGGTTTAATTGGAGATTCTACAGCGAGAGCTAGAAGCTGCGCAACACATGTGGTTAAGATTGACATTTTCAGCACAAATTAGTGTGATCGTGATGGAGCCTCTTCGATCGTACCAATAACCTATGCGACATGCGAATTGTGGCTCTAAAAATGTTGGTAGCATTTTTGGGTGAATATTATTTTCGATTGGCACGACCTTTTTGGGGGGGAAGGAATTTCTCACCTCGTCAGATCGGGATGCTGAACCGTGTAAGGGTCGGTGAGTGGTTGGGGGTCTATTATCACAAAACGGCTGAACGATCAGTTCGAAGATAGATTTCGAATGTTTATAGCCATGGTTAAGAACAAAACAGAAGCTAAAGGGAGCTGGATGCTAAACAGCTGGCGCCATTTTGCTCTCCTCCCCCCCTTCCGTTGGTGGGAGGGAAGATGGTCTGGGAATTTTTGCAATGTTCCCATAAAAAGCAAACAGCGATCGGAAAGCGCTGTGTTTATGACACGCTTAAGCTTACGTTAAGGTGCAATTAAAAGGAACACTGTGTGTTGAAATGGGAGTGAAAATTGTATACTAAAACACGTCTTGGCTATAATATAGCACACTAAACAGTTTTAAGAGAGAGAGAGAGAGAGAGAGAGAGAGAGAGAAAAAAGGCAAACATTCCTCCTAGTGTTCTTCACTTGCCCGCCGCTTTCTTGGCAATTTTTCGAAGCTTGACAGGGCAAAACAACCTAGGCTATATATTAGTGAACGGCCTTGATCGTTGGAATTTCTTTAGCTCTTCCACTCACGATGGCAAATCTTCGCTTCCACCCGTATCCACCGTTCCTCTTCGCGCGATTCGTGTTCGAACAATGAACCGGCACCAAAATGCTAAAAGTCGCATTTTAGATGTTAGGCTGCCATTTCCCCCCCGGGGGCCTTAGCAAGAGCCGAAACTATCGTGCAGCATCTGCACGATCATCTCTCGCGATTAAGGGGGTGGCTTTCCCTCGCAATGTGCCGATACGGTTTCGTCGCTTGTCTAGTGTCCACAGGACAGTAGAAAGAAGAAGCAACACACACACACACAAAGAATCGGACAACCGCACGTTAATAAAACAGAATGCCGGGCAGCCCCGAAAAAGTCCATGTGCCGTTTGGTTTTCGCCAATCGTGGAGATGTGTTTTTTTTTTTTTGGAGAGTTTTTGATGGAAAGAATTTCAAACTGGGGAGCTGGATGGGTAGACCCGCGTGTTGAATTAGTGATTACCATAAAAATTTTCTTGTTATTCAAATGAGCAGACTTGCATACACACATGCATATGTGTGGAGCCGTAATGGCAACACTGCGGATGATGATAAGCTGAACAGCGTCAGTATGGAGCCAGCGCTCAGTGGCCAGGACGGGATGTCAACATTTTTGGAATTCCTTCCTTCGCTGCCCGGCAACGTTCGAGAAAGGTTGGATGAATTATTCGGATTATACAATACTGCTTCGATAATGAACGATCGTCACAGGTGCGTTTTGTACGATCAGTACGATCTGTTGAATGTACTAAAACGCGCTAGTATATTGTAGGCTATCAGTTGCTGCACGATCCGGATGTTACTAGCAGCTGGAGCTGTAGCATTACGTATCTCTGTGTGAGTGTGTGTGTGTGTGTGTGGGTAGTGGCACGGTAAAATGTACGGGGAGCTTACATGTACCTACCACACTCAACGAGCAGCATTTAAAGTTCTAAGAAGCGCTAGACGTGTTGCCAGACACACCGATGTTTGATTGATTGTTGCATTCGCTGGAACGTGCTTAGCCTACGGTGTGGGAAATTTAGTAGCAGTGTTTGTAACTGTGGAGGTAGAGTACACACACGGTCTACGGTTGACCTATCTCAATTTGCGTAATATACTCCCACCTCCACCTAAAAATCTTTCCAGCTGTACTTAGATTTTAATTAACCACTAGCCGCCAATTTGCCGTGTAAAATGGAACTGGAACTGGTGATGATTCGAGATTTAGCTGTAGTCACCTGTAGGAAACTTCACGATTCCAGAGATGTCTCATGAGCTGCCTTACACGGATAATAATTTTCACGATGAGAAACCAGTCGGGAATATGAATGCTTTTTTTGAATAAAAAAAACATGATGTATTGAGCTTATGAGCAAATTGATCTTAATTGTAGGTTGACTTTCAGTAGTTGATTCTCAGGAGTAACATAAAAAGTTTCTACACCGACTCGTCAAACTCACGTTGCATTGAGCTCGTGCCAAAACCCTCTCCTATGGTGATTACTATTACCACTGAAAGATCACATCGTCCAGCGAGCGAATGGACTGGTTGAATTAGCCGATTTCCTAAAAGCATTACCACCTGACTTGCTAATGTAACGGAAGCAGTAAAACTTTACCATCAGGTAGCATCAATTTTTAGTGAGCAGGAGATATGTTAAAAATTCATTTTATTTAATGTGCTTCCATAACAAAACAACATTAGGCTACAGTTCCGGCACGGGGTCGAGCAGAACACAAGCACATTAGGAGTTGTTCTCCTTCTAGCGGCGGGTTCGATCGGTGAACACGATTAGCCACGATGAGATCGTCATTTTCTGCTGATTGCTGTCAAGTAAAGGGTTTACCTTGGGCAACTAAATCCGTGATGATTGAAGAGCGGTGTTACACGGATCCAGAATATCCGCTTCATTATAGATACTCACATGCTTATCAATGCACCTCGCAGATATATCTATATGTGATATCTATAAGTTTCCAAGAGAAGGTTACTGATATGTACAAGTCTTGTGATTTTTAAGTCCACAATAAAATAAATTAAAACATTTCCTATACATTCGACGTGAGGAACAAGTGAAGATCATTTTTCAAGCACGATCAAACCCTTAAGCCACATTTATTAAATGGCTTAATGTGATTTTAACCGTGGATTAAAGACAAACAATCATCCTGAAAGCTTCACATTAGTGGTAGCTAAACACTAAATTGTATCACAAATGGACCATTTGAAGTTAATGCTTTTTTTGTTGAGAAAAGTTATTTAATGAATGGGTTCCGTTTACTTCGTGTCAGATGAGATGGGATGGGTGTTTTTCGTTCGTAGAATTTTGTTATGATGGTACACTATCGAGCTTTAAATCTCGTAACTTATAGGTTTTATTTTGCGCCGTGTTCAAATTTAGGAAGGCGTGTTCCTTACAGGTAAGATGACGGATTCAAGCGTATCAGGAAGCGGTAGTTGGGGTGACCCTGCGAATACGGAAGTATTTACCAGAGCTGAACCGTGCATAGTAGAATTTTGTCTAATGGTTGTTGAAGAATGGAGAAAAATTGAGATTCGACGTGAGATATATAATCGTAATAAGTAATGGTTTCTTTTTTATTACAGTTCACACTGCAAAAGAAGTTGAATGAAGTTATTTGAAGGAACTCTTTATTAGATAAATATCAGCCCACTGATCTGGAGTTATCGTTCATTAGCATTAAGATTTAAAGCGAGCGTAGGGAAGCATCAATAATGTTGCTCACATTCGAAGATGGCGTCGTTGTTTGAAGAAGACAAGGTTGACCAACTAGATCAAGGTTTTGTATATTGACAACTGAAATGTTGATGGGGTATACATCCACTTTATCAGGTTCTCTTCCGTACAAGAGCTAAACGTGTGGCCTGTTGTGCTTTTGTCTTCTATCGTGCCTAGCTCAGCTCAGCAAACAGCTGTTTGTTAAAGGCAGAGCACCATAACCATATCGATGTCTTTTGAATATGTAGCCAAGCTTCCCCGCAAGGCCATTCCACACCATAGGCGAGATGCTTCGAAGAACAATCTATCGTTACTGTTTTTTGGGTGGAAATTTCCATCCGAAAAGAAACCTTATGTTGTGAGTTATGTTTTTTTGTTGTTGCGTCTTACCACTCCTGAGCATTTGTTTACAACTTTTACCGTTGAGGTTTAGCACGCTTGGAACGGAATCCCCGGAAGTTGTTGTCCTCCATGGTACCTCCATGGTTTCGGGCGTTCTTCCCCCAATCGGCAAAAGAAGGTGTGTAGTGATGGATGAAGATGTTCTTGAACTTCACAGTGACCGCATATATCATGGCTATCGTCTCCCAAAAACGGGGGGGAGTCTTTAATCGTGTCTTAAAGCGCAAACGAGCACACTTAAAGGTAGACAACTATACGCAATAGTGGCCGCATTACAATCGCCACTACGTTTAAGCGTAGTGCGATCGAAGATCACTTCACGCTTCTCGAACGTCCATCTGCACCAAAACAATCCGCCACACTGACGCCGGCGTGCCGGCATGCTTATCGATTGTCGCCATTGGCGTCTTCCTGCCCTCCAGGCGTGGATGTGGATCCGTTGCACGAGCTACTATAAAAATCCTAAACGAATTTATTAGCCAGATTAAGGAAGGAGAAGAACGGGCGAAAATATCTCCTTTCAGTCAACTATTAAAAACTATTCGAAATTTGCATAAATATTTGTACAAGCTCGTTTGCCCAGACGTCGTCGTCTTCGTTGTCGCCGACATCGATTGGACTGTCCTGAATCGTCTTGCACACGCTTCTTACACCGAATGGACCAGCTGCGATCTCTCTTTCGATGCGGGATGTTGTTGTTTTTTTTCCTTTCTTCATTTCGGCTTAGACGATAGCAAATCTTCCGCCCGGATTCTGGCGCACTGAACTGGACGCGTCTGTCGATCTGGTAGTGTGCGATTGATGGCGGATCAGTACCGGATCGGTTGTGACGTAGGCATGCAGACCGACCGGCACCAGGTTGGCATTCTCCTGCCTGTTTTGTGTACGAAAAGGCACGCGCTATCATTTTAACGCCTCGTCCCTTCCAGCTCCATCAGCTGGCCGGCGTTTTCCCAACGAACTGCTTTCCTTACATCGTCTGCAAGCCCCTGATTTGGGGGGGAAAGATTTGTTGTGTTGTTGTTTTTTTTTTACTTCTGTACAATCATCCATATGGCCTCGTTAGGTTGCGGGTGTGCCCGAAGACACCTTTGAAGGCCGCGTCTTTGAAGAGCGTCGATTTAGCGTAAATCAATCCGGCGTCGGGACGTCGTTTGGTGTGTTGCCGGCAATGCGACCAAAAAGCCCGGAGCTTTGCTCAGACACGACCTGGTTAACGGTTGATGTGTCCGCACGGTATTGCTTCTGATTGCTTTTCACCGTATGTTGATATGATATCATCTTAAACCAGGAATAAAACGTTTTGGTGGCGAAGAGGATCATAAAATTGGAATAAAGTTACTTCAAGCAGCACAACAACAAAAAAAAGCTTTTAACCATAGTCGGTAGAGCCGATCGCACGATCAAAGTAAGATTGGAACAGATTTCGTGGCGGTCCTTTTTTTTGAAGTTGTGAAGCTACCATTTTCTGACCAGTGGGCGATACGCTCGAAGGTGCGATCTTTTGCTACCGGGTGTTCCCGATCGATTGTTCGGGATTAAGTTTATTGCAGCATGGCCCGATATAATGCATCGAACCATCCCTCTAGCTGATGGAAGTGTGGTTTATGTTGGACCGGATCTTATAACTCGCAGTGGGAAGCAAGGAACTTCCAAGGTATTTTGAGGTTTACGGGAAACGGTTTTTGGGGATGAGTGTAAGCAATAAGCTGAAACTATTGTGGAACATACACACACACACACGGATTTGAGTATCAATAAAAGTTCGTTTCGTTTCACGGTGCTCCAAAATGCGTGAATTGTTCGCAGGTCTTGGAGTGGTTCGGGATGTTTACATTCAAACATCGACGAATTTTCATCCCACGCGTGAATTGAGCTTTTATTGATATCAGGGACCATTCTGGACGTTTTACGTGGCAAGACATGAAGGAAATGTATATGAGTTGGTAGAACAATGAGAGTGATTTTGAGTCAACGAACTTTAAGAAATTATTATGAGAGAGTATCAGAGTATGAATTAATGCCCTTAAGATTGTTCAGCGTGTAGCAACAATGTAGGGAAAAATGAAGATGTTTTCGTTAAGTAGCAATACCATTAGGAACTTCCTGTGTTGCATTGTCCTTCTGCTTGTCCAACGTCTAATCATCGGAAGGTGACCATCGTCATCAGATTGATTGGTAATTTCCTCCCTAAACTCATTGCGGCCCTTCCCGGTCGAAGGTTGACCAATTATGTTCATTAATGGTGTAATCTCCCAATTCCTTCACTGATTGCGGTTCTCTACTATCCGGCAAACTATCAAGAACACAGGATGTCCATGGCATTTTTTGTTTCTTTTCTGTAAGCTGTTCTGTGTTTCGGAAGGGTTTCAAGTTAACCTTCAAGAAGACAACCCTATGGTGGACTGTGAAACGTAACAATAGCACTGCACATTAAGTATCTTCTAACGTAATCGGTCGATTTCGAGCACAGTTTTGCTCGACCCGCGCGGACCTTGGTGGGGTGGTTTGATCTCGAATAGTTCGGTTGTAAGAAACGAACGGGCAAATTACCCGATATCGTGTCGATGTCAGCATTTTCACTTGCTTATCTCGCTTCGTACATGACGCAGTGAGCTACGCAATGTACCTAAGCATGGAAGCTTAGCGAGAAATCAATTGTGTCGATTGTGTTTGCAGATCTACCAGCAGATAGCCAGCAGTGCATTGCAAGGGAACATCGGCTGTAACATTGCCATTTATGAGTTACCGCTTCCGGGTGGTAGAATCTTGCTCCGAACGGCATTTTGCTGGCTTGGTGCTTGGAACGCTTCGATCCAAGATACGGGCCAGCTGGAGATGATGAGGAATAATTCAAACATTAATTACCAACCCACCAGTGCTAGATGTTTGCCGATTGTTGCTCCGGGCAAACGCCTGTAAGCCGAGAACCAGGAAGACATTATTAGACATCGCCTAGGCAATCTTTGAAGCTTGATCGAAAAAAAACGCGGTGGTTGCAGGAAAGTGGAGTGGATGGAAATCTTCTGCTATGTGGAGGTGTGATGATGCAGTCATTGCCGTTTGGAAAAAGGTTGAGAAAATCCTAACATTGCCCAGTTACTGCGCCACTGCACTGACAAGCACATCTGTTATAATCCGCACGATGTCGTATTTGCTCAACAATGATGGATATTGATTATGTATCAGATAACACCATTTTTTCAAACAAACAATGAAAACCTTTCATTAGAAAACAATTTCAATACGACGCATTTCAGATGCTTAAAACACTCCAAAGTGAAGATGCGAAGTACCAGATTATGGTTGTGTTTTGCTTTTGCGAAAATTGCACACCACACCAAAAGATCAAGCGAAGGAAGAGACAAAATCGCCGAAAATAACAACAACAAAAATGGTTTGCCCTCGAGCAAAGAATGTGCTGGAACACTTGGATGCTTGGGAACACTGGCAAAGTTTGGCTGGGCCCATTAATTTGGGAGTCTATTTTTAGCCAGCCAGATCCTGCTTGCATTCTACCTTTCCAAACGACATTCCACCAAAAATGGAATGGCAACAGCAAAACGGCAACACGCAACGGATGTACCGCACGATTACACAAACAGGGAACAAGTTTCGGGGGAAGTGCAGTTTCAAAAAAAAAAAATGCGCAAAAAGCTTTATGCACGGGTAATGAAATTCTGCCCCTCGGTGCGTTTATTTATCACCCGTGGGTTGGAAACAGGTTTGTTTTTCGGTGCATGGGATGGAGCATAACCGTTCCCGATGGAATGTACCGAAGAAATGGAAGCTGGCAAACGTAAACAAGCACCGAAAGCAGGGGACACAACGCCACAGGAAATGGCGTCGTAGACGATCTATTTTTAGCACAACCATTTTACCTTTGCCTTAACGTTTGCCTCTTCCAGACGGAGAGCACAAACCGCGATCAGGGAAATCTTCCTGTTTGTTATTTTCTTTCTCAATGCCTTAGTGGCTCCTTTTATGGTGTTGTAGGGATTTCTGTATCCGTGAACTGATTTTCCCGCTCAAAAAAAAAATCAAAACGAAACGGACAAAGAAAAAGGAATAAAAGTATTAAAAGTTAGGTTCGTCGCTTGTGGACCGCACAAGTCTTTCTGTACGCACACTAACTGATCATCTCGTTGCAGGCCGATTGTTCGCGCGTTTTTTTTTGGGTTCTTCAATAATCTTAATATCTTTTATACAAGCGATCGTTGAAATTTTTTTAACCCGAGAACGAGTGGGTCAGTCTGTTCTTCTTTACGGTGTAATTCTGACTGTGCTACATAGACGATGCAATTTTCCGTCTGCTCGAGAACGAATTGCCAAACATAAAAACGATACGAACATCCGGGCGAATGAACCGGATGTACGAAATGAACTTTAGAGAGAGAAAAAAGCCATTTCAGCCGAATAATGAAATTCTTTTGAAGAAATAACCTTTGTGAAGGTGCTGAAATAATTAAAAGTTTCTCGATACTCGATCAGTCAGAGTTACGTGTGAAGACAAAACGGAAGCAGAAGATGAATTTATTTAGTTTTTTATTTATTTTTGTTCTTAACACCTCGACAATGATCAGATGTGGATGGAATTAATCGTTTCCTCGGGTGACAATCGTCTGTTGATTGGTGAAACGAAGTGGACATTTGATAGCTAGCAAACGGGGCATGATTTCAGGAAGCGACAAGTTTGCAAAGACTGATGAAAATATTGCACTTTTTTGCACGTAATGATTGTAGTAAATTAAAGACGGGGCGTGGGATTGCGTTGGATTTGGAGGATGCAAAATTGGAATCTTATATTCGTTGGGAAAAAAAAGATGACTATCAAACGGCACTGCCGGAAGAAGGCTATCAGTTACAAAACCGTTCTTGGACGGGTTTCTCATTGAAAAGAAAAAAAAAACAACACCCTGAACGAATTGCAACAATATTAAAAATGACGCTACAATAAAACACCTAATGCTGTTTTGTTTACAAACGTGTGTTGTATTTATTTGCGTGTAAACAAATGCAGAAAAGACGACGATCCGTAAGCACCATCAGCGAACGAGGTGAGACAACATGAAATAAATAAATAAACATGCGAACAAAACAAAAAAAAACGAACTCTTCACTATCCAGAGCACTCACCCCGGGATCCGGTACGACCTTGGTTGGCCGTTGGCTGGAAGCTTCTCGACGCCCGATGGTCGATTTAATTTATGATTTCCCCCCGCCCCGCCCAAATGTGCCACCACATCCGGATCCGTGGCCCCGGGTGTGTCGAAGCATCCAGAAGGGAACCGCGAACTGTTTGGCGCATTCCAATAGCGCCCTGGATTGCACACGGTGAACGGGAGCATAGCAGTCTGAAGAAAGCAGCTGCCACGCTAACGATCAGGCGGAGGTGTAAACAAAAAAAAATACAAAGCCAAAACAAAATCAGCCCTCACCCGTTCAGGTTCAATGACGACGTAAGAAAACCCCAAAATTCCCCGGTTTCGATCGGAAAAGAGGTTCAAATAGCAAAACAGAACAGTTTAAAAAAATATGCTTGAATTTGTAAACGGTGACGGTGTGCTCGTCCTCCCTCGTGGTTCCCGCACAGCACAACGCAGAAGAGTGTGAAGAATGTTTTTCGCTCAAGCCCGTGCGATATTTTCCCGCAACAGGAGGGAAGTATTAAGGTGTGAAAGAAAGCAAGCAAAACGAAAGAACGCACCGGTACGCTGAGGGTTGACAAAAACCAAATAAACATAACCGGTACAAGGACGCCAGGCGAAGCGTCCGGTATGCCGTCGTCTCGGTTGCGTCTCGTTGGCGCCAAGAAATTTATAACATTCCCCAAAATTAACGTTATTAATATAATACGCTCTACAACCCCTCTCGGGGAGGGTGGTTGGTGGTAACGAGACAGGAAGTCGCAAAAATTTTAGCTAGGCGTCGTCGCTCGTCGTCATCATCGCCGTCGGTTGCGGACCAGGCGCGATCATCCTTTTTCCTTTGGCAAGCAACGGGTATCGTTATCGTATGGCCGGCTCGGTCCGGTTTCGGGCGGTTTTCGAAAATTGAACTTTGTTTTCAAATCGTATTAGCGCACCGGGCGTATGTTGCGTATGTTCACGTGTGCGTATTTTGTTTTTTTTCCACGCCGTGTGGTAGATATTGAGGGTGAGGCTTATCAAAGCTATTTTGGTTTCGATTCTGAAGCGAAACCGGTTCATCATCGGGTGAAGAAGTGCTTTTGGGCAATAGTGGCAGAAATGTGCCGAAATCGAGAGGAAAAAACATACCTCCAAAGCTCTTCCTACGGTATGCGTGAGGGAAGCAAGTGCGCCAAGGCATTAGAATTATAGATGTGTGATCGCATTTCGGTTTCCCTTCCGATGCCATTTGTGAGATTGGTTGCCCGCTGCGAAGGTTCGTCGCTTTCAAAACGAAAGACTTCAACGGCGGCCGGTCGGTTGGCGTCGCCTTTGTTTACCGTGATCGTGAAAAACTGGATAAATGAGGTTGGGATTTTTTGGTGGAAGCATGGTCCTCACACCTCTCCCTCCACCCTTCCCCACCGTTGGCATTTCGTGCGCTATGTTTTGATGGTTTGCGGTTTTGTTTACGAAACAAATGGCCAAAGCAGAAGGGAAACGAAACATTTGATAACCTTTTCCATTTCGGCATCCCAACAAAAAGGAAATTGCGTCTTTTATTCGCTTATTATAATTTCGGTACTTTGTGAATGTCAGCTGACAAACAAAACAAAAAAAAACTGCGCAAAAATGTCGGATGTAAACAACAACCTGCATGTTGTTGTGGCGATAATGCATAGCCAAATCAACACCATGATCGGGATGTTATGTAAAATTGTTTTTTTTCCTTCTGTTTCGGGGGTAGTTTCTTTGCTTATGCGAATACAAATTTGGTTGAGGAATGCATCTTTTTGCCACACTAGATGAAGGTGACGAATTTGCTATTAATGACTAGCTTACTATTAATCACGTGACCCACGAGCGCGGGTTAGCGATGCGTTAGATAATGGAAAAGGGGGCTGAAATTTACATGCCATGTAGCATCAATCGGGTAGTAACGTTTTTCTAATTAGTTGCGTCGCTATTGCCAGTGGAGTGTAGTGGTAGTGGAGTGATGTTACGGGTTGAACCTTGCGCTTTTTCCACTTTTTTTTATGAAGCTCCGAAAATTGTTTTAAGTGACTAATAATTTAAAAAAGATTAAACATTTTTTTGCAACGGAAAAAAAATATTTAAACAATAATCAATCGTGTGTTATCTAAGAGGTAAGAGGTTCTTAACCTTCAGCTTCTGAAGGTAATTTTCCTCATTTAAAGCTCGATAAAAATCATCACTTCTTGGTATCTCTGGCAACGCTATCAGCACAGTCCCTCGATCAGTCCAGTAGCAACTGGGTGCGTGTTACCATTGAAGCTCGTGTTACACTAAGCCGGGGAAGAGCACGGGAATACACCACGAGGGGCATTGTGTGCAAATGAAGCATCATCTATCTGCCCAGGCCCCCCTCCCTCCCACTAGTGGCCAGTTATCGAGTCTGCGCCCTGTTTGCAATCGTACCGCGGGAAACATCGCGGCAACCGAGTGGGAAAAACACGGTCGTATGATGTAGCCGTGAAGCGACACGGCTATTCCCAACACGGCACACGGCCGTCTTGATGTGGGCGCTACACACTGGCCACCGTTTCTGTTTGCTTAGAAGCTGTTGCAGCAATGCAGCGCGGCAGCCAGCTTCATCCAATACCAACCCGATGTGTACATAGTTTCATTCGATTCAATTAGCGATCGAGCGGCGTTACGGCGAATCCGTTGGCAATCCGTTGGCCCAAATTCCCGGCCAGCAGGCGCCCGTGCTGTATGCCCTCGTGGGCGCTTGGAAGCATAAACTCTGGCGAGCATCAACACCAACCAACACTAATAAAACGAATGCCCAGTGATCTTAGGGTGGTGGACCACCGTTGATGAGCCCCAAGAGTCCGGAGTGCGAAATCTAACGCTGCCAGCTGCACTCGATAAACTATGGGCGCTCGATGGCCGTATATGAAAGTGCGCCAAAAAAAAAGAACAACAAAAGAGCGCTTGAATGAAAAAAAAAAACATTTTATGGTCGATTTTGTGTAACATTGTACCTTGGGCACTCGAAAGGTGTTTGTTTTACTTGAGATTATTGTTGAGGGGTTTTTGTTGTTGTTGTTGTTTTGCTTTGAAACGTTGTTAATCGTGCGATGCAGCTTGTCTTGGCTGCGGCTTGCAAAATGCTTTGCTGCGTTGGAAGTGTGTTTCATCTGGTACCATTCCATTGTTATTGACCGAGCTGTACGACAAGTTGCAAATGGGCCACCGAATCGTGTTCTGATTGTTCCATGATACACAGTTTACGATACCGGCAATTCAGTGGTTTATCAGCTGAAGATGGTTTTCCCATTAAACCATTAATTGAGCATTTGAAACTGTGTCACTTCTTAGGTTTATTGTCTTATAATTTTTTTTTTGGGAAATATGATCAGTTTTATACAATCGAAACTGGATTAAACTTTGCAAGAGATTTTCATCATTTCAACTTTACTTTTACAACAATGAAACTTTTCACTTGAACACTTTGTGGTTCATATTGAATGAAGTGTTGTTGATTTCACGCCGAGTTTTTACCATAACTTAATCGATATACGGTTATCGTAAATCTAATTTATCATCAGTTTCATCTTCTTAACCTTCAAGCTAGGGGAGTAAAACTTTTTTTCCAATCGATTAGTCGCTGTGTCAGCCACACTGATTGTGGTTTTGCAGACGTTCCAAGCGAACACGGCCAGGGTAAGTCGTACAACCCCGGGTGTCCCGGTCATCTCGCACAGAATCCGGTCGTCCGTGAACTGTTCGTGGCACGGTGCATCGTGGTTGGTGCATGGTTTTCTGTGTCTGCGATCGACACATTTATCATGTGCCTTCATGTGCCAACGTCAGCCCGCACGTCGTTTGTAGAAGAGTTGCGGCGGTGAGCTGAACAAAACCCGTACAACGTGTGGCAAAAGGGGCAACCTTTACACCGGATGCCAAACGTCTGTGTGCGCGAAGGTAAACTTGGTCCATCGCGGGGAGAACCCCAACGAACGGGTGAAGCTTCCGAATGATGATCCTCACGATCGTACCGAACGGTTAGGAAATCGTGTGGAGGAAAGGCTACGGATTATCGATGATTGGTTCAAGTGCGTTTTGCGTTTGCAGGCCGTACTGGAAGAAGCATCTTCGTTTTCCACATCGACCGGCATCGTCTGCCCTGGGTGGAACTCGTTGTCATTGAAAACGGGGTTCGTCGCTATATGCCGCATCCCTTGTCGGGGACTTCCGGAACAAAAGTCTTGAGGGTGAAGGGGGTGGGGGGGGGGGGGGTAATAGTGAAGTTGGGGTTTTTTTTCTATCTTTCAGAAATATAGCTTTTCAATTCCAGGGAGTGTCAGCCCGGGTGAAAAAAAACGAGGGTTTCACCCTCTGCTTCATGTGTGGAAAAGTTAATGAAGATTAATGATGATACTGCAGCATGACTGTACCGAGTGTACAACACTAAGCATTTCGTTAGATCTTACGTGAGCGCTCAATTAGGGATACACGTGCAGATCGTTTCGAACGTCGTGTAACGTGTCTGGTGACGCGTACTACATAATACCGAACCGTGCTGGGTTGTTTCATCGATTCTTGCCTAATAAGGCAGCTTATACGAGGAAGCGATGAAGCGCAACACAGCGGCATTAATTCGGCAAACCGGTGCAGCGGTTGTCGGGATGAAGTTGAAGTTTGACGCAAAACGACCGCAACGAAACCATTTTCGATCGAATCATCGCGTTTTAGATTCGCTGACGTCTTGCGACAGAGAGTGATTGATTTAGAGCCCCAAAACTCTTGTTGCTGGGTCGGTCTTTTGTTCGTGTAACCGCTTTTTTATGCGATGAAGATGGAAACATTCCCCTTGGATGCTTCCTGTTATGACTATGTTAAGCAAGAGATGTGTAGGCATCGCAGAGGATAATGTTTTGACGCCATTCTTCTTGGAAAAAATATCAAAAGGCATATTAAGTGTTTGAGTGACTTTAAAGCTAAGCTTTATGACATTTGTTTGTGCAGCTACTTATGTATAAAGAACCATTAAAAACAAGCTTAAAAGTGTGCCCATTATGGACAAAATTCATTCTTATTAGGGTAGTTTCCGTGACACCCTGTTTGGAACAGTTTGATTAATGGTCGCCTGACATAAACGTTCAACAGCTCCGTCGTGGAGGAATTGTTTCCGCCAGCATTTCAACCAGCCAAGTTCAAGGCAGTCAGAATTGGGGCCAGCTTGTTTATGATCACATTCACACACGGGTGTAAACAACTTCCGAGTGAAATACCGTTCAGTGACTCAAATCAACTTTTACGCGCAGAATTTGGAACACCTCCGTAAAAGTAATCTTTACCAGAGTGTTGCCTCGAACATTGGTGAACGAAAGGCGAACACCAGTAAAATATGTATCATCACGTTCACGAGACAACGGCATTTGAACCAGCGTGTGTGTGTGGAGCGTTCACGGACGGACGGACGGACAGTCCATGGTCAAGGGTAAATATTTTTCCCAAAAACTCAACTGTTAACAGCATGGTGGCGAGTTTTTTTTTGCCATCATTATGAAGCGTGCCTTTCGGGATTCGTTGGCTCAACCTCACTGTCACTCTATCGCCTTTTTTTCTACCTATCCACCTTACAACTTATCACCTTACCTTTTAAGTTGACGTGTTGCTCGACCGATTATTGTGGTGCGGTTTATCAGTTTGAAATCAATTTTTTGCAAATGAAAGAACGTTCGGGATGAGCTGAACCCACTTGATCGGTTTTTTGTTGTTGCTTTTTCTCCGAAAAAAAAATCTCCAAAAACTATCAACTTCCCCCATAAAAAAAACGTAAACAAGCACATTTTCTTTACCCTCAAACTGTTAAAGTTTTTTGTTTTATCTTCCACTGTTTATTCTTCCCGTCTTTTATATTGATTTGTACGAACGATTGATCGAGTGGCCTTTAGAAGGTTATTTGATTCGCTTTTGTGCAAGTGTGTGTGTGCGCGCGTTTTTTTTCTCCACAGTTGCTTATTTTAGTGTTGCTGTTACGCTATTTACCATACCGCATGTTGTACGGGACGCGCTCCAAAAGCACAAATAAACATATTCCTTTTTACGACTAAACCGGCGCCACGAACCGTCGACAGCAATCGGCATCAAATTTTACTTTGTTTTTGTTTGTGTGTGTGTGTGTGTGATTTCTCCCAGTCACAGTCTTCCAGACCGGGAGTGCAGGATCTCCGTCTGTGCGGAATTGCCCATAACAGGCAATTCCCTTTCCATCTGTTCCCATCAATCGATGATCGACCGATTAATGTGCGAATGCTGGTGGATATTTGTGGAAGTGTGGAATCGTTTAAGACGGTATTAGAATGTCCCAGAAAAAGGACGGATTGGCTGTAGATGTTTTCACTCGGCTCTAATCATGCGAGCAGCTACAAAAGACTTGCGCGCTACGCACGCGACGAACCTTGTACCGACGGTCAGTAGCGACTGCTAGATCCGCGTTCCTATCATATAAATACACAGGCATCTTTTTTATGTTTTTTTCCCAATGAAGTGATGCTCGTTTTTGTTCTTGTATGTTTCATGCTTTGCCTGCCTGAATGTTGTTTTTTGCAGCTGCCGGGAGCATAGAATTGTGGGTCGTATTATTAGCAAAACGCATTCGCGACGGTTGATGACGATCGCACGGTGTGTCGGTTTGCTGATGATGATCTGCACGATGATACTGGCGACAGTGTAGACATTTGGTGGCTTGCCGACTGGCTGGCGTCAGTTTTTGCTGATTTGCATAATTTTTATAACATCCAACCCGAGCGCGAAAAACAAAACATAGCTTTTTTGGATCTAACAGCAGATGATAAAAGCACAACCACAAGCGCACATCGAAATCGATCTATCGGGAAACGGAGATCTGAGTGGTGGAAAAAAAAAACAAAACCAAACCGGATCGAAGCACATCCGTCGCCGAGTTGTGTGTGCGCGCGCGCGCCACTTCAGCGGCTCCAGGTTGGCGCCGTCCTCAGTACCGCTATCGTTTCGGCGACGCGTCACAAAAGATAAGAAATGATAATGATGTGCTGCTTTGTATGTGTGTGTGTGTGTACGAGTGTTTTGGTTTTTATTTCACAATTTCCCCACCGAATCCTATTCTGATCGTGTAAAGCTTCTAGCACTATTCGAGCAGATAGTTAGATATCACCTTCGATGCAGTGTGCTGTCTGTTTTGTTGTTTTCAGGTTCGTCAAATGTCAGCCAATGTGTGAACATGTTTTGGGAACTAGAGACATAGTTTTGAGGACGGTTCTTGAAAAAAACAAGCTATTAAAACAAACTCATGGTGGGTAAAGAAATTAAAATGATAGTTTTTACTTTTTTAAATATCATTTATAGAAAAATAATTGGTAAAAAGAAATTGTTGAAATTATCTAGCTAAATTGTCCCTGTTACAACCGGGATAAGGTTCCTTTTCAAGGTTGAGAGAAGGAAATATCTCCCAACCAATGTAATTTTGCATTCTTTGGATTAAGTCACAACTAAGCAATACATCCGTTCTCCGACATAATCCAGCATTTATTCGTATTCGGACTGTTCCCCCGTAAGCTCCAGCTCGAGGGTCAAGTCAAGTTGAGCATAAACTAGTTTCACTTTAGGTGAAAAAAACGTTTACTGTTTATATCATATCAGACTAAGAGAACATAAGGGTTAAGTAATAAGTTAAGTGCACTTATTTTAAATTTTAAAAGGATTTCACCTCCACTAGAACATATCCAATTGAAATATGCTTTTTAGAGCTTTTGATGATTGATAAACTATGAAAAACAAAGTTGTGAATAATCCCGTTTTTTCAGCAACAACAAAAGACTTGTGTGTTACAGACATGACGAACCTTCTGTTCAGTAGCTCAGTGCTAGATCCGTGTTACTATCATATTACATAATATAAATTAGTTCAGTTCGTACGTTCTTTCTGGAATCGGAATTATATTTCATCGGCCAGAAGAAATGACATCATCACCAAAGCCAACCAGTGCATCCAGCAAATGGCGCGATCGGTAGACAAAAAGCATATAGTGTTCCAGAACACTGGAAATGATTTTTGTTTTTGTTTTGGGGCGCATTCAATCTCCTCCTGGTCCGGGGCAGGGGGATATAAATTAAAATCAAACCCCCCCCCGTAACCGTGTACGCGTACGATGAAATGTGAAAACACTACTGCGTCTTCCAGACGGCTGGTCACTTGATCACATCACAGCACTCCGATTCCCGAAAGGTAAATGTTACTCCCGGTCTAGAGTGGACAAAGGAGTAAAAGAGAGTAAAAAAAAAAACGTTCACACTGTTCACCATACCATTTGTTCTGTTTCACTTAATGACCGGTCACGTTTGAGCAGAAGCTTTGAAAAACAGCGTTGAAGGAGAGGCGAATTACTATAATGACCATTCCGAAAATGTATCGGTCGAGTGTTCAACTGAAGATGCTTCTGCTGTTCTTCCGTCTTCCCCTATAGCACACCGCCCGGAAAAAGAGATTGTTAAGAGGTGCTCGAACACTAAAAGCAAGCGCGATGTTCAAATTAAATAGCAAAACGAAAAGCTAATCCTCTTGAATGTTGCGAAGCTAAAAGGCTAATTTTTTGGGGGTGAGTTTGAATGATGTGTGGCGTAGCCCTACGGATGCGCACACACATACATCGGGCGGATCAGATACGAAAAAATGGTAAACACAGTCGACCTTCGGCTCACCTGAAGCAGTTAGGGTCACCTGTGCCCAACCACCAGATTGGACGGTGATAGCAAAAACCATTCCAGCGTGTTGTTGAACAATCGACCAAGAAGAGAAAAAAAATGTTTTTATGCACGCTAAAGCTGAAATCGTCCGCCCGTCATGGCGGATCTAGAGTTCTAGTTCCGGGAGCAAACGTTCCGCTTCTCTTTGAATTCCATCATCGTAGTTTTCTTGTCCGTGAGTTTCATGTTTATTTAATTTGTTTCATTATTTCGCACCAATCTGGACGATGCGGCCAGTATTAGCCAAATTAGCGTGTCGAAGATTGTTTTTATTTATTCTAGAGCATTCGTTAGACAACGGTTCGAAGTGCGTGGCTGCAAGCGCCCAAAAAAAGGGGTACGTCGATTGGCACAAAGCCTCACATTCGCGAAGAAGTTCTTCGCCCAATTGAGTGCCATTCAATAAGCAATTGATGTATCGTTTTTGACACATTAGCTGAGGCGCGAGTTGAAACGCGCGTGAGCCAACGAGTTGCTGCTGAGACGAACCGTTGCCGCCTTCGGTGACCTTTTATGGTGCCGGGATGCAACCCACGTGGATGGTGCTTCCCGCATGTATGGGGAAGTGTATTCAAACCCGTTGAACGATGTATCACTTCGACTGATTGACACACTACCCCATGCGGTGAACATCCACTTAACGAACGTCATCGATGATCGTATAATTTGTTTGTTACGCACGATCGGCATGGTTTGTGGTTTGGTAAAAGCAACAGTTGTTGCTCGCTGCTGATCCCAAATATTTCCGTGACGGATTCGTATGCGCCTGAAGATTGTTTGTTTTTGCGTCACAGCACAACGTCTTGTTAGGGGTTAGGGGGAGAGTTTGCAGTTAGGCACCAAAAAAGGATCATTTGTCGCGAAACACAAGTGCGGATGAATCATCGGAAACTGAAATAGTTGTGATGCGAACGCTTGCCGTATATGGCCGGATGAAGACGTCGGTCGTTTGTTTACAACGACGGTACAATGGATGTGGTCGCTTAATGCTTGGTTTTTACCACGATGTTTAATAGTGCGCTTTGAATCACAGGGAAAAACAACCACAACAGTGACATTATGGATAAGAAATAGAAGGGGTTCGAAGTTGATATTGACCAAGTTCTCAGCCATTATCGAATTGGTAGAAGGCAAAATAGTATGAATCACATTTGTAGAAGCGATTATCGCAAGCTTAATATTGTAGTCCTGAAGATGTATGTTAAAGTTTAATTACTTCTTCCAAAGTACGGGATCGAGTACAATGATAGTGTGTATATTATACAGTTTGTGTGAACTTTAAGTTTTCAGATAGTTTTTTGAGTGCAGACCAAAGGTTTGAGTTTGTATTTGAAAGTCAATTCTATGTCCGTCAATCGATTTTTAATCACTTCTATAACTCCAATATTAACCTTGTGATCAGGTGTAATATAATTGTAGTATTCATCCAACAGATACTAGTGATGGGCGAGTCGATCCGAACCTACAGGGTCGCAGCCATCCATAAGCGACCCGATCCGGTTCGGGTCATCCTGTAGATACAAGTAGGTTCAGTAGGTGCAACGATTCGGGTAGGTGGAGACTCCGACCCGTGGAGTGCAGCGAGTTCGGGTCGGACATGAGTCGAAGTAGGTTCAGTAGGTGCTACAATTCCTGGTAGGTGCAAGCTAGTATAAGTGACTCCGACCCATGGGAGCAACGAGCTTGGATAGGAACTACAGAACCTGCTTATATCGAGTCAGCTCGAACACACTGCACCCACGGATTGGAGTCAATTCTGATTCTGCTGCACCCAATTCCGGTTCCATCACTAACACTAACAGATACCCAACGTTCCAAAGGGTTATATAGCCAAATGTCTCGGATATCTTAATATCTTTGTGATATCAACTGAAAACTAGTGGTGGGAACTCTGGAGTGGATTCATGAACCCACTCTGACTCCGATGTATAAAAACCAGAGTATACTCCGAAATAATTACTCCGTATTAATCCGGAAGTTACTCCGGTTTAATCCGGAGTAACTACAGAGTAATCCGGAGTAATTATTCCGGGGTTGATACCGGAATACTCCGGAGTTAACTCTGGTGCTGCATCCAACGGTAAATCCGGAGTAATGCAAGATTTTAACTACGGATTCAAGTTCGGTTAGTGTTAAGTCACACCTTGTCGTCAATAATGTCGGAGTTCCTCTGGAGTATACTCCGGAATGTCTCGGAGTCGCATTACTGCCACTTCGGTAAAATTGAAGTAAAATTAAAATTTACTACTAGATAGAAGATCACTACTGAAAACCCTTGTCAGCTAATATGATTCAGTAACTATCACTGTACAAAGAGTATGTTAACCCAGTAGAATAAATTAGACCAGTTCAATAAATTGAAGTTTGTTACAAATTATAACCCTTGCGTTAATCGATGATTGTGTGGTTAGTTAAAGATAGAACAAAAAAGTCATCGGTTTGTTACATTGGCGTGAGTTGATGAGTTACGGAATGTCGCTAATAGAGTGAAACACACTAATCGTAGATTCCCAATTGCCATAGGCGTGTCTAGAACAGATTTGTTTTTTCTCAGATCCTGAAGAACGGTCATTCCCATTGACGTGTTTTTTTTCTAGCTTCAAAAGCGTATGATGATCTAATAAAGCAAAAGCGTATTTTTGGTATCGTGTGGCACTAAACGAGAGAAGATAAGTAAAGCAAACCAAAGTACAAAACAATCTACACCAAAAAAACAACCTCGCAAAACAATACAGCACGGACACCTGTTTAGCGTGCTCAGTGTACCATGATAAGAACATTATTTTTAGCAAACCTTTTGTATCTTTTTTTTTTGCTGTAAACTTCATATCAATGCCTTAGTCCCCGATAGTGTAAATAAACGTATCGAATGTATGTATATGACACCGATTCAACGTATTGAAATGAACCTGTGAAAAATGTACAAAATAGCCTCCATGTTTATTTTTACACATACCAAAAAAAAAGAAATCCTATCACCTGGTGTAGTTTGTGCAGTGAGACAAAAAAATTGGTGCATTTAAACGTGAGCATTAAAGCGTGTGCGTGTGTGTGAGGGATAGCTCATTGTGTTAATTAATGCATTGGCTGGGTATGTTTCGACGAGCCGGTGTTTTTTTGTTGTTGCATTTTTATTAATCTGGACGGTTCGTATGGATGCATGCATTACGTGTTAATGGACCGTGTGCAACGGGTAGATTTGGTGCAAACCTTCTATGTCAGCCGTCAGCCTCATATCAAACCATGTTTCGAGGTAGTGCTGCAGACCGAATATCGTTTAGTTTTCATTTAGCTGTTACGCGATGGTGGATGGGTTTCGTTTTTTCGGTGGGGTGCTAGTTTGTACGAGCTCGTTTGCTATTTTAGTTCAATCGATGCCGAAGCAATAACGAAAACAAGAAATGTCTGGTACAAGGTTTTAGCTTTTTCGGTTGTTGAGGTGTTGAAATTTCTTTTATCGTGCCATGAAATAATTGCGTGAGAGGTACGTGATTGGAATGATGAATGAAAATAAACTAGTTAGTCGTTGCAAAATATAAAAAAAATCTGTAAATTTTAAATTTAGAGAATGCTTTTTTAATTATTAGATGTTTATTACAATATAAATTTAATAATAAATAAACTAACGTTTTGATTATTCCTACAAAAAAAAATTGTCGCACCACGATATCCATAATCGATGTGAAATGATTTCTACGATCACTTTTTGCAAATTAATTCCATACCAATTTGGCAAGCTACAACGGTTGGCTTGTTCTTTATGCTTGGACAACAAAAAATAATCTTACAAGCTCTTGTTTTTAAATTATTTTGCGTTTCGTTTCACCACGCTTCTTCAAACCTTTCAAGCGAGCAATGTGTGCGTGGGTAGTCCAATTAACATTCCTAGCCGAAGAAGCAGCCACAGAACGGTCCCAAAACGGCCACAATAAATCTTGACCGGCAGATCATGCCGGTGTGCAAATCTGGCAACCAATCAAAGTAATAAAGTTTGGCTGCCGTGCTGATGAAGCGCGGTGTACCCGGTTGTTTTTACCACGCTCTAGGGGCAAACGATGGTCAAGTTAAGCAGAAACCTGTAAATCTACATACATAACATGCGTGTTGTCACCTGTTTTTTTTCTCGGCAATTAAACATTGTAGCTCCGGTTCGGTAGCTTCCAGACTGAATGCAATGATGAAGAAGATCGTTTGCGTATGAAGCCATAAAGCTTTGTAATCGTTACTCTCAACGGTAAGTGGGCTTATCGTTATGAAAAAGCAAATAAAATTCTTTATTCCCACCAATAGCTGCTGACAGGGATGGGTTCTTCCCTTGTTGCAGCGTTGAGAGCTCTGCGGGCTCTTTTTTTAATGCTGACCTTTAACCCCTGCAACATCACTTTAAGCTGACAAGTGTCTGTCTTTTATTACATCCGCTACCTTCTTTCACGTGTGTTTGAAATCAAATGAACCACACACTTAAATCCACAAAACAAACACCGCTCATAAAATGATTTTACAATGTGAGCAATGAGCAATAGTTTTGGTACCGTCCATCCTGAGGGTGGTCCCAGTTCAGTTGAGTGGGACAGCTGTGTGCAAATGGAACGCTTTTTGAACAGCTAGTACGACAGGAATGCGTGCCGGAATACGTGCAAAGTGGCGCGTACACGAGTGTACTCGAGATGAAATAAAGATCGCACACGATCACTGTGTGTGGGGGATCGCTAAGCGACACGAGGCTACGGTATTTAATGGAGAAACTTTTTTTTTCGATGGGTTTTGAAACGTTTTGATATCATCGTTTCATAATTGAGTCATTTCAGTTGACAAAAGGTAAGTACCAGCACAGCTAGCAGTCATTTGCATTCCTTTGTGAATAATTTTCTTCATTTGAGCGAGTGAGGGGGTGGGGTTGGCTCGAGGAGAAGAGGTAGAAAAAAAACACCGAAAACTCGAAACCAAATAAACATATTCCCGATTCGAGCAAAACAAGTCATCCGTTTTTAGAGAATGTAAACAAAACCCACGCGTTGTTGCTTCTTTTGCAAATCAGGTAAACCACAAAAAATGGGTGTAAAGTAAATTGAGTGTAAAGCATTCTTTGGGGTATGTTGCTGATTTAAAAAACAGGTATTTACTCGTAATCAAATTATTTCGATGCTTTTATCCACCGGAATGCACAACTTGAAGCTGGTTGTAAATAATAATACCAATCGGGATGATTTTTCGCTACGGAAGTGATAAAAAAATGTTTACCATTTTAAAAATAACGTCTGCAATACGGTCCCACCCCGATGGTGTTCCACTTTCCTTGCAGCATCCTCACACACCGGATTCCGATGTTACGGTTGGAATAGTTTCGTAAAATTAGCAAGAAAACGTCAACAGGCAAATATCGCGAGCAGAAGGTCCGTATGGAGCGAATCCACAGAAAAAAAGGCTTTGAATAATTTTGGTTCCACTACGACGGCGTAAAAAAAAACAGAGAACGTAGCAAAAAGCACACGGCAGCACGAAAGAATTTGGCGAGAAGAAATTCAAGATAAAGCCCGTACAAACAAAGCTTTGCGAACAATGCTACGAATAAAAATAACGCACGTAGTTTTTCGATGGCAAATGGTACAAGAAGAAAAAAACAGAGAGACAAACAAATTAAACAAAACAACAGCAACAACAACAAAAAAGCAACAAAATACAGATAAAAATATAAATGAAACGTTTGTGGGGAAGATGAAAAACACGATCACCAAAAACCTTAGAAGACAGATGATAAACAAACGGAAGAGAAATAAATGATAAACAAGCGGGAAAAACGCTTACAACGGCAACGGAGTGAGGGGGTCGGGGGAAGAATTCGAGAAGGATGGGGAACGATATAACTATGCGGCAAGGGAAGGCCCGCGGATGATAGAAAAGAAGACGATCATGATCAGTGAGCGCGAGCTTGTGGATCGCAGTTGTTTACCAAAGAGCACAACAGCGAGATCCGCGACAGAGTGAGACGATGGTGGATTGTTTCGTGCAATGGCAGGAAAAGGATAGCACGACCACAAAACGGCCTGGTACGGTGGTAGTGTAAAAGGGTAAATCTGAGAGATACGCACGAAAGCATTGCGATTCGGCTGGCGTCGGTCTGTCGGTATATGACGTCATGATGTACGAAGCAACGCTCGGTATATAAAGTGAAGGCCGACCGAGGGAGCGCGTTTAATTCGTTTCTAAAACCTCAGCGGTGTAGACCGTGTCGTGTATCTCAACAGCAATATCCAGTGTCTTCAGACAAACGAGACCGATCGAAATAACTAAAGGAAAACAATAAAACAAAAAGTAACATTGGTGAAAAAAAATTAAATCATAAAACTATTACCTGGTGAAGCTAAAGCAAGAAAGTGAAACAGTTTTGAGGAAAAAAGTGCGATTCGCAAAGCGATGAAACAGTAAACCGATTGTCGAGTATTGTAAAGTGAGTGTACAGTGAGAACAAACAGTTCGTGTGTCAGCCGGAAGGAAAGCATTGGTGAATAAAATATATTAAAAAAAACACAGAAACCCAGTACGAAACAATCAAACGGGCGAAAGTGGTTGAGAGGCGAGAAGTAAAATTAGTACACGACGATCGACACGTGAGAAATAGTGGTTGCGGTGTATCGGGAAATAGAGGAAACACGTCCACCGAAACCTTAACCCGGGGCAAAACGTACAGCATAGACCGGAAGCAAACCTGTGACTAGTGGAGTGACTAGTTCCGTGTGGAAACATAACAAAAAAAAACTTCAATGCGCACGTAAGCAACGAACCTCCCACAGTACCGAGTGTGAGGCATCAGTAGGGGTTTCGGATCGAATTGCAGAAATTTTGGTGAAGAAAAAGGGTGACGTTTTGGAAAATAGCAAGCAGCAAAAAAAAAAATGGCACACGGAAGGAAGTTAAGCATTAGTGCGGCCGTAATGGTGGTATCGAGCCTGGTGACGGTTTGTTCCGGTTCGGCCATTCCGATGTGGGAGTTTCTCAGTCGCGGCGAAAAGGTAAGTGCTGCGCAATTAAACTTAAAGGGGAAAATTAGAAGGAAACGGTAGTTTTGAATGAATTTTTCTTTAAAAAAAAATAGTGCTTCTGTCGGTGAAAGTGCACTCGTTCCTTGACATTTAACACAACCCTTAGCTAGGGGTATGTGACCTCAGAAATCAATTTATCCATACCTTCACAATGATATGCTAGATGATCTCGTTGTAGTTCATTATCAAAAAGGTGCTTCTGAAACTTAATTAGCATACCGGTTCTAGGTAGGAAGGACTTCGAAATTGGCCTAGAATATGAATTTACATCACTTTGTTTGTCACACCACACACCCACGGAACCTTGCACTTTGTGTCATTTTTATTGCTGAGAGGTGACAAAATCGTTCATCGATAAAGGTCGGAATTCAGATGTCTACGGATCGTCTTCACGCTGACGAGTATGTGCGTGTGTGTGTGATCACCCCAAAAGCGGTCGTTGGACGGTTGCTTAGGCGTGGGGTGAAAACTCGTCCGACGGGTTCGCCCGCTGGACGTTGGCCAACGTCGGGCCCTAGGTCAGGGAGTGAACGAAACCGGATTCTCCCTCCGGGTTTCTGTTTGTGGTGCTATTCGGTTGGATGTGTGCCAGTGTCAAGGCAAGTCAAGGCCAACATTTTTGATTTTGTGTCGGGTCAGCGAAGGGAACTAGAGCACACTTCGTTTTCTAACTTCGATCCCGGAACACCCAGATTGGGTTTGTTTGATACGTCACTTGAGTTATCCTTTGACGTCAGGTTTTTTTCTGTTTGCACCGTGCGAGCATATTCATCTGAGACGCTTCATAGGAATCGTGTGACGCAGACGTATGGTTGCGTTTGTACTAGTGTACGGATCGTCGTAGCTATTGCAACGCGATTGCAATCAATCACAGGGAAGTTTGTAGCGTGCCGACGCGGACTAAGGCCGAACGTTTGCCTTCGCCGAGCTGGGAATATTCTTCCCCCGTTTGTTTGACGGTCAAAAGGGTGGGGGGACGGACTGAGTGCACACCGGATGGAGGTCGAGCGTAAAATTGCTCTCAATTATATTACATCAATGGAGCATAAATGTTCATTCAATACGTTAATAAGTATTATATTTTGAAGCAAACCACACTTTAATACATTTACGAGTTCAAGCACCTGCATTCATACTTTCTTTCTGTGGTGCTTTCGAAACGTGCTTCTGACCCGCGTAGCGTGCCTTCCTGCGATTCATTAGTGTGCCGCCGTGTTTAACAAAACCCAATTCGTGGCGTGAAGTATGCCATTCCAAACATCGTACCTTTCGTCACGCACCGCGTACAATCTTGCCATTTTTGTTGTTGTTTTTGTTGCTTGTAGCTGTTTTCGTTACTATGTTGATGTGTGCACCGATTGTTGTGCTGCAAGTCAGAAGCTATTTGCTAAACTTGCAAGGGCTACGAATCATCACATTCCACCCGTGCCGTGATTACGGTACTTTCACTTTTCGGGTGGTTAAATTTTCTTTATTTTCATTGTTTTTCTCTCCCTTTTTTTGTTCATTTGCATGGATCACCCAACACCCGACCCCCCGATAGATGTCACATCTGTACACGATGTTCGCCAAGCAGGTGTCGAGCTACTGCAAAAACTCGCAAGACATGCCAACGAACATGTGCAAACGGAATCTGCTGATGTACGGCATCAACAAGCTGCAGGATATGAACGAGTCACATCTCGACTCGATGGACCCGTACCAGCGTGGCGCTACCGATATAAGTAAGTGTTTGTTTCGGAATAGTTAAGCTTTTAAGTGTCGCCGAAGAAAGAAGAATGTTATCGCACCACCCAGGATCTTGGAACGTGTTCGTAAACTTAAACAAAAACGGTTTTTGTCATGAAACCCGGGCATTTTGTTTTGTGGTTTGTGACTTCCGTAAGCTGTAGACGGAAATGTAAATTAACTGTTGTGACTTTTATTGTGATACTAAGACACTTAGTTGTTCAGGTTCAATGTAAGCACGTACCGGTATGTCTAGAAAGTGTATAGAAGGAACATTATCTTGTTTACTATCAGTTAAATGAATCTACTGCACTGAACGCTTAATTTGTCCATTAGAACAAATAACTGATATTATTTACGACGTCGTGACTGCGCCTGAACCGTCCGATGCTGTTGTATCTGAACGCTTTTGATCATGGCCTACGATCTAGCCTTGATCGTGGGCATTGGATTTCTGCCAGCGCGCTACGACAATGTATGAAGATCGTAACAAGTGCCACTTGATTGTGAAGCCATCCCAGTGTGGACGGAAGTGTGTACGTACGGCGAAGTTCAACTCGCACTAGAGGATGCCGTGCCGTTTGATTGACAGACGGGGTAACCTTCGGAGACCTCGAAACGGATGCCTCGATAACCGTACGGCGAACCGTGCGGATGCTTTGCCCAGGAGGAAGCAGGAAGCAAACAATATCCATAAAGGTGACGCAAGCGCGCCTGGGATGCGATCGTGATCTTCGGTGTAGGTGTATCACGTGATCGACGATCGAGAAGATGCTGATTTATGATCGAAAAAAGAGAAAAAAGAATCGGACAGAAACTCGCAAGTTCACTGTAAAGTCCACGGTCTGTTTCTTAAGTTCAGAATAGTGTTGTTGGTGTTGGGGGAAAAAACAGAATCTTGCGGTCAAGGCGATACACAGACGGGCAAAGCGCTTTGCCTTTACACGTTAGAATGTCGTGCGAGTTTTGCAGAAATCTAATCTAATCCATTTTGCTCTGTTTCGTTTCGCTTTCCCCCCCCCTCTCACCTTTGTCCTTTCCAGTCTGGGACGCCATGATGGATGGTCACACGAAGAATGGCAAAAAGAAGACGCAAACGACGGCCGCACCAGCCTACATCATGAGCGAGCAGTTCGAGCACAATCCACTCTTCGACGATCCGGCACCGTCGGATGACGTGCGCAAGAGCGGTGGTAGCATCAGCAAGTATGGTATGGACTACGACTATGCAAATGGACCGACCGGGCAGGAGATGCACTACTCCGAACCGCAAAACCATCTGCCCCAGGAAGCGTCCACCAATGTGGACTACAGCTATCAGTATGAGCCGGCCGCTTCGACACACTTTAACAATCTCGCACCGTACGAGCAGACGAGCAACTACCTGACCGGCCCGATGGTGGTGCGTCTCCGGCCGGACGGTACACCGGTCGAGGAGGACAAGGTACAGTCGACACCGTCCGTACCGAAGGACGACGACATCAAGGAGATGACGCTCGGCAAGGAAAAGATGCCCAGCTTCCAGCAGATCTACGACAGTCTCAAGCAGAATGAGGAACATCATCTGCCGTCCACGGTAGCACCGACCAGCACTACGGCCGGCCCAACGACGGCCCCACCGAAGACGGTGGCCCCGCCAGCATTACCGGTGGTGGCACCCACACAGCAAGTGTTTGCCTACGTTCAGCGTCTGCCCAACTACCTCCGATCGTACCGTACCGCTTACCGGGTGTACAATGCGCACTAAGTCCGGCCGCGGGGGGGTGGGGGATCTTCTTCAAACGGTGTGGAACCGTGCGATCGAAAGCTGAATGTGATTTTAATTAATTAACTCAACCTAAACCGACCGAACCGAGACGTGGACCGAGCAAACAGGACAACCCCAAAAACAGACGCAGACACAAGACCGGACACAGGACGCATTATTCGCAACTAACGCTAACCGGTTCATTATAGTTTTTTTTTCTTCGAGCACAGATAACAAAAAAAAAAAGCTCATACAAACAAAGCAAAACAAAAAAACAAAATTCTTCAAACTAGATAGATCGACCTGCGGATGATTCTCCGAGCATCCCACCGCGTTTGACAATGTTGTTTTGTAGCATTATTTGCACAAAGCGGCTACCACTCTCGTGTGCTCTCGTGTGGGATGTGCCGGTTTGCAGCAGGGTTATATAAATGAGCAGTGAAAAACAGTAAGGCACGTCCGGTTGCTAGACATTCGCAGCAAACCATACCGTGGTACCGGGTCCGGGTGGTTGAAATTCTTTCAACGTATCGAAAAAAGGCGAAAAACTTCGTACCAGGCGAACTGCGATCTGCACACCCAAGGGGTGTATGTTGTTTGATCGAGAGTTTGTGACCAGTTTGGTTCGAAAGCTTTTTCCGTCCCGTTCGTTGCGATAGCATTATGCACGAGTTGTGAGCAAAGACATTGAATCAGCGCACACGGTTTCTGGACAGTAATTGTGTGGTTTTTAATATATTTATACAAAAAACACAAAAATCCCCATCGTCATTCATAGCGCGGGAGCACACTTCA